>NC_053023.1:320404857-320744281 GCF_003073215.2 Triticum urartu | reverse complement strand
CAAGCTTGTGATATCCTCTTCAATGGATTGTGCCCCGAAGAATTCAGCAAAATCAGCCGTCTTGAGAATGCAAAGGAAATCTGGGATACTTTGATTGATATGCACGAAGGTACCGACTTCGTCAAGGAATCCAAGTTGGATGTGCTTCAAAGTCAGCTTGACAATTTCAAAATGAAGGATGGTGAAGGTGTCGCTGAAATGTACTCTAGGCTTGCTCTTATCACAGATGAGATCACCGTCTTAGGAAGTGAAGAGATGACCGACAAATTCATCATCAAGAAGATCCTAAGAGCTTTGGATGGAAAATATGATACCGCATGCACATTGATCCAAATGATGCCCAATTACAAAGATCTCAAGCCAACGGAAGTCATTGGAAGAATTGTTGATCATGAGATCTCACTCAAGGATAAGGAGGAGCTCCATAACAAGTCAAGTGGTGCTTACAAAGCCTCATATGAAGCTCCCACATCATCAAGTGAGAAACAAACCTTCAATTAAGAATTGAGCCTAATGGTGAAGAACTTCAACAAGTTCTACAAGAGTAGAAGAAAAGAGAGAAGTTTCAAGTCAAGGTCCTACAATGACAAAAGATCTTCTAGTCGAGAGCGAAACTGCTACAATTGTGGAAGACTCGGACACTACTCCAATGAGTGTACGACTCCCCACAAGAGAAGAAAAGATTCTCCCAAAAGAAGAAGTAGAAGAGAAGAATCACCATTGAGGGAGAGAAGGAGTAGGGATGATCGTTATGAACGAAGACCCTCTCGGAGAAGCAAGGATTCGGAAAGGAAGGACAAGTCATCAAGGAGCTACACAAAACAAAGACATCAAGCTCATGTTGGTGAATGGGTATCCGACTCCGACAGTCACTCTGAGAGAAGCTATCACCCCGACTTCGAATATACTCAAGATGAAGTTGTTGCCGGTCTAGCACTTGTGTCAACCAACTCCTACGACATATTTGATTCACCAAAAGGAATTGGAAGATGCTTCATGGCCAAAGGTCCAAAGGTATCACACCCCGAGTATGTTGATTTCAATAGTGATGAAGATGACTTGTTAGGTGATGATGATTTACTTGTTGACAACTCTAGTGATGAATACTATGATGAAACATAATTAATCATGCTAATCAAGATGAAACGAATGACAATGATAAGGAGAAGATTGAGTCTGTAACTAAAGAACTAAACACTCTTAAGTTATCTCATGAAACTATCTTAGGAGATCATCGAGAACTTTTAAGGACTCATGAGAAATTACGTTTTGAGAAGCTCAATCTTGAGCAAGAGCATGAGTTCTTAAAGGCAATCAATGATGATCTTCACAAAAAAGTTCTTCTTAGATTGCCAAGCGTTTACTCTTATCCACTTACATGCCTCAAGTCAAGTCTAGTAAGAAGAACAAGAAGGATTCTTCCTCTAGTAGTAACAATAATCATGCTAAATCCAATGTTGTTGCTTATAGTAGTTCTCTTGATTCCACTAATGATTCTCTTAGCCAAGTTACACTTGAGAAAGAAAATAGCTTATTGAAGGGAATCATAGAGAAAGGTGTTTACAAGAGCCTTCCCGGGAGTAAGCAATTCGAGGAAATTGTACGCAAGCAAGGAAGGCACCGGAAGAATCAAGGTATTAGTTTTGAACGAAAATTCAATGCCAATGGAGTTGAGTGGGAAGAAGATCAATACCCCAAGACGAAGTTTGTTCCTCAACAAGAGAAGTATGATCCTACTTCTTTCAAAGGGACACAAGCTCAAGTTGATCTTCCACCACAAGACCACAAGCAAAAAGTCAAGGACAAGCTTCAAGAGGAAATTGATGCATTTGAAGAAGCTCCTAAGGCCTTGGTCAAGTGGGTTCCCAAGACTAAATCAAGTTCCACTTCATCAAGTACAACTACAACTCCGAGGATTCCCATCAAGATGGTGTGGATCCCGAATAAGAAGAACTAGAGAGTTCTTGATGGTGACTCCGCCAACATACTTCACTCTTATTATTTTGGCAAGAACAAGTGCAATCAACTTCCGCATCTTGCACTAGTTCAAGGAGTCACAAACCCTCTTGTTGGTAAGACAAGGGACAAGGTAACCTAATGCTCTCATAGACATCATCTTGTGTGTGCATCACTCTATGTCTATGGATATCCTTGTTTGTTCCTTGTGGGACTAACCCATGTAGGTATTGAAAGTGCAACTCACTCTAAAGGATAGCTCCGGACGATCTACATCAGCTTAGAGCATCCACATCTTCAACACCTACATGAGGTCATCATCGACAAAACCCAAGGTTAGTTCATCCATCTTAGGGGGGGATATCACATCTAGGGGAGCTTTACTCTAAGAATTGAGTTAAAGCAACTCTAATGGTGTGAACACAACAACACTTTATGTAAAAGTGGTAACCCCACTTATGCTTAAACAATGAGTATGACCTATGATCAAATGTTCTCATTTGACTCCTAAGTCAATATACTCATATATAGATGACCTAGTCATCGCCAATTACTTGATAGATGCTAGAATTGTTTGTGCATGCTTTACCACATATTTCATTTGTCATTTTATTGTGTGAGCATGTTGGTTGCATAATTTACTCATTCGAGGACATCCACTTGTTGTTTTGATTGATTGGTTTCCTTTTCTTTTGGCCAAGTGGATGGACAAGAACGCCAAAGAACCTTCTCTAGCTATCTATGCTTTTCTTGTCTCAAACTCTATTCATGCTGCATCATAAAGTTTGATCAAGTCAGATTCGAACCACTCTGTGTGAGGAGCACTCAGAGTCACCGATTCTTCATAGACTTAAACTACCAAAACTTCTTTGTGTGTTTCGATCTGACCGATTCATCCATTTCGATCATACCGAGATCACTAAGTCGATCTAGGTTTTCAATCTCGGTGCAACTGATTTGAACTTTTCGGTCACACCGAGTTTCAGTAACTGCTTGCAGTTATGAATCTCGGTGCCACCAAGTTGTTCCACTCGGTCACACCGACACGGTCAGGCTATATATATCCACGGGTTAAATTTTAGAAAACTTTCCGAATCTCCTCACCCGCGCTTAGCCTGCTCTGCCTCCCTGGGTCTTCGGATCATCCTCCTCGTCTCCAGCCACCTCCTGTCGCTGGTCTCCGCCGCCGTCAACGGGATCATCTCTACCGTTGGCGCCGTAGCAAGTTCATCGCTGAACTAGGGTATGGACTTGAACTTCGTGCTATTCTAACTCTGATTCCTCAGCACATTGCTCTGCCATGTATCTTGCCACGGTTGAGATCATTCTATCCATCGAAAACACTCCGTATTTTAGTCATGAATTGAAAATTTAGGGTTAGGTTTCTGCCGAAACCATCTCGGACCGACCGAGTTGATGAAATCAGTTCCACCGATTTGGCTCAGGTCATTGCACATGTGATTCTTGGTCAGACCGAGAATTGCAAATCGGTGTGACCGAGTTCAGCACTTTGTGAAACCCTAGTAGTCTCGGTGCCACCGAACTGTGACTCGTTCTGACCGAGTTCACTAGTTTAGGTTCCAAAAGCTGCTTCGGTATCACCGAGTTTGCAAATCGGTAGATCCAAAATGCTTTCTGTGGAAAACTAAAACTAAGTTTTTAACTCATTCTTTTACAAAAACCTCTATACTTTGTGATGCTCATCCACTCTACCTCATCTATAATCTATTCACAGGGTCTGCTGTCAGTGTTTGCATCATGTCAGATCAGAGTGAAATTCAGAACAAGTCTGAGGAATAGGTTCACATGAGTGAGGGCACTAGTCCCTCTAGCAGCTCAGATGAAGGAAGCAGGAGCACACCCAGCAATCTGCCAAAGGCTGCCATAAGGGCCAGCAAGAAAAGAACCTCAGAGTCAGAGGATGAGGACTATGTGGCTGAGGAAGAAGAAACCACCTCAAAGAGGAAAGTGCTCAAAAAGGAATATGGCACAGCTGCTGCCACCAAGCCAGGGATGAAGCAAAAGGTTCCTGCCAAGAGAGCTCCAATGTCTATAGCCAAAACATCTACTCCAGAGACTTTGGGATCTGCACCCAAAGAGCAGGTTGTGGCAAAAAAGAAAAGGAAGGAAAGGGTCAAGAAGACCACTGACAGAGTGCTTGGGAGATCTTCAATCATGAAAGACTCTGAAGAAGAGGAAGAGGATACAGCACCAGCACACAAAGCTCAAAAGCTTATGGGAGATGGCATAAGATCTAGGGCTGCTCCATCTAAGCCCAAAGGAACTCCTAAGACAGCTGCTCCAAAACCCAAAACTGCACCCAAGAGGAACACCAGGAACATCCCAGCAGCAGAGAAGAACAAGGCCCCAATGCCTGAAGCTGCAATGGAAGAAGAAGATGATTCTGTTGTCTTGAGGAAATTGAAGCCAAAAATTCCAGATCACAATGATGGTCATCCAGTTGCAGAGAACATGAAAGTCAGGAAGGACTCTGGTCTAAGGCTATGGAGAGAGTCTGATCCATATGCCACCAGGAGAAGGACTGTTGTGGACTACAGGTTCCATACAAATGAACAACATGACTTCTGTGAGACCATCTTGCTTGACAAGAAGCACATAGTGTGTGACATGAGATGGGTCGATTGGTCATTCATTGAGGAAAATGAGGATCACTTCCCTGGTGTATATGACAGCTTCAAGGCGTGTGGAGTTGATGAGTTTGTGGCTCAGAAGCTCACAAAATGGAATGATGAGCTCATCATGCAGTTCTACTCCACAGCTCACTTCTACCCAGATGGAAGGATTGTCTGGATGTCTCAAGGTACTAGGTACCAGTCCATAGTTGCAAAATGGGCTAAGTTGATCAATGCCCCAGAAGAGAGTGAAGATGACTTGGAAGTCTATGCCAAGAAGAAGAAGGATCACAACACCATGGCACACATGTACAAGGAGATCCCAGATGCTACTCTTGAGACACACAAGTTTGGATCTGTACATTACCTTCTGTCAGGCTTGCCAACTATCAACTGGATCCTCAGGCACACTCTCTTGCCAAAGTCAGGTGATCACAAGATGATCAGAGGCCATGCAATTAACTTTCTTCACATCTTTGATGTCCCACAGAAGTTCAAAGTCATGAGCCTAATAGTGGAAACCATAAAGAGGACAGCTGCAGATCAGAAGAGGAGTTGTGGGTATGCCCCATAGATCCAGGAGTGGATCAACTCCAAGATGGGCACTGGCACATATCTGCTAGACAAGGAGCACCTGCCCATCTACCCAGACTTTGAGGACAACACTTTGGTGATGGATGAAAATGAACCATCTTTTGTGCACGCACAAGCCAAGAAGGAGAAGGCAAAGGCTGAAAAGGCTGCAAGGATGCCAACTACTGAAGAAGCATCTTAGTATCTTCTGAAGAGCAAGCAAGTTTAGCTTGGCTACTTGATTGCCTCCACCCTGAGGATTGAGAAGGGATTGGCTACCTTGACTCAAAACCAGGAGAGCTTGGAGAGGATCGCGGAGCAGAAGTTCTATGACCTAGATGTGAAGGTCACTGAGATCGAGTCAGTCGTTGAGAAACTTCAGGATGAAGTGCAGGAGAAGAAGGGCAAGACAACCATGATGCTTTTGCTAGAGTGCCCAGAGGTCAAAGGTCAGCTGCAGTGCCTATTTTCCAGACACCAAAGCTACTTCATCTGCACCAGCTACAGCTTCAGTGCCACCGGCTCCAGCACCTACTCCACCAGCTCCATCTACATCGACTGATTCCTTCGTTCTTGGAGTTCTGTCTACACCACCACCTGAAGACCAAGCCTGAGTGTCGATCTAGCACTATGCATTTTTATGAACTTTTTGGTAACTTGTAGCCAAAGGGGGAGAAAATGTATAGATCATAGGCTTCGAGAGAGAGCATTGCTTTTTATTCTCTCTTTTTGTTTGGTGGTTAAACTTTGTTTATTTTCTTGGTTGACATACTTTATACTTTGTGCTTGCTTAGATGATCATGTGTTTGATCATATTCTACCTTAATGCTTGTTGGATGACATTATCCTTTTTTATATTCCATATGATCATTCACTTTGCTTGGTGATGAGTGCATGTATTTTAATTATTATCATTTTGAGCGCTCCATCAAGATGTATGTGACATGGAAGAGTAACCCATGATCCTAACTCGTTGTGCATTTGCAGTCCAAAGCAAATCTGAAACTATGCACAAATTTAGGGGGAGCTCTTGCTTTTCACATAATTCTTAAAGCGACAATGTTTTTCACTCTTATTATCATTTGTCGAAGCTTTGATCTATATGTTGTCATAAATTACCAAAAAGGGGGGGATTGAAAGTGCAACTATCCCTAGGTGGTTTTGGTAATTCCTAACAACATATAGCTCATTGAGCTAATGCTATTTCAAGATTAATATCTCAGGAAAGCTCAATGATTGGCATGGCATGGATGAGAAAAGTGGACCCCTCAAAATGCTAAGGACAAAGGATTGGCTCAAGCTCAAAGCTCAAGACTCTACATTTTCTATTTTAGTGATCCAAGATCACATTGAGTCTATAGGAAAAGCCAATACTATTAAGGAGGGATGAGGTGTTGCTTAATGAGGTTCTTGCTCAAAATGCTTAGTGATATGCTCCAAAACCCTCAACTACTTTCTCACATCTACATATGACCTAAAACAAAAGTCAAACTCGGCCCCACCGATTCTTTCTATCCGACGCCACCGAGTTTCAAATGTCATAGCCACTGCCACAAACCCTAGGCAAATCGGTCTCACCGATAGGGATCTCGGTCTCACCGAGATGGGGTTGTAATCTCTCTGTTTCCCTTTGTAACATTTCGGTCTCACCGAGATGAGCGAGCGGTCCCACCGAGATTGCAATGTAAACTCTCTGTTTTTCCCTTCATAACGTTTTGGTCTCACAGAACTGAGCGATTGGTCCCACCGAGTTTACCTGACCAACTCTCTGGTTAGCTTATTACCGAAATCGGTCTCACCGAGTTTGTGTAACCGGTCCCACCGAGATTACGTTATGCCCTAACCCTAATCATATCGGTCCTACCGAGTTGCATGTCGGTCCCACCGAAAACCCTAACGGTCACTAGCTTTGCTAAATCGGTCCGATCGAGTTTAACCATTCGGTCCCACCGAGTTTGGAAAGTTATATGTAACGATTAGATTTTGTGTGGAGGCTATATATACCCCTCCACCTCCTCTTCATTCGTGGAGAGAGCCATCAGAATAAACCTACACTTCCAACCTGTATTTTCTGAGAGAGAACCACCTACACTTGTGTTGAGACCAAGATATTCCATTCCTACCATATGAATCTTGATCTCTAGCCTTCCCCAAGTTTCTTTCCACTCAAATCTTCTTTCGACCAAATCCATATCCTGTGTGAGAGAGTTGAGTGTTGGGGAGACTATCATTTGAAGCACAAGAGCAAGGAGTTCATCATCAACACACCATTTGTTACGTCTTGGAGAGTGGTGTCTCCTAGATTGGCTAGGTGTCACTTGGGAGCCTCCGACAAGATTGTGGAGTTGAACCAATGAGTATGTAAGGGCAAGGGGATCGCCTACTTCGTGAAGATCTACCGCTAGTGAGGCAAGTCCTTCGTGGGTGATGGCCATGGTGGGATAGACAAGGTTGCTTCTTCGTGGACCCTTCATGGGTGGAGCCCTCAGTGGACTCGCACAACCGTTACCCTTCGTGGGTTGAAGTCTCCATCAACGTGGATGTATGATAGTACCACCTATCGGAACCACGACAAAAACATCCATGTCTCCAATTGCTTTTGAATCCTCCAAACCCTTCCCTTTACATTCTTGCAAGTTGCATGCTTTACTTTCCGCTGCTCATATACTCTTTGCATGCTTGCTTGAATTGTGTTAAGATTGCTTGACTTGTTCAAAGTTGCTAAAATCTGCCAAGAACTAAAATTGGGAAAATGCTAGATTTTTATTTGGTCAAGTAGTCTAATGACCCCCCCCCCTCTAGACATACTTTCGATCCAACAACATTAAAACCTACACTACCAGCGTATGATGCGGCTGACCGGCCACCTCGTGGCCGAGACAAAACGGCATATCAGCTCGCAGTCCAGACTGCACCCCGTCGCCAGTCAAACAAAAATACCAAGGCCCGGGGTAACACGCAGAACCTGCAAGAAGTATTGGAAAACAAACCGGGACATAAAAGTCGGCCTGCGGATTACGGGGGTCCGCCCCAACGTGTGACGACAACCGTCACGCCGGGTATACTAAAAGCAAGTCCGGCCGGGCTGAACACAACAGACAAGACTCGTATGAACTGCGTCATGACATAGCCCGGCACAGAGGCGTCGCACACCCCCTATGCATCACTGATGAAGTAATGGATCATGAATTCCCACAAGGGTTTAAACCCGTAAACATTGAATCATATGACGGCATGTAGGATCGAAAGTATGTCTAGAGGGGGGGTGATTATACTAGGCCAAATAAAACTTATCCTTTTCCCAATTTTAGTTCTTGGCAGATTTTAGCAACTTTGGACAAGTCAAGAAATCTTAACACAATTCAAGCAAGCATGCAAAGATTATGTGAGCAGCGGAAAGTAAAGCATGCAACTTGCAAGAATGTAAAGGGAAGGGTTTGGAGGATTCAAACGCAATAGGAGACACGAATGTTTTTGTCGTGGTTCCGATAGGTGGTGCTATCATACATCCACGTTGATGGAGACTTCAACCCACGAAGGGTAATGGCTGCGCGAGTCCACGGAGGGCTCCACCCACGAAGGGTCCATGAAGAAGCAACCTTGTCTATCCCACCATGGTCGTCACCCACGAAGGACTTGCCTCACTAGCGGCGGATCTTCATGAAGTAGGCGATCTCCTTGCCCTTACAAACTCCTTGGTTCAACTCCACAATATTGTCGGAGGCTCCCAAGTGACAGCTATACAATCTAGGAGACACCACTCTCCAAGAAGTAACAAATGGTGTGTTGATGATGAACTCCTTGCTCTTGTGCTTCAAATGATAGTCTCCCCAACACTCAACTCTCTCACACAGGATACGGATTTGGTCAAAAGAAGATTTGAGTGGAAAGCAACTTGGGGAAGGCTAGAGATCAAGATTCATATGGTAGGAATGGAATATCTTGGCCTCAACACAAGTGTAGGTGGTTCTCTCTCAGAAAAAGTAAGTTGGAAGTGTAGGTTCGTTCTGATGGCTCTCTCCATGAATGAAGAGGAGGTGGAGGGGTATATATAGCCTCCACACAAAGTATAACCGTTACACACAACTTGCCAATCTCGGTGGGACCAAATTGATAAATTCGGTCGGACCGATTCAACAAATCTAGTGACCGTTAGGATTTTCGGTGGGACCGGCATGCAACTCGGTAGGACCGATATGGTTAGGGTTAGGGCATAATGTAATCTCGGTGAGACCGATTACACAAACTCGGTGAGACCAATTTTGGTAATAAGCTAACCAAAGAGTTGGTCAGGTAAACTCGGTGGGACCGATTCGCTCATTTCGGTGAGACCGAAATGTTACGGAAGGGAAATAGAGAGTTTACATTGCAATCTCGGTGGGACCGATCGCTCATCTCAGTGGGACCGAAACGTTACGAAGGGAAACGGAGAGATTACAATCCCATCTCGGTGAGACCGAGATCCCTATCGATGAGACCGATTTGCCTAGGGTTTGTGGCAGTGGCTATGACATCTGAACTCGGTGGCGCCAATAGAAACAATCGGTGGGGCCGAGTTTGACTTTTGGTTTAGGTCATATGTGGATGTGAGAAAGTAGTTGAGGGCTTTGGAGCATATCACTAAGCGTTTTGAGCAAGTGCCTTGTCGGTGTCAAACCGGCGGATCTCGGCTAGGGGGTCCCGAACTGTGCGTCTAGGCCGGATGGTAACAGGAGGCAGGGGACACGATGTTTTACCCAGGTTCGGGCCCTCTTGATGGAGGTAAAACCCTACATCCTGCTTGATTGATATTGATGATATGGGTAGTACAAGAGTAGATCTACCACGAGATCGGAGAGGCTAAACCCTAGAACCTAGCCTATGGTATGATTGTATGTTATGGTTGTTGTCCTACGGACTAAAACCCTTCAATTTATATAGACACCGGAGAGGGTTAGGGTTACACAAGGTCAGTTACAAAGGAGGAGATATCCATATCCATATTGCCTAGCTTGCCTTCCACGCCAAGTAGAGTCCCATCCGGACAAGAGACGAAGTCTTCAATCTTGTATCTTCATAGTCTAACAGTCCGGCCAATGGAGATAGTCCGGCTGTCCGGAGACCCCCTAATCCAGGACTCCCTCAGTAGCCCCTGAACCAGGCTTCAATGACGATGAGTCCGGCGCACAGTATTGTCTTCGGCATTGCAAGGCAGGTTCCTTCTCCGAATACATCACAGAAGAATTTGAATACGAGGATAGTGTCCGACCCTGCAAAATAAGTTCCACATTCCACCGTAGAGAGAATAATATTTTTGCAGATCTAATTTGTTGGCTTGTTTTGGCAGCATGACGTTATGTCATGGCCCGGTGATTATTCAAACCGTTCGCTTTAACCAGCCCCGCACATAACGCGAGGCAGTTTTTCGACACGTCTTGTCAAAGCAGAGATCGTGTCCCCTTATTACGGGATTCTCATCAATACGGGCGTGGGTAACCCAACCGCGCCATCAATTACGGTGCTTGGGGGATAAGCGAGTTTTACCAGGAAAGTGGGGACGCTTGGCTTCGTCCGCCCATATAAAGGGATAAGGATTCACATTTCTATCCACGCCTTCTTCCTCATTTGCTCATCCGTTTTCGCACACTCGAGCTCTAGTGCCCAAGTCCACACTTCCCAGCTCAACCTTCTCCAACCATGTCCGGAGCGGGAGGCAGGTGGATGGTCTCCTCCGTCACGGAGGGAGACATCAAGAAACTCAGGAGAGCCAGATACCTGCCCGATGACATCGTGCACTGGCTCCCAGATGAGGGGCAGCTCATCCCCACCCCAGGCCCCATGAGAGGGTAGTATTCCTCACCCATTTCCTCCGCGGACTGGGATTCCCTCTCCATCCATTCGTCCAGGGGCTCATGTTCTATTACGGCCTGGATTTCCACGATCTGGCCCCGAACTTCATCCTCAACATCTCGGCGTTTATCGTCGTGTGTGAGGCCTTCCTCCGCATCAAGCCCCACTTCGGCTTATGGTTAAAGGCCTTCAATGTCAAGCCGAAGGTGGTGGGTGGCCGCCAGGCGGAGTGCGGAGGCGCCATGGTGGGCAAGATGCCCAACGTAACATGGCTCGAGGGCTCCTTTGTGGAAACCATAAAGGGGTGGCAATCGGGGTGGTTCTAAATCACCGAGACGCGCGACCCTGTATGGGCAGCGGCCCCCGAGTTCCGATCTGGCATCCCTATGCGGCTCACCTCCTGGAAAAGAGAAGGGCCTATCATGGCGTAGTTCGGAAGAGCTGACCGGACTCCAAACATGTATTCAAAACATGGTGAACAAGAAGCTCAAACTTGTCAACGTGGTCCAGGTCATGCTCCACCGCCGGATTCTCCCGTGCCAACAACAGAAGTTCAACTTGTGGGAGTTCGACCCGGCGCGGCACCGAACTCTGAATAGACTTTTCGACACAACTCACGAAGATGCCTGGAGGGTGCTGTTCAAAAGTGCCGAGGTCCCCTCTCCCATTACTGAGGATCGTGGATCTAGCGCGAAGCGCCAAGACAAAGCGGTAAGCTGCTTTACCTCTCGCAGGATACTTATTTTTTATAGGTTGACTCCATGCGGGATCTAAACTCCCGTACCTTTGACAGGACTGGCAGGAGACGGCCGGATAGATCGATTGTCTGGCTCCTTTGCCCGAAGGCCCAGTAGACACTCTTCTGGCAAAGATGCTAACTCTGGCTCCTTATACGGTGCCGGAGAAGACCAAGAAGGCCAAGGGAACCCGAAAGAGTTCCCGACGCCAGGCATCATCGGACTCACCGTCCGATGACTCTGCGGCGCACTCCTTCCCCGAAGACGAGGAGGAAGAAGAAGATGCTCCCCCTCCTGCAGGGGAGATAAGAAAAGGAAGGCCGCCCTAACTGGTGGGGGGGCGAAGGGTCCAAGAAGGGAAGGACTCTCCTTCCGGACAGCTCCACTGCCGCCAACGAAGGCGAAGACGAGTGGTTGCCCAGGGCCAAGCCCCTGGGGAGATCATAAGTATTCGGATACCAGAGTAACTCGTAGCATTCCTTTGTCGCACTGCTTTCCCTAACGCTGAACATGATTATGCAGGCCGCCGCAAACCAGCATCGATGTATCATCGGACGGCTCCTTGGGCTCGTCGGACATGGATAGCGATCCAGTCCCGACCGCCACCTCCCCTCATCCTGCTGACGACGCTGAGGTGCTGTCTCAAGAGGCACTGGGTCGAGGGGAGACAGTCCTGGAGGCGCCTCAAGGCGACCTTCCGGACTCCGAGAGCCGAGGGGACGGGGCCCCTGAGAGCTCCGAGTTCGGCCCTCAGCCGAACACCGCGCCGGACCCTCCAGTGGTTCCGGGCTCGGGCAGGCGGCCTCCTTCTAAGAGGGGTAACACGCCTGTGCCGGTGACCTCTGTCCATCCAGAGGCGCCGGACTATCTGCTGGAAGCGCTTCGCAGCGCTTCCATCAACGAGGAGCACCGCACTATCATGAGTGCAGTGATCCAGAAGGTTCAGTCCGCCAAGAGCGGATTGACTGAAGCATGTGCCAGCCTTCTAACTGGCTTTGAGGTAAGTGTTTTAAAATGTAGTAGAAATATTACCGCATAGACAGTAGCCCCTCATGCTTTGTTCGGTGTTCACAAAGAAAAGCCGAACAGAGGATCAAATAATATCGCAGGAGACTAATATAAGTATGTCAATATGCATATGCAGGCTTCGCTGTTGGCGTCCGCCGCACTGACTGTGGAGGTCGCCGTACTAAAGCAGGACCTCGAGGGGTCTAGGAAAGAGCTCGGTCTTGCCAAGAGGCAGCTCGAGGAGAACAAGGGTAAGTAATACCCTGTCTATAGATATGTATATATAAAAGAAGACGCGATTGCAAAATGACAGGATCAACGTATATTTGCCAGGGGCCACGACCGAGGTGGCGACCCTGAAGCAAGCGCTAACCAAGGCCGAGGATAGAGCGGCCAAGGAGCGCACTGAGCGAGAGAAGCACGAGGCTCGGGTGGGCGAGGTGCAGCAAGAGCTCGAGGCTCTCGTGGTGAAGCACGAGGCATTGGAGCTTGACTCAAAGACGTGGGAGTCTGAGCTTGCCACGGCCCTCGAGAGCGCAAAAAATGCCAAGGCCGAAGCCCAAAAGGCTCTCCAAGAGATCGACGCGATGAAGAAGATAGCGGTGAGTAAGGCTTTCTATATGCAAAGCAAGCATGTAAAAGTAAATTACCGATTACTTACAGAATCCGGAGCTCTCCACAAGCATTCGCAGATTTGCCCCGCAGCGTGTCCGATGCCGCACAATTTTACCAAGCCGATGGAGAAGCTGCTCTGGTCTCAGTATGCTGAGGACAAACACCCGGTGCCAATGAGCGACCAGCTGAAGCAGATGGTCGAGCTACATAAGGCGGCCGATCGGGCCATGAAGAGCTTTATAGTCCGGCTGTGGCCTGGCGACGCCCTTCCGAACAGCTTCTTCGGCCTGGTGAGGCGGCTTGTGGATTCCTGCACGCGGCTGGAGGTCGTCAAGCGATCTGTCTGCATTGAAGGTGCACGCCGGGCTTTCGCCCGTGTGAAATTGCAGTGGGTCAAGCTAGACGCCATGAAGCTGATCAAGGAGGGGCCGCCGGAGGGCAAGGAGCACCGCCACCCCGAGATGTACTATGAGGGTGTTCTGCCGGGTGCCTGTCTCATCGCAGATGAGTGTTCAAAAGATGTAATATTTGAATGAGACTTGCTCGTTTTATCCTTTATTTATGAAAACTTGTTTCATACGCGCTACGCAACGCTTGTTTGAATTTAAAATATTACCTTTTGTTTGGCTGTTTATCCAATCTGAGAGATGGCTAGTCCTCGGCTTCTGCCCCCATGCCACGAGTGCTGGGGTGTTCGAGATAAACCTGAGAACTCTTGTTCCCATGTTTGGGTCCTTCGAGGGAGGTGCTCACCATAGCGAACAAGGAAACCGGACTAATAATGCTTTATCACTCTCACTTAGCCATAGAATTCTATAATTTTAAATTTTGACGAAGCCCCTGGTATTCGGAAGGCCGAATTCGGGGCGCGATACACGCCTTTAAGCCGGACAGGGCTGGCCCCTCACTTTAAGCGGCATAAGTCTTTAGGGACTTGAAAACCTTGCCGAACAGCGACCAGTCTCTCACCTTATCATGACAGTCAGTTTTAGCTTTCTCTACTGAGGAGCTGAACCCAGCAGAACCGGGGCACAATCGCAGTAGTTCTCCTAGTGCTACCTTAGCCGATAGAGAGGAACGTAAGGTACCAAAACATAGGAGCCGGGCAAACCCAACATTTGACCAAAGACATGATTCGGAGCTGATGCATATAATGCTATAAGTTCGGGGTGCCGCACTTGTGAAAGTGTTCGGACTTTTCACACCGCATTGTGGGGTGCGTAAGCCCCTGGTGTATTGGCCGTACCAAAGTGTACGGTTGCAAGGCGTCGTTAATGAACACATAGATATATATATTTGTTTATTCGAAAAAATTGCGTTAAAGCAGAGTGATACAGATACTGCGATAAGCAAAGAGTAGGACTATGTCCCTTCCGAGGGCAAGCTAAGGAATGATGTTAAATCGAATATTTCGCTCGTTACTATAATCAACCTGGGAATTCCGTGGTATGACGTAGTTGTCTGCCTCCTTGGTTGTTGCATCATGTGTTCGGCAGTAGTGCTGCCGGACAGTGTTTCCAGAGATTAAGGTCCTGAAAAAAAAGAAAAAAGAAAAATAACCAAACGGGAAGCCCCTAGTGCGGTTTAAGCCGCGTCTTGGGGCGTGCCGCAGTTGTGCCCCCCTCCCCACATATGCCCATGGTATTTTTAATGCGTAACTATGTACGCGCGGCACGAGTTTCGCCGTTGGGCTGGGATTGGGGTAGCCGCTGTATTGCTACGCGAGCTCAGATCGCGCCAGGCGGTCTATTTGCCGATTGTCCCGAGCGCACTTGAAGGTGTCCGGGCTTTGAAGCGCCGAACTGGTTGATTGCCTTGAGAGGCTGCTTTGCGCTTGTGCTGCAAGGGCGCGGTGTGCTCCTCTGTTCGGAGAGAGCGCTCTGTGTTTCCATTGACTGTAATAACTCCGCGAGGTCCTGGCATCTTGAGCTTAAGGTATGCATAATGCGGTACCGCATTGAATCTAGCAAATGCAGTTCGCCCGAGCAGCGCGTGATAACCACTGCGGAACGGGACTATATCAAAGATTAACTCTTCGCTTTGGAAGTTATCCGGGGATCCGAAGACCACTTCCAGTGTAATTGAGCCTGTGCAATGGGCCTCTACACCTGGAATGACGCCCTTAAAGGTTGTTTTTGTGGGTTTTATCCTTGAGGGGTCTATACCCATTTTGCGCACTGTGTCCTGATAAAGCAGGTTCAGGCTGCTGCCGCCATCCATAAGGACTCGAGTGAGGTGAAATCCGTTAATGATTGGGTCTAGGACCAGTGCGGCGAATCCACCATGACGGATACTAGTGGGGTGGTCCCTGCGATCGAAGGTGATCGGACAGGAGGACCAAGGGTTGAACTTTGGGGCGACTGGCTCCAACGCATATACGTCCCTGAGCGCACGCTTCCGCTCCCTCTTGGGGATGTAGGTTGCGTATATCATGTTCACCGTCCGCACTTGCGGGGGAAACCTCTTCTGTCCTCCAATGTGCGGCTGCCGGGGCTCCTCCTCGTCATCTCTATACGGCCCCTTGTCCTTGTTTTCGGCAATTAACTTGCCGGCCTGCTTGAACACCCAACAATCCCTATTGGTGTGATTGGCTGGCTTGTCTGTGGTGCCGTGTCTTTGACACGAGTGATCGAGTATACGGTCCAAGCTGGACGGACCCGGCGTACTTTGTTTGAATGGCTTTTTCCGCTGACCGGGTTTAGAGCCTTTGAATCCGGCATTGACTGCCGTATCCTCAGTATTTCCGCTGTTAATGCGGCGCTTATGTTTGTTGCGACGCGACCTGCTATTGCCGTCATTGGTATCTGAGGTACCATGGTTCTTTGATATGTTATTACTGCGAGCCAGCCAGCTGTCTTCTCCTGCACAAAAGCGGGTCATGAGCGTCGTGAGAGCTGCCATAGATTTCGGCTTTTCCTGACCAAGGTGCCGGGCTAGCCACTCGTCTCGGATGTTGTGTTTGAAAGCCGCTAAGGCCTCCGCATCCGGACAGTCGATGATTTGATTTTTCTTCGTAAGGAACCGAGTCCAGAATTGCTTGGCCGACTCTTCTGGCTGCTGAATTATGTGGCTCAAGTCATCGGCGTCTGGTGGTCGCACATAAGTGCCCTGAAAGTTGTCGAGGAATGCGGCTTCCAGATCTTCCCAACAGCTGATGGAGTCCGCTGGCAAGCTGTTAAGCCAATGCCGCGCTGGTCCTTTGAGCTTTAGTGGGAGGTATTTGATGGCGTGTAAGTCATCACCGCGGGCCATGTGGATGTGGAGGAGGAAATCCTCAATCCTTACTATGGGATCTGTTGTGCCGTCGTATGATTCAATATTTACAGGTTTGAAACCTTCTGGGAATTGATGTTCCATTACTTCGTCTGTGAAGCATAAGGGGTGTGCGGCGCCTCTGTATTGGGCTATATCACGACGCAGCTCGAATGGGTCTTGCCCATTGTGTTGGGCCCGGCCGGATTTGCTTTTGCTGTATCCGGCGTGACGTTTATCGTCTCGCACAGTGGTGCGCCGTCATGATCCGTAGATCGATCTTGCATGCTTTGCTTTGTCCTCCAATATGTCTCGCAGGTCTGGCGTATCTCCCCATGCCTTTTTATTTGAATGGCGTCCACGAGGTGGCCGATCAGCCGTATCATACGCTTCTTCCTCCAGTCGGGGTAGTAACCTGCACTTTGGGTAATTCTTGGAGGGGCGCTCGAGTTTATATTCCTCGGCTGCGAGGACTTCAGTCCATCTGTCAGCTAGTAGATCTTGATCAGCTTGAAGCTGCTGCTGCTTTTTCTTCAGGATATTTGTCGTGGCCATAAGCCAGCGCTTGAATCACTCTTGTTCGACGGGATCCTCTGGTACGGCGAATTCACCGTCGCCGAGGCTTGCCTCGTCTTCAGAGGGGGGGATGTAATTGTCATCCTCCTCCTCTCCGTCGGCCGCTCTCTCAGGAGAGCTGGCTCCTTCATCCTCCTGCTCTAAATCTTGCTGGAGGGGATTGTTGTTGTCTTCGGCACTATCCGGAGTGTTATTATCTTCTGTGCCGGTATCACCACTTTTGCTTTGGCGGGACTTAGAGCGGCGTCGCTGACGTCGGCGCTTGGGTTGCTTCTTGGAGGGGTCATCCTCCGCTATCTCGTCGACATTGCCTTCGTTGGGTGTATCCACCATGTATATGTCATATGAAGAGGTGTCTTTCCAGTGCCCTATAGGCGCTGGTTCATGTTTGTCTCCTACATCGTCGTCCATACCGTCGATGTCTTCGGAGTCGAAGTCGAGCATGTCGGTTAAATCATCGACAGTGGCTACGAAGTGGGTGGTGGGTGGGCGTTGAATTTCTTCGTCGTCCGCATCCCAATCCTGCTGTCCATAATCCGGCCAGGGCTCTCCTGACAAAGTGAGAGACCTTAGTGAATTCAGAATGTCGTCGAAGGGCGAGTGCTAAAAGATATCCGCGGCGGTGAATTCCACGATCGGCGCCCAATCGGATTCGATTGGCAGGGGCGCGGGCGGTTCGGAGTCCGAAAAAGAGTCCGACACCTTGGAGTTACGGGCTGCATAGAGAATTAGGCTGGTGTTCGGCTCGATCGCCGTTGAGACTACAGCCCTTGAGGCGGTGTCTAACCACCGGTCCTTGATTTGCGCAGTTGGCTCCGAGATAAGGGTCGGAGCTGATGCGGGCGTGTCCTCTGGGGTACTGTTCGGCGGCATAGCTAGGTCATACCCATCGTGACAGTGCGGCGCGCCCGGCTGTGGCTCGAATCCATCGAAGATCAAGTCTCCGCGGATGTCGGCCGTGTAGTTCAAACTTCCAAATCTGACCTGATGGCCAGGGGCCTAGCTTTCAATCTGCTCCAGATGGCCAAGCAAATTAGCCCGCAGTGCAAAGCCGTCGAATACAAAGATCTGTCCAGGGAGAAAAGTCTCACCCTGGACCGCGTCGCTATTGATGATAGTAGGAGCCATCAAGCCTAACGGCGATGACATAGAGGAACTCTCAATGAAAGCACCAATGTCGGTGTCAAAACCGGCGGATCTCGGGTAGGGGGTCCCGAACTATGCGTCTAGGCCGGATGGTAACAGGAGGCAAGGGACACGATGTTTTACCCAGGTTCGGGCCCTCTTGATGGAGGTAAAACCCTGCGTCCAGCTTGATTGATATTGATGATATGGGTAGTACAAGAGTATATCTACCACGAGATCGGAGAGGCTAAACCCTAGAAGCTAGCCTATGGTATGATTGTATGTTATGGTTGTTGTCCTACGGACTAAAACCCTTCGGTTTATATAGACACCAGAGAGGGTTAGGGTTACACAAGGTCGGTTACGAAGGAGGAGATATCCATATCCGTATTGCCTAGCTTGCCTTCCACGCCAAGTAGAGTCCCATCCGGACATGAGACGAAGTCTTCAATCTTGTATCTTCATAGTCTAACAGTCTGGCCAATGGAGATAGTCCGGCTGTCCGGAGACCCCCTAATCTAGGACTCCCTCAAGCCTCATTAAGCAGCACCTCATCCCTCCTTGATAGTATTGGCTTTTCCTATAGACTCAATGTGATTTTGGATCACTAAAATAGAAAATGTAGAGTCTTGAGCTTTGAGCTTGAGCCAATCCTTTTGTCCTTAGCATTTTGAGGGGTCCACTTTTCTCATCCATGCCATGCCAATCATTGAGCTTTCCTGAAATACTAGTCTTGAAATAGCATTAGCTCAATGCGCTATATGTTTTTAGGAATTACCAAAACCACCTAGGGATAGTTGCACTTTCAATCTCCCCCTTTTTGGTAATTGTTGACAACATATAGATAAAAGCTTCGACAAATGATAATAAGAATGAAAAACATTGTCGCTTTGAGAAGTATGTGAAAAGCAAGAGCTCCCCCTAAATTTGTGCATAGTTTAAGATTTGCTTTGGACTGCAAATGCACTATGAGTTAGGATCATGGGTTACTCTTCCACGTCACACACATCTTGGTGGAGCGATCAAAATGATAATAATTAAATACATGCACTCATCACCAAGCAAAAGTGAATGATCATATGTGGATATAAAATGATAATGTCATCCAACAAGCATTAAGGTAGCATATGATCAAACACATGATCATCCAAGTATCATACAAAAGCATAAAGTATCTCAAACAAGCAAATAACAAAGTTCAACCACCAAGAAAACAAGAGAGAACAAAGAGCAACACTCTCTCTCGAAGCCTATGATCTATACATTTTCTCCCCCTTTGGCAACAAGTTGCCAAAAAGTTCATAAAAATGCATAGTGCTAGATCAACTCTCAGGCTTGGTCTTCAGGTGGTGGTGTAGATAAAACTCCAAGGACGAAGGCATCACTTGATGTAGATGGAGCTGGTGGAGTGGGTGCTGGAGCTGGTGGCACTGAAGCTGTAGCTGGTGCAGATGAAGTTGCTCTGGTGTCTGGAAAATGGCACTGCAGCAGATCTCTGTCCTCTGGGCACTCTAGCAAAAGCATCAGTGGTAGACTTGCCCTTCTTCTCCTGCACTTCATCCTGAAGTTGCTCAACAACTGACTGTATCTAAGTGACCTTCACGTCTAAATCATAGAACTTCTGCTCCATGATCCTCTCCAAGCTCTCCTGGTTCTGAGTCAGGGTGGCCAATCCCATCTCAATCCTCAGAGTGGAGGCAATCAAGTAGCCAAGCTGATCTTGCTTGCTCTTCAGAAGATACTGAGATGCCACATCAATGGTTGGCATCTTTATAGCCTTTTCAGTCCTTGGCTTCTCCCTCTTTGCTTGTGCTTGCACAGAAGATGGTTCATTCTCATCCATCACCTCAATGTTCTCCTCAAAGTCTGGGTAGATGGGCATATGTTCCTTGTCCAAGAGATATGTGCCAGTGCCCATCTTGGAGTTTATTAGCTCCTGGATCTGTGGGGCATACCCACAACTTCTCTTCTGATCTGCAGCTGTTCTCTTTATGGTTTCCACAATTAGGCTCATGACTTGGAACTTTTGAGGCACATCAAATATGTGAAGCAGGTTAATTGCATGGCCTCTGATCATCTTGTGATCACCTGACTTTGGCAATAGAGTGTGCCTGAGGATCCAGTTGATTGTTGGCAAACCTAACAGACGGTAATGTACTGATCCAAATTTGTGTCTCTCAAGAGCGGCATCCGGGATCTCTCTATACATATGTGCCATGGTGTTGTGATCCTTCTTCTTGGCATAGACATCCAAGTCATCTTCATTCTCCTTAGGAGCATTGATCAATTTTGCCCATTCTTCAACTGTTGACTGGTACCTAGTACCTTCAGACATCCAGAAAATCCTTCCATCTAGGCAGAAATGAGTTGTGGAGTAGAACTGCATAATAAGCTCATCATTCCACTTTGTGAGCTTCTGCCCAACAAAGTCCTCTACTCCACAAGACTTGAAACTATCATAGCCTCCAGGATAGTGTTCTTCATTTTCTCTAATGTACTCCCAGTCCACCCATCTCATATCATAGACTATAGGCTTCTTGTCAAGCAACACTGTCTCATAGAAGTCCTGTTGTTCCTTTGTATGGAACCTGTAGTCCACATCAGTTCTTCTCCTGACTGCATAGGGATCAGTCAATCTCCACTGTCTGAGTCATGCATCCTTCCTGAGCTTCATGCCCTCAACTACTTGATGAGCATCATTGTGATCTGGAATTTTGGGCTTCAACTTCCTCAAGACATGTGACTCATCATCTTCTTCTTCTATAGCAGCTTCAGGCACTGGGGCCTTGTTCTTCTCTGCAGCTGGAATATTCCTTGTACTCCTCTTGGGTGCAGTTTTGGGTTTTGGAGCAGCTGCCTTGGGAGCTTCTTTGGGCTTAGATGGAGCAGCCCCTGATCTTATAGCATCTCCCATAAGCTTTTGAGCTTTAGGTGCTAGTGTAGCAACCTCTTCCTCTTCCTCATCATCTCTCATAATTGATGATCTGCCCAGCACTCTGGCAGTGGTCTTCTTGACCCTTTCCTTCCTTTTCTTCTCTGCCACAACCTGTTCTTTGGGTGCAGATCCCAAAGTTTCCTGAGTGGATGTTCTGGCCTTTGACATAGGAACTCTCTTGGCAGGAATCTTTGTCTTCATTCCTGGCTTAGTGGCAGCAGCTGTGCCATTTTCCTTTTTCAGAACTTTCCTCTTTGAGGTGGCCTCTTCCTCAACAGCCACATAGTCCTCATCCTCAGAATCTGAGGTTCTCTTCTTTCTGGTCCTGGTGGCTGCCTTAGGCAAGTTGCTAGGTGTACTCCTGCTTCCATCATCATAGCTGCTAGAGGGACTAGTGCCCTCACTCATGTTAACTTGCTCCTCAGACTTGTTCTGACTGTCACTCTGATCTGACATGATGCAAACACTGACAGCAGACCCTGTGAATAGATATAGATGAGATAGATTGGATGAGCATCACAAAGTATAGAGGTTTTTGTAAAAGAATGAGTCAAAAGACTTAGTTGTAGTTTTCCACAGAAAGCATTTTGGATCTACCGATTTGAAAACTTGGTGATACCGAAGCAGCTTTTGGAACCTAAACTAGTGAACTCGGTTAGACCGAGTCATAGTTCGGTGGCACCGAGACTGCTAGGGTTTCACAAAGAATTGAACTCGGTCACACCGATTTGCAATTCTCGGTCGGACCAAGAATCACATGTGCAATGGCCTTAGCCAGATCAGTGGAACCGATTTCAATAACTCGGTTGGTCCGAGATGATTTAGGCGGAAACCTAAACCTAAATTTTCAATCCACAACTAAACTACGGAGTGATTTTGCTGGATAGAGTGATCTCAATCATGGCAAGATACATGGCAAAACAATGTGCTAGGAATCGGAGTGAGATTAGCACAACGATCAAGTCCATACCCTAAGTGCGGCGATGGACCTACTACGGCGGCAACGGCGGAGACGATTTCCATTGACGGCGGCAGAGACCAGTGGCAGGAGGTAGTTGGTGATGAGGAGGACGATCCAGAGACCCAGGGAGGCAGAGCAGGCTGAGTGCGGGCGAAGGGGTTCGGAGAATCTTCCAGCCTGACCCTATCGGTGTGACCGAGTGGAACAACTCAGTGGCACCGAGATGCATAACTGCAAGCAGTTACTGCAACTCGGTGTGACCGAAAAGTTCAAATCGGTTGCACCGAGATTGAAAACCTAGATCGACTTAGTGATCTCGGTATGACCGAAATGGATGAATCGGTCAGACCGAAATGCACAAAGAAGTTTTGGAAGTTTAAGTCTATGACGAATCGGGGACTCCGAGTGCTCCTCACACAGAGTGGTTCGAATCTGACTTGATCAAACTTTGTGATGTAGCATGAATAGAGTTTGAGACAGGAAAAGCATAGATAGCTAGAGAAGGAACCAACAATCAAAACAACAAGTGGATGTCCTCGAATGAGTAAATTTTGCAACCAACATGCTCACACAATAAAATGGCAAATGAAATATGCGGCAAAGCATGCACAACCAATTCTAGCATCTATCAAGCAATTGGCGATGACTAGGTCATCTATATATGAGTATATTGACTTAGGAGTCAAATGAGAACATTTGATCATAGGTCATACTCATCGTTTAAGAACAAGTGGGGTTACCACTTTTACATAAAGCGTTGTTGTGTTCACACCATTAGAGTTGCTTTAGCTCAATTCTTTGAGTAAAGCTCCCCCTAGATGTGAGATCCCTCCTAAGAGGGATGAACTAACCTTGGGTTTTGTCGATGATGACTTCATGTAGGTGTTGAAGATGTGGATGCTCAATGTTGATGTAGATCATTTGGAGCAATCCTCTGGAGTGAGTTGTACTTTCAATACCTACACGGGTTAGTCCAACAAGGAACAAACAAGGATATCCATAGACATAGAGTGATGCACACACAAGATGATATCTATGAAAGCATTAGGTTACCTTGTCCCTTGTCTTACCAACAAGAGGGTTTGTGACTCCTTGAACTAGTGCAAGATGTTGAAGTTGATTGCACTTGTTCTTGCCAAAATGATATAAGTGAAGTATGTTGGCGGAGTCACCCTCAGGAACTCTCTAGTTCTTCTTCTTCGTGATCCACATCATCTTGATGGGAATCCTTGGAGTTGTAGTCGTACTTGATGAAGTAGAACTTGATCTAGTCTTGGGAACCCACTTGACCAAGGCCTTGGGTGCTTCTTCAAATGCATCAATTTCCTCTTGAAGCTTATCCTTGCCTTTTTGCTTGTGGTCTTGTGGTGGAAGATCATCTTGAGATTGTGTCCCTTTGAAGGAAGTAGGATCATACTTCTTTTGTTGAGGAACAAACTTCGTCTTGGGATATTGATCTTCTTCCCACTCAACTCCATTGGCATTGAACTTTCGTTCAAAACCAACACCTTGGTTCTTCCGGTGCCTTCCTGTCGGTGTAGAAAACTAGGGGCACATTTTTGTACCCCTTTACCTGTGCACGGGCAGTCAGAGCCGCGCCCGTGACCACACCAAGCAGAGCAAGGGAGGTAAGCCAAGGTAAGATCGAAGCCCAAGACGAAGCAAAGCAACGACGAGGACCAAGGCCACAAAGATCAGATGGGCAAAGCAGGTTTCCCCGGCAAGGACCCTTGCCGGGGCAGCCTCAGCGGCCCCGGCAAGACCCTTGCCGGGGCAGCTCGCCCACGCCAGCCGAGCGAGCCACCCTCGAGCCCACCAACACTCGACAAATGCATTGGACATGGCTCGGCAGGCACCTCTGTGGTGGCATGCATATCTTCATGAAGACAAAGAATAGTCAAGGTCAAATGAGGATAGGAAGGCAGCCATCCTCACCGAAGAAACCCACAATACCCCCGGCAAGATTCTTGCCGGGGACGCCTGCACACCACAGCAAGACCCTTGTCGGACCACCCGGCAAGGCCCTCGCCAAGCGCATCAGCAGGGCCACAGTTAGGCCCACACCAGCCAAGTCTCCTCCGCCGTTCGCATGCAGCTACCGACCCAACCAGCTGGGCAGGCACCTGCATGGCGACATGCAGCCCTTCGTGGAGACTCCACCACCGTGCCACCTCAGCTGCCTACCTACCTACATGGCACCGCATGCATCACTGGCCAGGGCGCATGTCGAAGCTTGGAGGAGCGGCGACGGACGGGACGGGCCTCACCCCTGCCCCCAATAAAGTGGAGGGACACCTAAGCCTCGCATTTAATGCACTTTGTCATGTAATACCAGGATAACCTCGCAACACGGTTGCCTTTTCACCTCCTGTGTGCCACTGTGGCAACCCCTTTTTCTATAAAAGGAGGCCCAAGGCGACGAGGAGAGGGATTCGGCTTTTTGGAGCTCGTTACACCCCGTAGCTAGTTCAAGAACTCAGAATACATCCACCAAAGAAGGACTAGGGTTTTACGCATCCTCGTGGCCCGAACCTGGATAAACAAACCGCATGCTCTCTGTTAGACCCGCTCTTCTCTCAACCCCGCGCCCCACAACCGTAGTAGGGATACTTGTGATCCCATATGTGTCGTTTCCCACCGACATCCTTGGCGCGCCAGGTAGGGGAGAGCAATTGTGAGAATCGGTTTTAGCAGTTAAGTGAGCATTTCTTCATGGAGATGGCTCTAAGAGAAGCAGGAGAAGGGGTCGAAAGATCGATGTCGGCGCAACTACAAGAAAAGCTAAGTCACACCAAACCGTGACTACTTTCTTTCCTCTTTATACAAGGTTATTTCCCTCGGAGATGTCGTACCTTTGTATGGAAAACCTGCATGCCAGGGGGCTCTCCCGCTGTCGGCAACGCCCTTGCCCTGTTTCGAGTCCGCTCAAGCGGTCGCGTCGAGTGCGGCAGGGTTAGCCTTACGCTATTGACAACGCTCTTGATTCTGAATCAAGTCAAGCTTGATAGTTCGAGCGGCCGCATTAAGAATGGTAAGGTGGCTCGTCCGGCAGCATGCATACCCGGCAGGCCAATGGGGATCCGTCCCCAAGACGCCGCCTTGGGCTTCCGCGCCAGCAAGCCTCCCTAGTTGGCGTAGGGTGCGTATACAAAGGGAAATCGAACAGGGAAATAACATGCATAGTACTGAAAGTGTTGCAGAGTTATGTTACATCAAATTGTTGCCACGGTTCTAACTAGAGATAATAATTGTCTTGGTTGTGAACCTACACCGGCAATGAGGAACAGGATGCCTAATCCTGGCGCTGGCCCTCCACCCTCAGAATTCTGCCGACACGGCTGATGATGGGCTTGATGTGCTCCCTGAGCGGCGCGAGGTCAACACCCTCCGGCAAGCTCTCCAGCCCAGCGTTGAAGTCGAGGTCGGGGTACCAGTGCACCAACTTGGTGAGGACCTTGGTCATGGCGCCCTGGCAAAGCATCCGGGACTCCTCGACCAGTGAGGCCGCCCGGTTGGCGTGGAGCTGCTCCAGAGCATGGACGACCTTCTCAAAGAACAAGGTCAGTGTGCAATGGGCGCTCACGTTCCGCTCCGGGGCATACCTCACGTCCGGCATCCCCATGGTGGCAAGCTGCGCGGCAGCCTGGTTGGCGACGGTAGCAAGGCATTCGAGCCAACGGTTCTCACCCGCCACATGATCGGCGAAGTTGAGGCCTTCGTTCTGCCGCAACTGCTTCTCGCCCTCCAGCGTAGTGGCCAGGTTTCCCTCTCGAGTCTTGGCCTCCTCCAGCGCCTCCTCGAGACCCTTCAGCTTTAGCTTGAGATCCCCGATGGAGTTGTTGGCCTCGGCAAGCTCCCCAGCCTAGCCGATGACCGCCCCCTGTGCCTCTGTCAGAGCACCATTAAGTGCGTCCTTCTCCCGGGACAGCTTCAATGCCTGCTCCGTCAGCCTATGGCGCTCCTCCTCCAGGTCCTTCACCCTGCCGGCGTGAACCTAGGCCTGGGCATTGAGTTCCTCCTTGTGCCTCTGCTCCAGCTCACTGGTCCGCTGCAGGACAAGCTTCTCCACCTCGGCATCTTTGCCACGAAGTGTGGCGGCGAGCTTATCCTCGCGCGCGGCAAGATGCTCCTCCTAGGAGTTCAGCGCGGCCTCGTGCTGGGTCCGAACGGCCTCGGCGGCCTCGGCCAAGTTCTTCGCCGCCTCCTGGGCTTTCTCGACGTCGGCGAGCTTCATGGTAAGCTCCACGTCGTGCCTGGCCTGCTCGTCCTGGGCCGCCTTGAACTTCTCGGTGGCCTTGCGGAACCAATCCTGCGCTTTGGCGACGCGCTCCTGGAGGTCCGCCTCCGCCTTCTCCACCACCGCCATCCTAGACTCAACCTTGTCCAGGCGGGCGCGGTGGAGCGCCTAGAGCTTTCGGAAGCTGGCGCCAATGGCATGGAGGAGCCGCTCTTCCTGCGAACCGCCGCCGCCGACAATTGGCTCGTCAACGACTTCGAGCCTGGCGACGGCAAGCACCTCATCGTCGAACACCTCTCCTTCAACAGGCGTCCTAGTGGTTGACGCGCCCGGAAGGTGGACGAACAAGTCGTTGCTCACCCTCAGGTACTTGCCGGAGCCGGAAGCAGCAGAGGAGGAAGGCCGATCACCAGCCTCCTCCTCCGTCTCCCCGGCAAGCCCCTTGCTGGACTCTTCAGCGGCAACCTTGTCGGCCTCCCTGGAAGGCCCCCCGACGGCCTCCTCGGCAACATCCTTGGAGGCCTCCTCGTCGGCGACCTTCTCGGCGTTCGCCCCGGCGGCCTTGGCGACACCCTCGACGACGGCGTCCACATCCTCTGGGTCCACCAAGGAGGAATCTGGGCATCGAAGACAGGGTGAGGCAAAGCCAAGACCAAGAGCCGGAAAGAAGAAGAAGCAGGGACGAAATGGCGAACGACTTACCGATGCTACCCGACTGGGAAACGGAAGTCCCCTCTCTGCCAACATTCAGCGTCGTGGCAAAGCCACCGGTGCCCAAGTTCTCTTCCTCCTCCTCCATGTGTGTGGGCCCGGTGCTTGGCGCCCTTGTCGGGGACGTCCCTTGGGGCGGCGTGTTGAGAGTAGCCCCCTGTGGCTCCTCCTGCTGCCGCTCCCCTCCTGCACACCTGGCAAGGTTAGCACTAAAGTGTCGCGCCCCTAACACATGTCGAAGAGAGAAGAATGATGAACTTACGCTGGGGGCTTTGCCGTGGGCTGCTGTCCGGGCTGCTCAATACCACCAAGGGCACCCTCGAAGTACCAGCCGGGGGCTGGCCACCCGCCAAGGCCTTGGCCCTTTTTGCTCTCTGGGCCAGCATCTCCGCGTCCCTGCAAAGCTGAAGACAAGTCAAGATCAGTAACGCAGGCTGGGGGGGCAGAAATAATGGGGAGGAACCGGATGCTTACTCATCGTCCTCCTCCTCCTCTGCTGCCTTCCTCTTCCTCCTCGAACTGAGGGATCAATAATCAAAGGTGATCCCCACGCCGATGTTCGCTGGAGGAGGGGAGGGAGGCGGCGTCTGGGCATGCTTGGATGAAGAAGGAGCGGCCGTCTTCTTCTTCACCACAACCTTCGCCGGCTCCTTCGCCGCTGCAGCCCTCGTGTGGGGCCGGGACCCTTCCGAGGTCAGCTGCGGCTGCGCAGCCCTGCGGGGCCGGACCGACTTGCCGGAACTAGCCCTCCGCATGACTCGCCCCTCCCCGTAGGTGGCGTCGGATCTGCGGTCTCGGCCTCCTCCGACGACGACTTCCCGGTCACATCCTCGACCAAAGGAGCCTCGGTGCCGGCGCTGCTGGCTCCCCCGGTGGCCGCCGCCCACTGGGCGCGCTCCTCATCCTCCACAGCTGTCACGGCCTCGTCCTCCACAACGCCGGCGCTACCGGCCTCCCTAGCAAGATGTGCCTCCCTCGCCCTGGTGGTGATGTAGTCCAGCTCCGCCTGGGTTGTGTCCATGACAAGCATTTGCTCGGCGTCAGCATCGACGTACCACTCGTGCAGGGTGTCAAAGAACTATTGCACTTCGACGTCCTCCGGCTCCTTCCAGCTCGGGTCGGGGCCATGCGCGTTGCAGCCCGGCATCATGGCAATGATCTCGGTCCGACGCGAATTGTTGCACAACGGGACAGCCCCCGTTGGCAGCTTGAACAACGGCCCCTTGAGGACCTTGCCGGCCTTTGCGGTGGCCCTCGCAACCTTGCCGGTCCACTCAACCTCGCCGTCGCGGCTCACGTCAAGATGGAAGAGCCGCTGGCAGAAATGTGCGTGTGCCAGCACCGTAAAGTTGTGGTCGAGGCCGGGGGGGAGTCGCATGATGTCAGCGGGGTTCGTGAAGAGCCAGGCTGGCCTCCCCTTGTTATGCAACGGAGCAATCCGGCGGCGGATGAAATCCGCCCCGATCATTTCAAGGGTGAGCCCGGCCTGGGTAAGCCGGAGAATCCTGGTGGTGGCAACCGTGAGCCTCCCGTCGGCAGCATCAACGTCGCTCCAATCACTGCCGCGAACCGGCGGCACCCGGCGAACTTTCCAGAAGGCCGGCAGGTCCTTCTCTTCAATCCAGCACCACCGGCCCCGCCATTCCTCCCACCTCTCCTTCATGGCGCCATCCGGGTACACCCCGTTGGATCTTGGGATCCAAGTGACGCAACCAGAGACGGCACCCCCCGGCTGGATCCAAGGGAAGAAATAGTGGCGGAATAGCGCCGTGCTGGGGTGTACTCCGGCAAAGCCCCCGCAAAGGTGCGCAAAAAGGCCATGCACGCCACCGCATTCGGAGTAAAATCCAAGAGACAGAAGCCGAAGGTGTGCATGATGTCACTGAAGAAATCGGAGAAGGGAGGTTAGAGCCCGCAAGAAAGGTAATCAACGAAGAAGGGGTACCGATTTGGGGCAGGGTCGGCGCACGCGGCGGGGATGACGCGCGTGGCTAGGTGCCCCGAATCCCCCCCCCCCCCCCCCCCCCCCCCCCCCCCCCCCCCCCCCGTCTTCACTCCCCACAGGGGCCTGAAGAGGTCCCAAAGCTCCAACGTGTCAACCGTCGAGGGGAAGAAGAAGGCGGACTGCGTCCGTTGCCCTGACAGCGCGCACTCCAGCGGCTCCACAGCCCCAGCATCTTGGCCACCTCATGCCCCTGGTGGATTTTGGTGCCATGGTGGCTGAAGGAGGAGGGGGGAGCGGAGGACGGAAAAAGCACAACGGCGGCGAGTGGAGGCGAAGCTTGGAGAAGAAGAGGCAGATAGGCGGAGGTTTCCGAGATTGGGGTCGCGCAAAGGGTAAAAGGAACAGTGCGCCCGCGGTTATCCCTTTTTATGGGGAAGCCGCGGGTCGCGCCACCCATTTACCACGATGTGACGCCTGCGTGTGGAACCCTCCCCATGCATGCCGCCCACGTCACGCACGCCCCTCCACCCCGCGCCATGCGCGCGGGTCGTGGGAAGCACAGCGCGCGAAAAACCTTATCGCGGTAAAAACCGCCCCGCCTGCCCGCGCACCGTTTTGGGCCTGACCCAACAACATGTCGCGTTTATGTGTGGCCCAGGCCCGGGGGCTCCTGTCGGTGTACAAAACTAGGGGCACATTTTTGTACCCCTTTACCTGTGCATGGGCAGTCAGAGACGCGCCCGTGACCACACCAAGTAGAGCAAGGGAGGTAAGCCAAGGTAAGATCAAACCGCAAGACGAAGCAAAGCAACAACAAGGACCAAGGCCACAAAGATCGGATGGGCAAAGCAGGTTTCCCCGGCAAGGACCCTTGCCGGGGCAATCTCAGCGGCCCCGGCAAGACCCTTGCCGGGCAGCTCGCCCACGCCAGCCGAGCGAGCCACCCTCGAGCCCACCAACACTCGACAAATGCATTAGTCAGGGCTCGGGAGGCACCTCTATGGTGGCATGCAGATCTTCGTGAAGACAAAGAATAGTCAAGGTCAAATGAGGATAGGAAGGCAGCCATCCTCACCGAAAAACCCACAAGACCCCTGGCAAGATCCTTGTTGGGGACGCCTGCACGCCACGGCAAGACCCTTGCCGGGCCACCCGGCAAGGCCCTCGCCAAGCGCACCAGCAGGGCCACCGTCAGGCCCACACCAGCCAAGTCTCCGCCGCCGTTCGCATGCAACTGCCGACCCAACCAGCTGGGCAGGCACCTGCGTGGCGACATGCAGCCCTTCGTGGAGACTCCACCACCGCGCCACCTCAGTTGCCTGCCTACCTACATGGCGCTGCATGCATCGCTGGCCAGGGCGCGTGTCGAAGCTTGGAGGAGCGGCGACGGACGAGACGGGCCTCGCCCCCGCCCCCGGTAAAGTGGAGGGACACCTAAGCCTCGCATTTAATGTGATTTGTCCTGTAATACCAGGATAACCTCGCAACACTGTTGCCTTTCCACCTCCTATGTGCCACTGTGGCAACCCCTTTTTCTATAAAAGGAGGCCCAAGGCGACGAGGAGAGGGATTCGGGTTTTTGGAGCTCATTACACCCCGTAGCTAGTTCAAGAACTCAGAATACATCCACCAAAGCAGGACTAGGGTTTTACGCATCCTCGCGGCCCGAACGTGGATAAACAAACTGCATGCTCTCTGTTAGACCTGCTCTTCTCTCAACCCTGCACCCCACAACCACAGTAGGGATTCTTGTGATCCCATAGGTGTCGTTTCCCACTGACACTTCCTTGCTTGTGTACAATTTCCTCGAATTGCTTACTCCCGGCGAGGCTCTTGTAAACACCTTTCTCTATAATTCCCTTCAATAAGCTATTTTCTTTCTCAAGTGTAACTTGGCTAAGAGAATCATTAGTGAAATCAAGAGAACTACTAGAAGCAACAACATTAGATTTAGCATGATTATTGTTACTACTAGAGGAAGAATCTTTCTTGTTCTTGTTACTAGACTTGACTTGAGGCATGTAAGTGGATAAGAGTAAACGCTTTGCAATGTAAGAAGAATTTTTCTTGCGAAGATCATCATTGATTGCCTTCAAGAACTCATGCTCTTGCTCAAGGTTGAGCTTATAAATGTAATTTCTCATGGGTCCTTAAAAGTTCTCGATGATCTCCTAAGATAGTTTCATGAGCTAACTTAAGAGTGTTTAGTTCTTTAGTTAGAAACTCAATCTTCTCCTTATCATTGTCATTCGTTTTATCTTGATTAGCATGATTAATTGACGTTTCATCATAGTATTCATCACTAGAGTTGTCAACAAGTAAATCATCATCACCTAACAAGTCATCTTCATCACTATTGAAATCAACATACTCGGGGTGTGATACCATTGGGCCTTTAGCCATGAAGCATCTTCCAAGTCCTACATTTGGTGAATCAAATATGTCATAGGAGTTGGTTGACACAAGTGCTAGACCGGCAACACCTTCATCTTGAGTATATCCGGAGTCGGAGTGATAGCTTCACTCGTAATGATTGTCGGAGTCGGAGCCGGATACCCTCGTGCATATCAATCAAAGTATCCCAAATTTCCTTTGCATTCTCAAGACGGCTGATTTTGTTGAATTCTTCGGGGCACAATCCATTGAAGAGGATATCACAAGCTTGAGCATTGTATTGCAACATCTTCAACTCTTCCGCGGTAGCTTCACGGTTCGATTCTCTCCCATCAAAGAATTCACCTTGCAAGCCAATACACACAATAGCCCATACGGCGGCGTTATGTCCAAGAGTATGCATTTTTCAACTTATGCTTCCAACTAGAAAAATTAGTACCATCAAAGTAAGGACCTCTACGGTGGTAATTTCCCTCGCTAGACCGCCATACTCTCCTAGGTTGTGAAACCAAGGCTGTGACTACCAAAAGCTATGGAAATCAAGGCAAATGGAGACCAAGGCTCTGATACCACTTGTAGGATCGAAAGTATGTCTAGAGGGGGGGTGATTAGACTACTTGACCAAATAAAACTTATCCTTTTCCCAATTTTAGTTCTTGGCAGATTTTAGAAACTTTGGACAAGTCAAGCAATCTTAACACAATTCAAGCAAGCATGCAAAGAGTATATGAGCAGAAAAAATTAAAGCATGCAACTTGCAAGAATGTAAAGGGAAGGGTTTGGAGGATTCAAATGCAATAGGAGACACGGATGTTTTTGTCGTGGTTCCAATAGGTGGTGCTATCGTACATCCACGTTGATGGAGACGTCATCCCATGAAGTGTAATGGCTGCGCGAGTCCACGGAGGGCTCCACCCACGAAGGTTCCACGAAGAAGCAACCTTGTTTATCCCACCATGGCCGTCGCCCACGAAGGACTTGCCTCACTAGCGGCAGATCTTCACGAAGTAGGTGATCTCCTTGCCCTTACAAACTCCTTGGTTCAACTCCACAATCTTGTCGGAGGCTCCCAAGTGACACCTAGCCAGTCTAGGAGACACCACTCTCCAAGAAGTAACAAATGGTGTGTTGATGATGAACTCCTTGCTCTTGTGCTTCAAATGATAGTCTCCCCAACACTCAACTCTCTCTCACAGGATATGGATTTGGTCGAAAGAAGATTTGAGTGGAAAGCAACTTGGGGAAGGCTAGAGATCAAGATTCATATGGTAGGAATGGAATATCTTGTCCTCAACACAAGTGTAGGTGGTTCTCTCTCAGAAAAAGTAAGTTGGAAGTGTAGGTTCGTTCTGATGGCTCTCTCCATGAATGAAGAGGAGGTGGAGGGGTATATATAGCCTCCACACAAAATCTAACCGCTACACACAACTTGCCAATCTCGCTGGGACCGGATTGGTAAACTCGGTCGGACCGATTCAGCAAATCTAGTAACCGTTAGGATTTTTGGTGGGACCGACATGCAACTCGGTAAGACCGATATGGCTAGGGTTAGGGAATAACGTAATCTCAGTGAGACCGATTACACAAACTCGGTGAGACCGATTTTGGTAATAAGCTAACCAGAGAGTTGGTCAGGTAAACTCGGTGGGACCGATTTGCTCATTTCGGTGAGACCGAAATTTTTTGAAAGGGAAATAGAGAGTTTACATTGCAATCTCGGTGGGACCGAAACGTTACAAAGGGAAACAGAGAGATTACAATCCCATCTCGGTGAGACCGAGATCCCTATCGGTGAGACCGATTTGCCTAGGGTTTGTGGTAGTGGCTATGACATCTGAACTCGGTGGCGCCAGATAGAAAGAATCGGTGGGGCCAAGTTTGACTTTCGGTTTAGGTCATATGTGGATGTGAGAAAGTAGTTGAGGGCTTTGGAGCATATCACTAAGCATTTTGAGCAAGAGCATCATTAAGCAACACCTCATCCCTCCTTGATAGTATTGGCTTTTCCTATAGACTCAATGTGATCTTGGATCACTAAAATAGAAAATGTAGAGTCTTGAGCTTCGAGCTTGAGCCAATCCTTTTGTCCTTAGATTTTTTAGGGGTCCACTTTTATCATCCATGCCATGCCAATCATTGAGCTTTCCTGAAATACTAATGTTGAAATAACATTAGCTCAATGAGCTATATGTTGTTAGGAATTACCAAAACCACCTAGGGATAGTTGCACTTTCACGGCACCACAAACCCCGCGGTATGGATAGAGGATTTCTTCCTCCACATTCACATGGCCCGCGGGGATGATCTACACGCCATCAAGTATCTCCCGCTAAAGCTCAAAGGGCCGGCTCGGCATTGGCTGAATAGCTTGCCGGCAAACTCCATCAGAAGCTGGGAGAACTTGGAAGACGCATTCCTGGACAACTTCCAGGGCACTTATGTGCGGCCACCGGATGCTGACGATTTAAGTCACATAACACAACAGCCCGGAGAGTCAGCCAGGAAATTCTGGACGTGGTTCCTAATTAAAAAGAACCAAATTTTCGACTGTATGGATGCCGAAGCCCTAGCGTCCTTTAAACATAACATTTGTGATGAGTGGCTCGCCCGACATCTCGGCCAAGAGAAGCCAAAATCCATGGCAGCCCTCACGACACTCATGACCCACTTTTGCGCGGGCGAAGATAGTTGGTTGGCCCGTAGCAACAACACATCAAGCAACCCTGGCACATCAGAAGCCAGAGATAGCAACGGAAAACAACGACGTAACAAACACAAGCGCCGCAAAAATGGTGGAAACGCCAAAGATACGGCAGTCAATGCCAGATTTAGGGGCTCTACGTCCAGTCAGTGGAACGGGCCACTCACAAATGACAATTCGGGTCCGTCCAGTTTGGACCGCATACTCGACCGCCCATGCCAAATTCATGGCACCCCAAGAACACCAACTAATCATACCAACAGTGAATGCTGGGTCTTCAAACAAGCCGGCAAGTCAGGTGCCAAAAACAAAGATAAGGGGTCTCAAAGTGACAATGGTGACGAGGAGCCCAGATCACCAAGTACATGAGGGCAAAAGAAATTTCCGCCACAAATCCAAACGGTGAACGTGGTAAACGGTACCTACACTACCAACCCGGACCGGATGCACACCCTTAGGGATGTCGACTTAACGGAACCAGACGTCCCACGATATAAACTAGGGACGATCACCTTCAACCACACGGATCGTCCGGTTAACACCAATCAGGGCAATCCAGCCACACTAGTCCTTGACCCAATAATTGACGGGTTCCACCTCACACGAGTCCTTATGGATGGAGGTAGCAGTTTAAACCTGCTTTACCAGGACACAGTGCGCAAGATGGGCATCGATCATTCGGTGATCAAGCCCACTAAAACCACCTTCAGCGGTATTATACCAGGTGTGGAGGCCAGCTGTACGGGCTCCATCGCCCTTGAGGTGGTCTTTGGATCACCAGAAAATTACCCGAAGAGTTAATATTCGACATCGTCCCCTCTTGCAGTGATTATCAGGCACTACTCGGACGAACCGCGTTCGCTCGATTCAACGCGGTACCACATTATGCCTACCGTAAGCTCAAGATGCCCGGTCCGCGCGGCGTCATCACGGTTAATGGCAAGGCCGATCTTTCCCTCGGCACCAAGGAGTATACCGCTGCTTTAATAGCAGAAGATACAAGTGGCACCTTCCAACCGAACCTCGAGTCAATGGCCCGACTCCCGGACACCGCCAAAGGACTTCGAACTACTTCGCGGCAGGATAGCCCGGCTCGTCCAGAGCTCAATTAAACACTCCAGTGAAAGCTAGGACAGGCCACATACCGTGGCTCAACCGCTCTGCGACACACAAGCATTTCTTACATTTAGTTTGTAGGTTCAACTTTGCGCAAACCAGGATTGGCGATATGGAAGCAGCTCAAACACGCAAGGGAATCGTTAGATATTCCCCGCGATGACCATCCGACTATACTCTGGATCCGCACACAGCTTCTTCCCCCTGGTCTCAGCAGGTTCCACAGTCATATTTCTTTTTTATCACATTACCTGTACTAACACGCATTGACGTACTATTCAAATACAACATGTGGATTTACATAACGCTTCTCTGCTGTTATTTCTTATTGAAATTCTTTTGTCAAGTGGCATCCGTACACCGCGATATGCTTTAAATATGCCAGGGGCTTCGTTTTACCCATAATACGGCAATAAAGTCCGAACACCTTCATGTAAGTTCAGCACCCCGAACTTATAGCATTATATGCATCAATTCTGAATCATGTCTTGGGTCAAATGTTGGGTTTGCCCGGCTCCCATGTTTTGTTGCCTTACGTTCCGCTATATCGGCTAAGGCGGCATAGGGAGAACTACTGCGATTGTGTCCCGGTTCTTCGAGACGAGCACCTCGGTAGAAAAAGCCGAGAACTGGATGTCATGATACGGCGAGAGCTGGTCAGCTGTTCGAGAGGTTGTAAAATCTTTAAGGATTTCTCCCGCATAATGCCATAACCAGTGCAGCATGCGATGGATCAGCTTTTCTTCCGATCAGGTGCTTATATAGCCCCTCGTGCGGTCTTCCGAACACCAGGGGCTGTGCCTACCTTCCTTTCATAAAGCTCCTATGGATAAGTGAGAGTGATAAAGCCCTATAGTCCGATTTCCTGGTTCGTTGTGCTGAACACCTCCTTCGAAGGACCCAAAACTGGGATAAAGAGTGATCAGATTTATCCCGAACACCCCTGTACTTCCTACATGGGGGCAGAAGCCGACGACTAGCCAACTCTCAGGATTAATATATAAAACAGCCGCGCAGGAGGATAAACTCTTAAATAACAGGCAATAAATAATAGAAATGACCTTGTTCAACATTACAAAGGAGAACATGATTGTATTCATGGAAATATAATGTCCTCTGTGCATTGCTCCGCTGCAAGGCAGGATCCTTTCAGGACACTTTCATAATATAATTCAGGCTTGCTGTGCTCCTTCCCCTCTGGCGGTCCCTCGGTCATCAGCTTTTCAGCATCCATCTTCCCCCAGTGCACCTTTGCACGGGCGAAGGCCATTCGCGCACCCTCTATACAGACCGATCACTTGATGATGTCAAGTCGAGGGCATGCACTCACAAGCCGCCTCACGAGCCCAAAGTATCTGCCTGGAATCAGCTCGACAGGCCATAGCCGGATAATCAAATCCTTCATGGCTAGTTCGGCCGCCCTATGTAGTTCGATCAGCTGTTTTAGTTGATCGACAAAAGGCACCGGATAATTCGGCTCCAGAAACTGCGACCAAAAGAGCTTATCTACAGTGTTCCCTTCTTCGGCTCGGTAGAATTGGGCGGCATCCGATATGCTGCGGGGCAGTCCCGCAAATACCCCTGGAGAAATCCGAACTCAAAATTAGAAACATGATTTTCTCCTCAAATACTTGCTTTACATGGAAAAAGCCTTAGCCGCCGTGATCGTCCTCGCCTCTTGGATCTCCTGCGGGGCACCTTGGGTTTCCCCTTGGGCATCGCGCGCGGCCTGATGAGCCTTGGCGAGTTCGGATTCTTTCTCCGTTAGACTCTTCTCCAAGGTCTCGCATTTCTTCACGAACTCTTGAAGCTCCTGCTCAGCTTCTATAACCCTGTCCTCGTGCTTCTCACGAAGAGCCTGCTCTGCGGCCGCCTTTTCCTCGGCCTCGGCAACAGCCTTCCTTAGAGCCTCGACTTCGGTCATCGCCCCTAGCGCAAATAATGAAACATATTTTATCATGCTGAGAATTTGTTCGCACTGAACGCGAACAAGGCTTGTGCATACCTTGTTTTTCTTCCAACTGCCTTTTCAACTGGCCAAGTTCTTCTTCGGCCCGCTCCAGACTTTGATTCAGTCCGGAGACCTCCGCATCATGAGAGGCAGTAGCTGCTACAGACGCCTGCTTATAAAAGAAGAGAGATAGATGTCATCAAGTGAGTCTTCCTGCGAACATAAAATTGATCCTCTGTCCGGTCCTTTCTTGCACCGAACAGTGTATCAAGAGCTACTATCCATACTATGACACTCTTCGAAATCTCATAAAACACACCCCAAAGCCTCTTATAAGGCTGATACAGGCTTCATTTAGTCCACTCTCAGCAGACTGAATCTCCTTAATCACCACACCCATCAGGGCACGGTGTTCATCGACGATGGAGGCGCTCTTCAGCGCCGCCAACAAAACATCTGGCACCTCTGGCTGGACAGAGATTGCCGGTGGAACAGTCACACCCCCTCCAGCCGAGGGAGGCCGCCTGCTTGATTCTGGAGCTGTATTGGTATCCGGAATTGCGTCCGGTTGGGAGCCGAACTCAAGATGGCTCCCTCCGTCGACTCCCATGGAAATCTTCTCCCCCATGTCTCCGGCTCCTAAAGTTTGACCTCCAGGCGCCGCTTTCACGATCTCTTCCCCCCTCCTTGGTCGGGGTCCTTCCGGGATGAAGCCTCGGCATTATTCACTTCTTTGGGGGAAGGAGCCTTCGGGGGCGTGCCGCTCTCCATTGCATCCGAGCTCAGCAAATCTTCTGATGAGGATCGTTCGGTGCGGGACCTCGCCGGACTACAGAAAATATATCTCAGGTTAAAATATTATGCCACGATGAGTCTGGATGCATAAACGTGTTCGGATTTTATACTCACAAGTTCACCAGGGGCTGGGCCCTGGGATCCCACGTCGGGCTGCTATCGGCGGCGGCAGTGGATTCTTCTGGAAGAGGAGCTTTTCCCCTTTTAGGCAACTCGGCCTCCAAGTTATGGAGGACGTCCTCTTCTTTCTTCCCCCTGCTAGGGATTCGTCTTCCTCCTCCTCCTCATCCTCTTCGGAGGCAGAAAGGACGTTGGAGCCTTCGGATATTGTGTCCGAAGTGCCGCGGCGACGAAGGCTGCCCCGGGTCTTTTTGGCTTCCTTCTCGGTCTTCTTCTTCGACGCCTTGTACGGCGCCAGGACCAGCATCTTCGTCATAAGTGGGCCGGCCGGCTCTTCGGGCAACGGGGCCGGACAGTGGATCCGGCCCGCCTTCTTCGTCCATCCCTAGGGTTGTTGAAGAAAACACATCAAGCATTTCCCTTGGGTTATGCGGGTAAAACGCATAAAAACTTACCGAGCTTGCAGGGCGGGACAGTTGATACCCGCGGTCCTCGGCCGAGTGCGGCGATGATTTACCGGACTTGAAAAGCACCTTCCAGATGTCTTCGTGCAAGGAGCCAAAGAGCTTTCGCAGGGTCTGGTGCTTGGCCGGATCGAATTCCCATAGATTGCAAGTACGGTGCTGACAAGGCAGGATCCGGCGAACTAACATCACCTAGACTACATTGACAAGTTCGATTTTCTTGTCTTCCATATCTTTAACGCGCGTTTGGAGCATAGACAGTTCGTCGGACGAAGACCAGTTCAGGCCCTTCTTGGGCCAGGACGTAAGCCGCAGGGGGGCTCCGGATCGGAACTCTGGATCAGCGTCCCATTCCGTGCCCGCGGCTCAGTGATGTAAAACCACTGCTGTTGCCACTCTTTGACGGAATCATTAAAAGTACCTGTTGGCCATGTGATGTTGGGCATCTTGCTCACCATGGCGCCCCCGCACTCGGCCTGCTCGCCGCTCACCACCTTGGGCTTCACATTAAAGATCTCCGGCCATAAGACGAAGTGTGGTGAGATGCGCAGAAAAGCCTCGCACACGATGATGAATGTCGAGATGTCGACGAAGGAATTGGGGATAGATCATGAAAATCAATCCCATAATAATACATGATGTCGCGAACGAACGGGTGGAGGGGAAACCCTAGCCCGCAGACAAAATGAGGGAGGAATACAACCCTCTCTTGGGGTTCCGGAGTAGGGATGATCTGTCCCGCCATCGGGAGATGGTGGCCGATTTTCTTGGCCAGATACCCGGCATCCCGAAGTTTTTGATATGCTTCTCCTGGACGGTAGAGGCCATCCACTTGCCTCCTGCTCCGGATCCGGACATTTTCGAAAGGCCTTTGAGGGCGGAGAAGATGAACGCTCGGGCACTGGAGCTCGGGCGAAGGGGAATGGATCGGGAAGAAGAAAGCGTGGGTGTGAAAGGGAGTCCTTATCCCCTTATAAAGGTAGCAGGGATTCTGCGCCTCCCCACTTGCCTGGTAAACTCGCTTATTCCCCAAGCGCCGTGATTGATGGCGTGGTTGGGTTACCCACACCCATATTGATGAGAATCCTGTGATAAGGGGACAAGATATCTTCTTTGACAAGATGTGCCAAGAAAACTGCCTCGCAATATGTGCAGTAGTTGGTTGAGAAAAACGGTTCGAACAATGACCGGGCCATAGCGTGATGTCACGTTATAAAAAGTTTTCAGCAGATTAAGATTTGTGGAATAATATACTCTCTACGGTAGTATGTGGAATTTGTTTTACAGAGCCGGACACGATCCTTGTGTTCAAAATCTTCTATGGAGTATTCGGAGAAGGAACCCGCCTTGCAATGTCGAAGACAATCTACGCGCCAGACTCATCGTCATTGAAGCCTGGTTCAGGGGCTACTGAGGGAGTCCTGGATTAGGGGGTCCTCGGACAGCCGGACTATATATTTTGGCCGGACTGTTGGACTATGAAGATACAAGAATGAAGACTTCGTCCCGTGTCCGGGTGGGACTCTCCTTTGCGTGGAAGGCAAGCTTGGCAATTCGGATATGTAGATCTCCTCCCTTGTAACCAACTCTGTGTAACCCTAGCCCCTCTGGTGTCTATATAAACCGGAGGGTTTAGTCCGTAGGACAACAACAATCATAATCATAGGCTAGCTTCTAGGGTTTAGCCTCTACGATCTCGTGGTAGATCAACTCTTGTAATACTCATATCATCAAGATCAATCAAGCAGGAAGTAGGGTATTACCTCCATCGAGAGGGCCCGAACCTGGATAAACATTGTGTCCCCTGCCTCTTGTTACCATCCGCCTTAGATGCACAGTTCGGGACCCCCTACCCGAGATCCGCCGGTTTTGACACGACAACTGCCCCGCACACTACAGAGCCTCCCCCGAGCCACCGAGGCCTCCATGCGATGCGATGTGAGCTGCCAGTCTTTTCCCCCCTAACCCCGCCTCCATTTGGTCGCTATAGTTGTCGCCCCCTTGCTTGCCATAGCCGCTGCCGCACGGGCTCGTCGCCGCCGAAGCCCCAGTGACCAAATGGTACGGTGCGTGCGTCCGTTGCACCCGCAACATCCCGTAGAGCAATGCTAGCATGACAACCAGCTCGTTTGGAAGCCGCAGCGCTAACCCCGCACCCACCCAAGCTCCGGCCGCCGCTTCACTCGCCGCCGTTGCTGATTCCGACCACCCCAGCACCTCCAGTTTCTACAAAATGATGCGCCTCGCCGACCCACGTCCGTAGAGCCCAGCCACACGAGCTCTCGTCGCTGGAGGTGCATGGACGAGGAGCACCACCGCATTCTGCTTAGCACCAGCGGCTAATCGCCGATTAGGTGACGTGGTAGATTAGTTTAGCCACTAATCCCACGGGGTGACACTGATAGTGGGCCCGACCCTGTTAATCTTTAGATTAGGTTTATTTTAAGACCTGTTAGTTAGCTGAGTCAATGACATGTGGGGCCCATGTGTCAGGTTAGACCTGGACCGGCCCTGTTCACTTGCTGATGTTAGCATGATGCACTGATGACGCAGTAAGCATTTTCCTGGATTATTTCTAATTCTAAATAATTTGGAAATTCCAGAAAATGTTTAAAACTTCTAAAAATCATAGAAAATAGACCATAGCTCAGAATGAAATAATTTATATATAAAAATGATGAAAAAATCCAATCTATCCATATGTACCATTTTCATGCATGTTAGAACAACTTTTGGTACTGTTTAGGACAAATCAAAATGAATGGCATTTAATAACCACATGTGGAGTTTGAATTTGAACCTTGGGTTCGAACCAACTTCATTTAATTGTGTTGCTAGTTGCATTAGCTCAATCAACATCATATTGCCATGTAACATTCATTCATCATATTGTTGCATTGCATTGATTATGTTCCTTCTCTGTTTGTCGGTGTTGTTCCCTCTCAGTGGACATTATTCCAGCGTTGTGATCGATGACACCGATGAAGAGTTATACTATCTTCAGAAGTGCCAGGCAAGCAAACCCCCATTGAGCATTCCGATACAATCCCACACTCTCGCCCCTGCTCTGTTTTACTGCATTAGGACAACAACGATTCAACTATTACATGTTGCGGTAGTTGAACCCTTTCCTCTGCATGACCTGTCTTTGCCACAGTAAATAGTTGAAACCCACTAGCATGAGTAGGAGTTATTTGAGCCATGATGTGCCTACTTATTCATGCTTGCTTGCTATGCCTGCTATGCTTAGAGTTGTGTCAGGTCTGATTCATCTGGGATGGATTGGAATGGTGTGAACATGTCCTACTATGTGAGAGCTAAGTGTGTGAACACGATTTGGTAAAGGTAGCGATGAGAGGCCATGTAGGAGTACATGGTGGGTTGTCTCATTGGGACCGTCCTTAGGAACTGAGTTCTATGTCTGTGATCCAAGACAGTTACTACCACACATTGGGTTCCGATAACTCGACCCCTATCGGCTTATTAATCGCCTCGATCTCTATCCAGGAGTTGCAACTAGTTTCTGGTATTTGTAGGTAGTGCTAGTACTCTACCAAGTGGCACCTGGTACAAGTGGGCTTGGGACAGATTAGGTGCAGTGGCACGGTGTACCAAGGGGCACCTGGATGGTGAGCTTGGGAACCCTGCTCACATTGTTTGGGGTCATGATGGAAACCTCGGCCGGACTCCCTTGCAGATGGAACCCGAATAGGCGATAAACATGGACTAGAGTCTTGCGTGGTTAGTCAGGTCATGGCCGACACCCTCGCCAGGCTTACTGTCGGTGTCAAAACCGGCGGATCTCGGGTAGGGGGTCCCGAACTATGCGTCTAAGGCGGATGGTAACATGAGGTGGGGGACACGATGTTCACCCAGGTTCGGGCCCTCTTGATGGAGGTAATATCATACGTCCTGCTTGATTGTTATTGATGATATGAGTATTATAAGAGTTGATCTACCACGAGATCATAGAGGCTAAACCCTAGAAGCTAGCCTATGGTATGATTGTTGTTGTATATCATCTATCAACTAGCCTGGCCTCGGTTTATATAATGCACCAGAGGCCTAGGATAACAAGAGTCCTAGCCGAATACGTCGGTAGGGAGGAGTCCTTGTCTTGATCGCCAAGTCTTGTGGAATCTTCCTTGTATGCGGCAGCTGTCCGAACTGGCCCATGAGTATACGGCCATGGGGGTCCTCGGCCCAATCTAACAGATCGGGAGATGACGTGGTGAGTACCCCCTAGTCCAGGACACCATCAGTAGCCCCCTGAACCGGTCTTCAAGTTAGGGACGCTCCTCGATTTTTCCGAACTATTCTTCATCTTCGGTCGTTGGTCTTGAAAACTGGTTCAACAAATCTTCTCATCTTCAATCTTGAGGATCGCCAAAGTGAATCCTAAGAGTTTACACGTCGGGTATCCGAGGAGCCCCCTTAAGTTTCCGGCCTTTATCAATGCCTTGTTATTTTTATGCCACACCTTGGGTTTGAAGTTGTTCCTGGGAGGAAGTGTCCTCTTGCGTCCGAGCTCTAACGCCTGACTGCATTTGAGGTATCTTTTGTAGCCGAGCACCAATGTCGGACTGCTTCCGAGCTCCAACGACAAAATGTATCCGAGCTCCAACGTCGGACTGTGTCCAAGCTCCAACGACGAAATGTATCCGAGCTCCAATGCCGGACTATATCCAAGATTTCATAGATCATCTTGGTCCAAAAAAGTTGAAGGAGTTTAGCCGAGCTTAATGCCGTAAATTCCCTCTATGGAGCTAGCCGCTAGCGCCGAGCTTTATGCCGGACTGCTTCCAAGGTGGTGCACCACCCCGACCGCGGGCTGATTTTTTGTGAATATTTTTAACTGGTGTAGTTTATTCTCTGCCGATGTATATCCAGTGGCCCTCAAGGTGTGTATTAGTCTAAAACCCAAGATGCACCTGAAGGCAAGCATAAAACCGATGTTCCCAGTAGCCCCTGAGACTCGGTTCGATGCACGAAATCGGCCTGAGGATCAACTCCTGGCTCGGCAGCATACATAGGAATAAAAACGCAGTGTAATATATTAGAGATAATAGTGATCGGCGAACGGGCCCCTGAGAGAGGGTCGTGAGAAGTCACCGTGATATATTAGCTTGATGCCGGATAGGTCCAGATGGTACTTATTGTTGTCCGAAGACGCGCTTTCCCATAGTTCGATCAAGCCGAACACTAAGCCCTTTGAATTTTCTGCATTGAATAGGCAATGCAGTAGCCCCCGAGACACTGGTCGGGTGGCAACACCAGATCAGGGGATCGATGTACCCCTTTAATATTTGTAAATAATGAGCGCAAAGCCCAGTAGCCCACTAGCATGAGTAGGAGTTATTTGAGCCATGATGTGCCTACTCATTCATGCTTGCTTTTTATGCCTGCTATACTTAGAGTTGTGTCAGGTCTGATTCATCTGTGATGGACTGGAATGGTGTGAACATGTCCTACTGTGTGAGAGCTAAGTATGTGAACATGATTTGGTAAAGGTAGCGATGAGAGGCCATGTAGGAGTACATGTCGGGTTGCCTCATTGAGACCGTCCTCACAAACTAAGTTCTGTGTCTGTGATCCAAGACAGTTACTACCAGACATTGGGTTCCGGTAACTTGACCCCTCTCGGCTTACTAATCGCCTCGATCTTTGACCAGGATTTGCAACTAGTTTCTGGTGTTTGTAGATAGTGCTAGTAGTCTACCAAGTGGCACCCGGTACAGGTGGGCTTGGGACAGACTAGGTGCAGTGGCATGGTGTACCAAGTGGCACCCGGATGGTGGGCTTGGGAATCCTGCTCACATCGTTTGGGGACATGATGGAAACATCGTCCGGACTCCCTTGCAGATGGAACCCGAATTGGCAATAAACCTGGACTAGAGTCTTGCATGGTTAGTCAGGTCGTGGCCGACACCCTCGCCAGGCTTCTGCTTGAAGGTTGCCGAGATACATGACGTGTACATGGCGGTAAGTGGCGAGAGCATGTGTGAATAAGTACACCCTTGCAGGGTTAACATGATCTATTCGAATAGTCGCGTCCGCGGTAAAGGACTACTGGGTTGCCTATGCAGTTCATAGACAAGTGAAAGTGGATACTCGAAAATGCGCAAGATAAGCGTGAGTGCTATGGGTGGCCTTCTCATAGGGAGACGGGAGCGAATCCATAGTGGTGTATTGTTATGGTGAATATGTGGACTCGTGTGCACCACCTCAAAAGAGTTACCAGCAGTCGTAGTACAGGATAGCCACTGAGTCAAAGCTGGCTTGCTGCAGTTAAACCCCACCACCCCTTTGTTGATACTGATGCATATGTAGATAGTTCTGATGTAAGTCTTGCTGAGTACATTTGTACTCATGTTTGCTTAATTTATGTTTTGCAGAGAGACTTCAGTCTCACTAGTAGTTCCGCTGGACTTCGATGTTTAGCTTGTTACCTCAGCTACGATCTTGTACCCTTGGGAGGGTCTTGTAGATAGTCAGGCTCTAAAGCCTTCTTCCTTTTCAGATGTCTGTACCCAGACATGTTTATGCTTCTGTTGCTTGTATGCTCTGTATGTTGGGCCATGTGACCCATGATTGTAATTCCTACTATGTATGACTCTTTGGAGCCTTATGAATAAATACTTTGAGTCGTAGAGTTTTGTTGTGATGCCATGTTGTATTTGCACATATCAAGCATATTGTGTGTATGATTTTGAAATGCTTGGTATGTGTGGGATCCGACAACCTAGTTGTTTATTCTTCGTAGCCTCTCTTATGCGAAAATGTCTCCTAGTGTTTCCACTGAGCCATGGTAGCCTCCTAGTGTTTCCACTGAGCCATGGTAGCTTGCTACTACTCCGGAACACTTAGGCTGGCCGGCATGTGTCCTTCGTTCCTGTGTCTGTCCCTTCGGCGAAATGTCACACGTTGTTCCTTTAAGTCCTTGTAGCTTTCTACGACTGGGGTTCATATGTTGATGATCGACACGTTCATTGCTGGGTCATGTATGCCTGTCCCTGTAAGTTAGTGCCACCTTGGGTTTACGACTAGTCATGTCAGCCCGGGTTCTCTGTCATATGGATGCTAGCGACACTATCATATACGTGAGCCAAAAGGAGCAAACGGTCCCGGGCCAGGTAAGGTGGCACCTGTGGGTTTACCGTGCGTGAGGCCGCAAAGTGATATGATGTGTTACATGCTAGATTGGTATGACTTAGGATCGGTGTGACGCCCCAAGGTCGGAGCTTCAGATGCCTTCCAGGGTTTTCGGGTTTTCGTTGTGTGAGTTGTTGGTTTGTTGCATTCATCTTTGCATCATGTGCATTGCATCATGTCATAAATCTTTTGCATCTCAACTAAATAAATTGCATAGATCGTTGATCTATTTAAATTGAGGGAACTCACATGGTGTTTTCTCTTTAAAACATACCCTCCCAATATTTAGGGAGCTATATAAAATATTCCATTAGTTTGGAATTTACCGCAACACACGTGCATATTAAATCCCTTCCTTTCCTACTTCAAGTTTGGACTCTCTAACTTTGCCAAATTCTTTTCCCATCTATCGAGGCTCTTTTCTTTAATCTCAACATTTTTTGAGCACTTCTAAAACCTAGCCCCAATTCAAACCCATTTGAATGATATTCAAATGAGTTCGAATTTAAATCTTGCATTCGCGCAACTTCTATCTTCTTGGTTCCAGCTCAGTTTTGTGGGTCCGGAAATTTATACGTGTGTCCTACTTCTTCCCCAATACCTCCTTTCTTCTCATTTTCCTTCTTTGTTTTTTTCTGTTTTTAGAAATCAAGAGAGGGAGAGAAGGGAGCCCACCAGGACATTTAGGCCCAGCTGCATCTAAACCTAGCCGTCTCCAAGGCCCACTCCCCTGGCCCACCTAACCCTCTAACCTAGCCCGCACCCTGCTCTCCTCCCTTGCGCCGCCACTCCCTCCTCTCGATCTCACCCTCTCTCTCCCGCAGCGCCCGCTCCTCATATCTCCCTCCTCTCGCTGCACCGCTCGCCCGATCCATCGCCTCGCCTTCCTCCCCAACAGCGCCGTCCTCCCAGCGCCCCCTCTCTCTCCGACTAGCGCTCATCCACACCGGAGTGCCTGCCTCCCGCGTCGCCTCTCCTCTTGCTTCTCCTCGCAGAGCACCCCCGCGCCTCGGCCTCCTTCCTCGACTCCAGCCGCCCCTGTCGGCGACCAGTAGGCCGCTGCCGTCCGTCTCCTCCGCCTCTCTGCGCCGCTTCACGGACGCCGAGGAACGATGGGGACAGCATCTTCCGGCCTCCATGCTCCCTCGCGCGGGCCGTGACCACCCTCAAGGCCAAGCTCCGCCACCCTCTCGTGCCTCTGCCGTGCCGGTCCGTGAGTCCGCCGCCGAGCTCCACCAGGCCCCCGCCGGCGACCTCGACCTTCAGGCCATCGCCGTGCCTCCGCCAAGCCTCCTCTGGTCGCTGCCGGCCGAGCTCAAACTCCACTGATGCACGCTGCTTGCTCGTCTCGCGCCACTCCTCCATGCCCCTTTGGCCTCCTCTGCTCGCGCAGCAGCGTCCCACCTCTGTCACCGTGTGCTGGACCCCGAGTTCACCTTCCTCAATGTCACCACGCCATGGCCGATTTTGTTGCTTCATTGTTGGGCATGAGTTGCCTTGCTGCTGCCTTGAGAGCCCTTTTGTCGTGCTTCATTTTGGGTCGGCCAGAACGAGAACACCAAGTACCGTCACCAAGACCCCGTGAACGTCTACACGACGACCGTCGAGTACCTCTTCGCGACTACCACTACCATCGCGTGGATCCGCCAAGACCATGGAGTAAAGGAACATGTACCCCTACGCCCGGAGACATCGGATCCATCAAGTCCGAAGACCCTTAGTACCACGACAACCCCGAAGGGATTTGTATTCGCCAAGTTCCTCCACCGATGACTCGAATGGCTACAAAACGTGAACCACTACCGTCGACCCTTGAAGACCCCGTCGACGTCAAGTTCCGTGTCGTTGACCCCGAACCTCTAAGAAAATGTGTACGACTACTTCCGTCTCCGAAGAACCGGGTAACGGGACCGTCAAGTTCGCCTACCGCCTACATGTACAACTACCGTCGCCGAGATTGCGAGAACCTCTTCCGTCGACTCTAGAGCATGTGAGAATGACTACTTCCTCTACGAACCGATGCGCTCCGAAACGCATGCTTCAAAGGTATAACCCCGAGTCGACTTCCCGTGAACGAATGCATGTTTGGATGTTGTATCTGCCCGTGAACGTTAGTTGTTTCCCTCGCTTGGCACCACCGTCGACCTGTGGGAACCCGGTTACCGGGATCACCCCACCATCTTTTGCACGCTCCCGTCACTTCCTTTTGCACCGGTATCCCCGTGGGCTACCGGATAGCCGATATGTTGCCGTGGCATCATTTTCGTATTCGTCACCGTGGCACCCCTTTCCTTTCCACCATGATGACAAATGCTTCATAATGCTCTTGTCAACTTTTAATAAAAATGGCATAAACTTGCACATGTCATCCGCATCATGTTTATAACATTTAAATGGTTAAAATTGTTGTTTGCATTAAATTGCTAAATGCACATGAGGATTTACCGGAATTGTTGCTTGATGTTTAGCCTCATTTAAAAAGCCTAACTGTGTATTTTACTCATGTTTCACCTCTTGCCATGTTTAACAACATTTAATATTCTTGGGTACATAAACGAGAGAGAACTAAATAATTGATGTGGTGTTCCGTCAATATGCAACTCGTTGCATATTGAGCTCCACTTAACTTGTAGTTTTGTTTGTGCCCTTTGCCATGCCATGCATATTTAAACCGGACATGCATCATACTTGGTTGTGTATCATGCCATGTTGATGTGATGGTTTTTTACTATGTTGTTTGCTTTCTTTCCAGTGTACTTCTTCTCGGCAATCCGGTAACGTCGCGTTTGTGAGGACCCGTTCGACTACGTCCGTTTGTCTTCTTCATGGACTCGTTCTTCTTCCTTGCGGGAATTCAGGCAAGATGACCATACCCTCGAAATCACTTCTATCTTTGCTTGCTAGATGCTCGCTCTTTTACTATGCCTATGCTACGATACCTACCACTTGCTTATCATGCCACCCATATTGTTGAGCCAAGCCTCTAACCCACCTTGTCCTAGAAAACCATAGTTTGGCTATGTTACCGCTTTGCTCAGCCCCTCTTATAGCGTTGTTAGTTGCAGGTGGAGATTGGAGCTTGTTCCATGTTTGGAACATGGATATTTTGTTGGGATATCACAATATCTCTTATTTAATTAATGCATCTATATACTTGGTAAAGGGTGGAAGGCTCGGCCTTATGCCTGGTGTTTTGTTCTACTCTTGCCGCCCTAGTTTCCTTAATATCGGTGTTATGTTCCCGGATTTTGCGTTCCTTACGCGGTTGGGTTATAATGGGAACCCCTTGACAGTTCGCCTTGAATAAAACTCCTCCAGCAAGGCCCAACATTGGTTTTACCATTCGCCACCTAGCCTTTTTTTCCCTTGGGAGTCACGCATCCCGAGGGTCATCTTTATTTTAACCCCTAGCCAATGCTTCTCTAAGTGTTGGTCCAACCGAGCGATGTCCGGGGCTACCAGGGGCAACTCTGGGCTGGCCTACCCGACGTCTTGCTCATCCGGTGTGCCCTGAGAACGAGATATGTGCAGCTCCTATCGGGATTTGTCGGCACATCTGGGTGGCTTTGCTGGACTTGTTTTACCATTTTCGAGGATGTCTTGTAACCGGGATGCCGAGTCTGATCGGATTGTCTTGGGAGAAGGAATATCCTTCGTTGACCATGAGAGCTTGTGATGGGCTAAGTTGGGACACCCCTGCAGGGATTTGAACTTTCGAAAGCCGTGCCCGCGGTTATGGGAAGATGGGAATTTGTTAATGTCCGATTGTAGAAAACCTGAAACTTAACCTTAATTAAAATGCATCAACCGCGTGTGTAACTGTGATGGTCTCTTCTCGGCGGAGTCTGGGAAGTGAACATGGTGTTGGAGTTATGATTGGCGTAAGTAGACTTCGATCACTTCTTGATCATAGTTTATCGACCGTGCTTTTGCCTTCTCTTCGCGCTCTCATTTGCGTATGTTAGCCACCATATATGCTAGTCGCTTGCTGTAGCTCCACATCATACCTTTACCTTACCCATAAGCTTAAATAGTCTTGATCGCGAGGGTGTGAGATTGCTGAGTCCCCGTGACTCACAGATACTTCCAAAACCAGTTTGCGGGTGCTGATGTTACCGAGCAGGTGACGCAATCAAGCTCAAGGAGGATCTCGATGAAGATCTTGTCCTTTGTGTTGTTTCGTTCTAGTTGATCAGTAGTGGAGCCCAGTTGGGACGATCGCGGATCTGTGTAGCTTTTGGGGTAGTCTTCTTTTATTTTGGTTCTGTAGTCGGACCTTGATTGTGTCTGGATGATGTAATGCTTTATTCATGTATTGAGTGAAGTGGCGATTGTAAGCCAACTATGTATCTCTTTCCCTTATGTATTACATGGGTTGTGTGAAGATTACCTCACTTGCGACATCGCTTTCAATGCGGTTATGCCTCTAAGTCGTGCTTCAACACGTGGGAGATATAGCCGCATCGAGGGCATTACAATCGGGGCCCCGACAGCTTTGGTATCAGAGCCTGACTGCCTGTAGGATTACCAAGCCAAACTGGTCGAAGTTGAGTCTAGAAATTCTTTAGTCATATAAGGGAATTGATTGTGGAAGGGAATGTAATGCTCTTTTTACTCCTTATACCTTATGCCCTTCTGATTTGAGTCATCCTATCTTTTCTAAGGGGTAAAGAAACTTGGCCTTCTTATCTATCTATCTATCTATCTATCAGGATGGTGAGTTACTATGATAGAGACTTATATGATTGATGGTTTCAAGCCTCAGTCCAGTTCCTACTAATTCCATGTGTTCATAACTGGCCTCAGAACCTTGATATTGTGATGTTGAGTGGTTATGCCACCATTTTGTAGGATGTCTCAAACCTTTTTAAGCATTTACATCTGTTATGCTATCTGAGTCATCGCAGGTTTCTAAATAATCTAATGCATTTGCAAATCTTTCCTCCCTATTCCCGATGTCCTTTCGGGTCAGGTTAAGCACACTAATCGGTGTGTTGACGTACTCCATGGCCTCGACATATATGTTAAAGCTATTATTATGACCCTAGGTGTCTTAGAGAATCACCTAGTAATCTAGCCATGTTTTGTGTTCCCAGTGTGATGGTTTTTGCCATCATTATCGAAATCATCCCGTGATGCCATATAGTTAGTAGGCATTCTACTCCTGTGTTTTTGAACCCGAGATTCACCCTACTCATTCATGTTGATAGTGTTTTCTAGTTCCTTTAGGATATTAGTAACCTTGCGATAGTCCTCGAGGTCCATGGTATTTCCTTCTTCCAAATACCATGAACTTCTTATGGCAGAAGTTCTTTTGAACCAAAAGATCACAACCAGAGTGCTCTTGATGAGTTCTCCATTCTACATTGTGAATCTGCTAGTTCTACCTTTCTGCATGGGTTATCCGAAAGAAATGTTGAGCTTTGCTCGACATACTAATCTATGCATCCACAACTCTGAAAGATATATGTCCCTTTGGGTTGTCCCTCTTTAGTTGTTATCTGACCTTCGTCTGTCAATTGTTGGTAAAGAGTAGTTGTGCTTTCATGTTATCGATGCCTATTATTCCTGTGATTTGTCAAGCCATTCTATTCCGGAATGAATAGGATAAAAAAACTCCAGCACCTCATCTATTTCTTGGACTGGTCAAAGTAGTTGTATTCCACAGATCAAAATGCCAATCTAGCTTTTGTTCTGTTTTACCTGGAGTATTACCCTCTTTTGTCAAGAATATCATAGGAATTGTATACCAACTTATGAATTCTTGATTAGTGATACTTCTCACCATCGTCATTCCTTGGTTCCCGTGTCATTGCGACCGGAATACCGACAAATGAAGCGTGATGCATGAAATCAATACTCCTAGCAACCCCGTTGCTTGGTAGTTAATGGATAATAATCTCATTTCTAGCATGATGGTTATTAAATAACCATACTAAGATTGATCATGCTACCTAGTCCATTTTCCCTAGTGCACTCTTCGATCAAGGAGTTAGGATTGTATCAATCCCTTGCTCTTTTGATCATATTGTCTTGCCCTGAAAAGCAAGATTGTTCTCGTGCTTAGTAACGTATCAGTGGTTCATTATTTTCTGAATATCCTCTCGGAAGTATTATCAGGTTTCCCCTGACCATTATGTTGAGCTCGTGATCAAGTTGGTTTTCCCCTAAACCACCCCTTCTCCAAGGATCTGTGTTGAATACCCCTAATCTAGTTGGTTAAGCTAAACAACAACTTGGAGAGTTGGAAGATAAAAGCTTTTCCTAACTTGGTTCATTTAAAGGGATATCTTTTGTGTGTGTGTGTTGAATAAATATGGTATCTTCATCGATCGACCTTCGTTATTAGTTGGTGGACCTATGGTTTTATCCAATATTTGATTTGAGTATGGGCTATCATCAAATTAAATCAGAACCAATGATGTTCGTAATGTTGTCTTACTCATGGTTGATCCCTCGAGCATACACCATCATATCTTTTTGTCTGACCAATGCTATCACTTTGTTCATATAATTATGGAATTCCCTCTCCATTGGAATTTAGATGAATTATTGTTGAGCCCATCGGCAACATTTCTATCTTCTCCATAATTCATGATGAACATTAAGCTAGTGTTGGAAACTTGTGTAAGCATTCTCTTCGTGTCCCATTCATGAAGTATATGTTTGATGAAAGAAGTGACTGATTGATTCGTTTTGTAAGTTGCCGCCATGAATTTGAGAAAGCTTGTTTTGTTTCATCTGGAATCATTCCAAGTCAGTCATGCATATATGCAAAGTTTTCTACGGTTTGGAGACTTGCAACCTTCATTCTATATGTATCCCTAGCACACCAAGCCACTGATTGATTTGTTCAAGATAAAGGAGTCTGTTCTAAAGTGTTAGTCCTTTAGGCTCCCGCACGGAGACTTCAATATCATTAATTATGGTTCCCAACCATAACTCGGTAGTGTTTTTGTTGTAAAACTACCATGGGGTCATGCTTGTCTGGGATAGCGTGTTCACATGTGTGTAGCAGAACCAACTCTTGTTTTGGAGTTTACTACCATAGTCCATTTCCTGAGAATCTCGCAACGTCGTCTCTTCGGCTTGTGTTGCAAATTTTCTTTCCAGACATGTTGTCTGAACTATTACCAACCAGATCTGAATCTCAGGAAGACATGATGGTTGTAACTTCTCCCAAGAACTATGATATAGGTTCCGGTAAAGTGGATGCACCTAGATCGAAGATCTATTATTGTAGTATCTTGATTAAGCCATTTGGTCACTCTCCTATGAGGATTTTCTATGACTTATTCTAGAAGTTGTTCCTTATGGATGCATTGTGTTTCTGAAGTCCGACCTAAACTTGATGGCCATGTTAATACTTTAAGTATGATCGTGGTATCTAGAACATCAAGGAGAACATTAGAAGCGGAGTGATAAATGTCTCTTGGTCGATCATCCAGATTTCGTTTCCTTGGCATTACTGACGTGAAATCTGACAAAGTGTTGTCTTCCTTTGCATCTGCATCATCCATCACTGTTCATCATGGTAGTATGAAGTTTTACCAGCATCCTTGTTGGTGTCAAAACTGGCGGATCTCGGGTAGGGGGTCCCGAACTGTGCGTCTAGGATCGATGGTAATAGGAGACAAGGGACACAATGCTTACCCAGGTTCGGGCCCTCTCTATGGAGGTAATACCCTACGTCCTGCTTGATTGATATTGAGGAATATAAGTGTTACAAGAGTTGATCTACCATGAGATCGTGATGGCTAAACCCTAAAAGCCTAACCTATATGACTATGGTAATGAATGTGTCATTTCCGGACTATCCCCTCCGATTTATATAGACACCGAGGGGATCTAGGGTTTACATAGAGTTGGTTACATAAGAAGGAATCTTCATAGTCGGTCGCCAAGCTTGCCTTCCATGCCAAGGAGAGCCAATCCGGACTCAGGTATAGTTTCCGGCCTTCATGTCTTCACAGCCCATCAGTCCGGCCCACTAGATAACAGGTCGGACGCCCGATGACCCCTTAGTCCAGGACTCCCTCAGTATCCCCCGAACCAGTCTTCAATAGCGACGTGTTTGGTACACAAATTGTCTTCGGCATTGCAAGGCGGGTTCCTCCTTTAATTATCTCCAAGTGATGTATTTGACCATCGGTTCCATGTCACTCCCCTCGGCTTCTGCGCGTTAAATAACTTCGCCTCCCATGCGTCAAGCGAAGGCGGAAGGTCAAGGTAATTTTTCAAATAACACCCTGCCTATGCAAGGGGGAGCGCCTATTAAAGAGATCGGATCCTAGATCAATTCAGCACCATACAGAGGAAATCCCTAGAAACTTCTTGGGAGAAACCATTCCAGCATGGCTAGCGTCCCCAGATCCTCCACCCGTTCCAGCCCAGAGAAAGGCCAGTGGGAGAGGTGTTCAGTGTCCCACAGTCAATTGACGGAGCTGCAGATGCAGGGATTTCTTCCCCCCGCAGATCTAGTTCCCATTCGAGCGGGGCCAGATTCCTTCAACGGTGAGATTCAGGCAGAGGACTTCCCCAATCCATCCGGGGGAGGGCGAGTATGTTTCGTCCCCTACCTGCTGAGGGGCGTTGGATTTCCCATTCATCCGTTCCTCCGAGGGCTTCTAGAATACTATGGCCTCCAGTTGCACAACTTCACCCCTGCCTCCGTTCTGCACATCGCAGGTTACGTTGCTTTATGTGAATTATTCCTGGGTATCGAGGCTCACTTCGAGCTATGGAGGAAGTCATTCTGCCTTGTCCCGCGCAATCACGAGGGGTCCATATTTGAAGTGGGCGGAGCCGAAGTATGGCGCATCGCTGATACCAGATATCTGTCCGGTACACCAAGGAAGGCATCCGAAGAATGGCCTTCCGAATGGTTCTATATTGAGGACGTCGCGCTTCCGGACCCAATTCGAAAGGGTCTTCCTGAATTTGCAAGCGTTCCGCTGAAGAAACGCCACAGGTGGTGTCCTCAGAGTCTGGAAGAGGAGGACAGCGCAGAAGTTCGCCAGCTTATGAGCAAGATAAAGATGATCGCCCAGTCTAGACTTACAATAATCGAGGTAGTGGCGATCTTCATAGTGCGCGGAGTTCAGCCGCTACAATATAGAGGGCTGCCCATGTGGCACTATAATGGAGAGGATGACGCTTCCCGTTATGGCCGGAAGGGTCCGGATACCCCCGCCGCTCTGGCCAAAATATTGGTCGAGCTTTTTAAAGGGGAAGAAGAGGAGTTTCTTTGCATTAAGTACAGAGATGGATATTCTATGTATAATCCTCCCAGTTGGGTAAGCTTCGATCCTTCGATTCTACTCATTCCCCTTCCAGATTACTTTTGATAAATTTCAAGTCTGTTTGTTATGGCAGCACTGGCGGAAGGTCACCTAAGGACTTCATAGTCCTGCCCCACAGCCGGAGACTCACAACCGGGAACTAGATCCTGGGTTTGAAGAGGATCCGGATATATTCGTGGTGCTCGCGAGGGGAGTGTTCTACCATACAAGCTATGACGGCACAGAAGTGGCCATCACCGCAGACTACCCTAGGCTTCTTCCTGCTTCTCATGTAAATAATTGAGAAACACCCTCTCTGAAAGAGTGCTCTTATTCCATCTCACCCACCGCACTGTATCGTGCTTCACAGGGGAGACGTTCGGCGATTTTGAAGAGATCGGCTCCCGCGCCGGACAATCCTTCCAAGGGGAAAGCAAATGAAGATATGGCCATGCCTTCATAGAAGAGGTATGAATTCGCCAACCTGCCCCTGAGCAGTCACGTCCAACTGTGACCTTCCCGTTTTCCATTTTCCAGGAGGAAGATGCGCCAGACTATATCCGGGGGTCCGAGCGGCCGTACTTCCCACAGCCAAGATTCAAATCCTGCCATGAAGACGGGGGCTGATGCAGGGGCGACGCCGGACTATCCTCCAGCCGAGGACTCGAACGATGTGTCCGTCACCAACTCGGAAGTGGAGAGTGCTATGAATCATCGGCACCGCCGGGCCATTTTACAAAATCCTGGCTTTTTAGAAGGGTCATTTAACGCCTTCAACGCAGTCGATGCATACATCCGAGCTGCTCGAGATGGGATTAGCAGGGCTGCAAAGCAACATTTGAAGATGTGCAGGTAAATTCGCTTTGTCTGACTATGATAACCATATGCCAGTAGCCCCCGAGACTTAAAGGAGTTGAAACAACTGATTTAAGGATCAATGTACAACCAGGTGCTTACAGAGAAGAATACCCAGCTGGCTCAGGAACTAGAAAGTTGTCTGCACCAGCTGCTTGCTGCTAACGCCGAACTGGAGAAATACAAGGCATCTCCAGGTAATATTTTCCTCCATCAAAAATTCATAAGGCTACACTGATAGTGTGAGTCTGGGTTCTAATCTTTGTGTTGGGTCATTTAGACCAAGTGCGAGAGCAGCTTGACGCTGCTCTAGGCGAAGAACACGGAGCCAAAAAGCTACTAGCAGTGGGCGAGCATATATTGACAAAGGTTGTTGAAGATAAAAAGAAACTCCAGGATTCGAACATCAACCTACGCAAAGAACCGAAAGATGTGCGAGCGCAACAAGCCGACTCTGTGAAGGAGAACCAGAAGCTCCGAGGCGGCATATTCAGTATGTGGCCGCTTTTATCTTGTGATAGTTTGGAGGTGGCGGTAGCTGATATAGATGTAATTGCACGTGTGTTGACGAAACGCTCCGAAGAGAATGTGTTCGGATCATCAAATGATCTTCTGCAGGAGCTGTCGCAGTTGCACGAGCAAGCTCGGCAGGCTATGCGGAGTGTAGCCAAGGCTTTATGGCCATCCGACTCCCCTCCGGGAAGCATGGAAAAGCTGGTAGAGATGTTCAAGGGAGCGCGGTAGCGTATCCGGCTGTGGAAGATATCTGCCTACCGAGAGGGTGCGTGAGAGGCTTGGGCCATGGTGAAGACGTGCTATACCTAGCTGGATCCTAATCACATGGCTCGTGTCGGACCGGTAGGGCCGAATGGGGAAGAAATTCCCGTTAGTATAGTGTATGACCAAGTACAGGTGGCCGCCAAATATTCCCAACAAGATTGTAAGTTTGACTGCCTGTTGGAAGGTGTAGACGAAGAGGTGTTCGAGTTAAAATTACTGTGTACTTTCCTCATCTAGCTGAATTGTATATCATTTGTCATGGCAGACCTTTTCGCTTCAACCTCCGGACTCTAAGGTGCGGAGTGTTTCCGAATACCGTCGCGACCGAATAGGCCGGGGTATGCTTCGAAAACTAGGCGTAGGGGTCATAGTTGCTTGAACAGACAAGTTGTATCCGGCTAGCTATGTTATATTACATTAAGGTCGTAAGAAACATCTTCTAGAGAGAATAGTTCCGTTAAGGGTTCCTTTCCCTGGTGTGCATGCATTTAATGTACATGTCCGAATTGTGATGCGAGCACCACAGTTTGTATAGCTTCTGGGGGTGCACAATGGAGTGGGTTTAGAAAACATCTTTAATTCACCGACCGAATATCCCCTTAAGAATGCTAGCTTTCGGCTTCACCCAGTCTGAGGTACACATCCGGATGACCCGGCAGTAACAATCTCATAGGTGCTCCCTTTATGCCCTAGCCGAACTAAAGGGAATGTAGGGCATAAGCACAGGAGCCAGGCAACCCATCTTGGCCAAAACTTAAGTCATATCGATGCATATAGTGAGGAGCTTGATGCTCAAGAAATGACAAGAACTTCTGTCTGAGAAGCCCCCATGTACAAGTAACATACATGTTTAAAGATGTATGTGTCGATGTTGTGCGGTCTGGCCGTACCGAAGCTTTAAAGAAAGAAAGAAGAAAATAATCGACAAAGAGAGAGAAAAAATAAATAAATAACGGAAGGTACAGGGGAGGAGGAGACGAACACGGGGTTTGCGCTAGGCATAGAATCTTCAGAGTCTGGTCGCGTTCCAGGGGTTCGGCTCGAGGCGATTGTCTGATGCATCGCGAAGATGGTACGCCCCTCCGATGAGGACTTCGTCAATTATGAAGGGACCCTCCCATTTGGGCTTGAGTTTGTCCTTTTTCTTTTCCGGCAGGTGTAGAACGAGTTCACCAATGTTGTAAGTCTTGGCCCGTACTTCTCTGCTTTGATATCTTCGAGCCTGCTGTTGGTAAAATGTTGAACGGGCTTTTGCGACATCGCGTTCCTCCTCCAGTGCATCTAGGCCATCCTGCCAATCAAGCTCGGCTTCTCTCTCTTCGTACATACGCACTCGGGCGAGTCGTTAATAATATCACAGGGCAATACGGCCTCTGCGCCATACACCATGAAGAAAGGTGTGTATCCGGTAGTGTAGTTGGGCGTGGTCCACAACCCCCAGAGTACGGAGTCAAGCTCCTCAACCCAGTGCTTGTCCGATTCTTTCAAGGCCCGCACTAGTCTGGGCTTGATGCCGCTCATAATGAGATCGTTGGCCCATTTGACTTGACCGTTGGTTTGCGGGTGGTAGACGGAGGCGTAATCAAGTTTAATACCCAGATTACTACACCAAGTTTTTACCTCGTCGGCTGTGAAATTAGGGCCGTTGTCAGTGATGATGTTGTGTGGGACACCATAACGGTGCACAACGCCGGATATGAAGTCTATCACTGGGTCGGATTCGGCCGTTTTGACCATCTTAGCCTCTATCCACTTAGTGAATTTGTCCACCGTAACTATTAGATATTTTTTCTTATGGCTTCCCCCTTTAAGGGGTCCAACCATATCGAGTCCCCAGACCGCAAAAGGCCAAGTGATGGGGATTGTTTGTAGGGCGGTGGGGGGCATATGGCTTTGATTGGCAAAGAGTTGGCATCCGATGCAACGTTGGACAAGGTCCTGTGCATCTGCTCGGGCCGTCGGCCAATAAAATCATGTACGGAAGGCCTTGCTAACAAGGGCCCGAGCTGCGGTGTGGTGACCGCTGAGTCTGGCATGGATTTTAGCCAAGAGATGCCGCCCCTCTTCCTCGGCTATACATCGTTGTAGGACTCCGGAGTCGCTTTTCTTGTAGAGCTCTCCCTCATGAACCATGTAGGCTTTTGAACGCCATACAATGCAACGGGCCTCATTCTGGTCCTCAGGAAGCTCTTTCCTGTTAAGGTAGGCCAGGAAGGGTTCGGTCCATGGGGCAATGACTGCCATGATGAGATGTGCCGATGGTGTTATTTCGATGGATGTGCCCCCGACGACGTCGGTGTTTCCGGGATCTTGGATTATGTTTGATTCCGGACTTGTATTGCCGTTTTCCCCCTGCCACACCACGGATGGCTTAAAGAGCCTTTCCAGGAAAATATTAGGTGGGATGGGTTCGCGCTTGGCGCCGATACGAGCAAGAACGTCCGCCACTTGATTACTTTCTCGGGCCACATGATGAAACTCGAGTCCTTTAAACCGGTCCGACATTTTGATGACTGCGTTATGATATGCTGCCATCTTTGGATCTTTAGCATCGAAATCTCCATTTATTTGAGATATTGCGAGGTTCGAGTCCCCGCGTACCTCTAGGCATTGTATGCCCATGGAGACAGCCATCCGGAGACCATGTAATAAGGCCTCGTATTTGGCTGCATTATTAGAGTCTGTGTATAGTATTTGGAGAATGTACTAGACGATGTCTCCCGTAGGGGACATTAAAATGACCCCCGCTCCTAATCCTGCCAGCATTTTGGAGCTGTCGAAGTACATGACCCAATTGGAGTATGTGCCATACTCTTTAGGGAGTTCGGCCTCTGTCCATTCGACGACGAAGTCGTCCAGTACTTGGGACTTGATGGCTCAACGTGGTTTATATGTAATATCAAATGGGAGGAGTTCAATGGCCCATTTGGCAATCCGGCCTGTAGCATCGCGGTTGTTTATGATGTCATTGAGGGGTACTTCGGAGGCCACCGTGATCGAACACTCCTAGAAGTAGTGACAGAGCTTTCGGGATGCCATGAAGACCGCATATGCTATTTTTTGATAATGAGGGTACCGGGATTTGCATGGTGTAAGGATAGTGGATACGTAGTATACTGGCTTCTGAAGCGGGAATTTATGTCCGTCCTATTCTCGTTCTACGACGAGTACGGCGCTCACTACCTGGTGTGTTGCCGATATGTATAATAACATTGGTTCGCCGGTGTTTGGTGCGGCCAGTATTGGATTGCTCACAAGAAGGGTTTTTATTTCCTCCAATACGGCTGTTGCCGCGTCCGTCCACTCAAAGTGGTAGGTTCGCCGTAGAAGGTGTTAGAGTGGTAGTGCCTTTTCTCCCAATCTGAAGATAAAGCGGCTTATAGCTTCTACGCAACCCGCAAGCTTTTGAACTTGTTTAAGATCTGTTGGCTTAGCCATTTGTGACAGAGCTCTGATTTTGGCTGGGTTTGCTTTGATTCCTCTATTGGAGATGATGAAGCCCAGTAGTTTTCCAGCAGGGACGCCGAAGACAAACTTTTCCAGGTTGAGTTTAATGTCATATGCCCAGAGGTTGTCGAATGTAAGACATAAGTCGTCTATTAGTGTTTTGACGTGCCTGGTTTTGACGACAACGTCATAGACGTAAGCTTCTACTATTTTGTCAATCCGTTTCTCTAGGCATGTTTCAATCATGCGTTGGTACGTGGCGCCTGCATTCTTGAGCCCAAAGGGCATGGTGTTGAAGCAGAATGGCCCGTATGGGGTGATAAATGTTGTTGCAGCTTGATCGCACTCCTTCATTTTGATTTGATGGTATCCAGAATATGCATCGAGGAAACACAATGAGTTGTGTCCTGCGGTGGCGTGGATGATTTGATCAATGCAGGGGAGGGGGAAGGGATCCTTAGGGCAAGCCTTATTGAGGTCTTTGAAATCGACGCATAGGCGCCAGGATTTGTCCTTCTTTGGTACCATCACTAGGTTTGCCAACCAGTACGGGTGTTTGATTTCTCTAATGAATCCAGCCTCAATGAGTTTGGCCAGCTCTTCCCCATTGCTTGTCGCTTAGGTTCGGAAAAGCGCCGCAGTGATTTCTTGACAGGTCTGAGCCCCTTTAATATATTGAGGCTATGTTCGGCCAGCTCGCGTGGGATCCCTGGCATATCTGAAGGGTGCCAGGCGAATATGTCCCAGTTTTCACGCAGGAATTCTCGTAGTGCGGTGTCAACTGTTGGGTTCAGTTGAGCTCCGATAGATGGTGTCTTCTTGGGGTCCGTTGGGTGGACCTGGAATTTGACTATTTCCTCTGCTAGTTTAAATGATGTGGATTTAGGGCGTTTGTCGAGGATTACGTCATTCCTGTCCACCATGGAGCGTAGTGTAGTTAATTCGTCGGTTGCGAGGGCTTTAGATAGATCCTCCAGGGCCAAGGATGCGGTTTTGTTTTTGGCACGGAGTGCTATGTCTGGATCACTAACGAGAGTGATTATACCGTTTGGTCCGGGCATATTAAGCTTCATATACCCATAATGGGGTATGGCCTGAAAGCATGTAAAAGCATCCCGCCCCAACATGGCGTGATATCCGCTCCTGAAAGGGGCCACTTGGAAAGTTATTTCTTCGGACCGATATTTCTCCGGTGTGCCGAATACTACGTCAAGTGTGATTTTGCCCGCACATCGCGCCTCCCGACTAGGAATAATTCCCCGGAAGGTTGTGTTGCTTTGCATGATGCGGCTCCTGTCTATTTCCATTTTATGAAGTGTGTCCTCATAAATGAGGTTTAGTCCGCTGCCGCCGTCCATGAGGACCGTGGTAAGTCGAAACCCGTCCACGATGGGACTAAGGACTAACGCAGTTGGCGCTCGCACTGTTCTGTACTTTGGTTTGTCACCGGCGTTGAATGTTATAGCTGTGTCATTCCAGGGGTTTATCGCAGCAATTTGGCAGACTTCGGCGAGCTCGCGGAGCGCCCTTTTTCGCTTGTTATTTGAAGCGAATGTCTCAAAGACCATCAATACTCTTGAGTTATCGTCCACTAGGGGATGCCGTTCTGAGTCGTCCTTGATAAGGATATCATCGCCGCTTTTGGCTATCTGTTGTAGTATCCAACATGCTCTAAGACTGTGCGTTGCCACGGTATCTGGTGTTGTATGAATTTTGCATGGGCCATCGAGCCACCCGGTCAGAACGGTGCCGTGCCACATAGCGGTTTTGTGTTTCTTGACTATTGGACTGGGCATGCCGCGAGGGTGCGCCCTTTTCGCATGTAGGGGAAGTTGAGTTGGGACTGACAGTTCCCAGCGAGCTGCCTGAGTTTTTCAGGTGCTCTCCATCGCACTGTATTTTTGTACGATGGTTGCTAAGTCAGCGAATTTCAGTATGCGGCGGCGATTGATGGCGTTGAGGATTCCTTCATCCGCGCAATTGTTGCAGAATGCTGATATTGCGTCTTCGTCACGGCAATCTTTTACCTTGTGCTTGACAAGGAGGAATCTGGCCCAGAAGTGGTGGACTGTTTCCTGAGACTGTTGTTTTATGCTCACGAGAGTGTCTAAATCCGGGTGGGTGGGTGAAATTAAATCCGAACCCCGACCCAACCGATTATCCGGAGTCTGATGATCTTCCGGGCTTAACAGTCCGGATTCTGGAATATCTTCTGATTGTTTAGGACCGTCGTCCGATGCTATGTTCGGAAGGCTGGTCACATCCTTTCGCGGGTGGGTATCCGGCTTTTCCTGGTCGGCGATCCGGACATAGTCCATCTTCAGTATAGAATAAAACTCGCCGTCCTGCTCCACGACTACCGCAATCTTGTGGGTGACCGGTAGGGTCTCGATTTCTCCTTGAACGGTTTTAAGCCCGATCCGGTCGTAGTCTATGGCTATTCCCAAAGCGGCGATGCGATCTAGGAGTTCGTTTAAATATGAAAGCTCTGCCGAATCCATCTTTTTGGAGTGCTCGGAATTGATGCAAAGGGGGTTTTCAATGGCCCGAGAGGTCATCATCGGCTCAACGACCGAACGGGCGATCATAGTAAAGCCGCCCAACCGGAGGGTTTGGCCTGGGGCCAGAGCTCCTCCAGGGGTGATGTTGTATTTAAGGACAAGGAGAGCCATCGAGCCTTTTGTCGACGGCACAACGGAACTCTCAATCAAAGCACCAATGTCAGTGTCAAAACCGGCAGATCTCGGGTAGGGGGTCCCGAACTGTGCGTCTAGGATCGATGGTAACAGGAGACAAGGGACACAATGCTTACCCAGGTTCAGGCCCTCCCTATGGAGGTAATACCCTACGTCCTGCTTGATTGATATTGAGGAATATAAGTGTTACAAGATTTGATCTACCACGAGATCGTGATGGCTAAACCCTAAAAGCCTAGCCTATATGACTATGGTAATGAATGTGTCCTTTCCAGACTATCCCCTCCGGTTTATATAAACACCGAGGGGATCTAGGGTTTACATAGATTCGGTTACATAAGAAGGAATCTTCATAGTCGGTCACCAAGCTTGCCTTCCACGCCTAGGAGAGCCCAATCCGGACTCAGGTATAATCTCCGGTCTTCATGTCTTCACAACCCATCAGTCCGGCCCACTAGATAACAAGCCGGACGCCCGAGGACCCCTTAGTCCAGGACTCCCTGAATCCTTAGCGCAGATGTTGATAAAACCCTGATGAACTTGGAAATGCTCAAGTTCTTGAGAGCACACTCAGTCACTGGCTTATATCCTTGATATCAATTGGAATGTGCCTTCCATTGCCGAGTTGTTCTATAACTCCAGTTTCCTTTCAACTGAGTATGCCATTCCTTTAAATTCTTTCAAATGATCAATTGTGAATTGCCTCAGGCTGGTATGAAGAGTTTCAATGATCTATGTATCAAAAGTAATTCTTTTTGCCACTCAAGGGAATATCTCTATGAGTCACCTTCCCTAAGGTGCCCCGCTTTGGTGTTAAGGCAAGTTAACTCCTCGCTACTTTGAAAAGTATCCACCATTATGTTAAGCGTGGAGTTGTTTCCTACCAAATTGAACATTCGTCATTTGCCTTCAACACCTCTGATATGTGTTTTGTGTCTCAGCTCAAGAGATGTTATCATGTCTCATTCCATGAGTTGATCGTGAGTTGCTCGATCTTGAAGAAGATCGGTTCTTGTGGAGTTTCTTTTTGTCGTCATCATGTTGGATGAAGATCTCGAAGGCAAAGACGTCAAAGATCAATATGATGCAATAATCAACATCTTTGAGAAGTGCAGTTGAATCATGAAGATTGTGATAGTTCGAGTCCCCTCTTCCTTTTACCCTACACTTGAATCTCGGGACGAGATTCTTGTTTAGTGGGGGCGAGTTGTCACATCCCTAGCTTATTGTGCCGCCTAGTGTTTGCATATTCCTTGCATCATGTTTAACTTTCATGGAAATTTGAAATGGGGATGTTCAAACCCTAGCATCAAAAGGAATCCAAATAGGTTCAACTAAAATCTTTTTCAATGATTTCAAAATGCCCTTTAAAAATGTTCATCATTTCTGGATCAAGGTGGAAGCATCTACCAAAAATGGTTCACATTTTTGTAGGAGATATTTGGACTTTGAATTAATTCAATCATTTTTGAATTGGAGCTATTTGAATGCTATATATATTTTAGATGCTCCAAAAATGTTGGAAATTGTTAAGGGTCACTGCAATAATTTAGAAAGCACCCATAATTATTTCCAGGATTTTATTAAATGGTTTAGTATTATTACTAAATCAAAACAAAGAAAAATAAATAGAAAAAGAAAAGAATAGGGGAAACAGAAACCTACCTGGCACTTACCTCCGTTGGTTACTGTGCAGCCCAGCTGGCCCATCTGGCCATGCCAGTCATCCTCCTTCTTGCGCCAAAAGGACGAGGGCGTGTGGCCGCCGTGCGCGCACAGGAGCTGCGCCATCTCCTGCTTCCCACCGCCGCCCCGACGCGCCTGTGAGCGCCATGCACTACCCCTCGACCCCCTCGACCTCTCCCTCATCCTCACGTCTCTGGAGTCTCTCTTCCCCCCACTCTCCTTGCTCGTGACCGAGAGCGCCGACAAGAACCATCGTGCCCACCGCTCTCCCCCTTCCCCGTGGACATGCCCCCGAGCTTCTTCGTCTCTCCTTTGACCTCTCCGTCAGCTCGCACAAGCCCGGACGCTCCACAACGTCGACTATGCCGTCGTCTTCAAGCTCGGATGCCGGAGATCGCGATCACCACCCCGTGGACTACAGAGCCTCCCCCGAGTCACCGAGCACTCCATACGATGTGATGTGAGCTGCCGATCTTTTCCCCCTAACTCAGCCTCCGTTTGGTCGCCGTGGCCGTCGCCCCCTTGCTTACCGTAGCCGCCGCCGCATGGGCTCGTCGCCGACGAAGCCCCGGTAACCAAATGGTCCAGCGCGTGCGTCCGTTGCACTCGCAACATCCCATAGAGCAACGCTAGCGCGACAACTAGCTCGTTTGCAAGTCGCAGCACTAACCCCGCACCCACGCGAGCTCCAGCCACCGCCTTGTTTGGCGTTGTTGCTGATTCCAACCACCCCAGCACCTCTAGCTGCTACCAAATGATGCGCCTCTCCAAGCCGCGTCCGTAGAGCCTAGCCATGCGAGGTCTCATCATTGGAGATGGCCGGACGAGGAGCACCGCCGCGTCCTGCTTAGCACCAGTGGCTAATCGTCGGTTAGGTGATGTGGCAGATTAGTTTAGCCACTAACCCCATGGTTAGTTTCACCCGGTGACACTGACAGTGGGCCCGACCCTATTAATCTTAAGATTAGGTTTATTTTAAAACTTGTTAGTTAGCTGAGTCAATGACATGTGGGGCCCATGGGTCAGGTTTGACCTGGACCGGTCATGTTCACTTGCTGATGTCAGCATGACACACTAATGACACAGTAATCATTTTCCTGGATTATTTCTAATTCTAAATGATTTGGTGTCGGTGTACAAAAGTAGGGGCCCTTCTGTACCCCTTTACTTGTGCACGGGCAGTCGTAGCCACACCTGCGGCCGGGCTCGGCACGGCAGAGGAAGCAAAGATACAAAGCTACTGAGGCAGCACCCAAGCCAGAAGCATAAAGAGCAAAGGGACAAGATGGGCTTCCCCTGGCAAGAGCCTTCCTGGGGCAACTTGCCCAACACCAGCAAGACCGCCACCCTTGAGCCTGAGAGTTATGACACCATCAACAAGCATCAAGACTGAGGATCGAGAAAGCCTACATGGTGGCATGCAGATCTTTGTGGAAACCAAAGGCCTGCAGGCCTAGGTGAGCGCCAGAAGCCGAAGACCCCCGGCAAGACCCTTGTCGGGGACGCTCGCAACCCCGCCCCGGCAAGATCCTTGCCGGGGACGCCCACGAGATCCCGGCAAGGGCCTTGCCGGGGGCATCTACAAAGCCAAAGCTAGGCCCGAACTTACCAAAGCTTCGCTTCCCCGCGCCCGTTCCAATGTGGCGACCAGCCTACCAACTAGGCACACGCTTGCGTGGCAGCATGCAGCTTCTAAGCCAACCAGCCAAGCACCTGTGTGGTGGCATGCAGATCTTCGTGAAGATCCTGCCACCGCACCATTTTAGCAGTCAGCCAGCCAGTGTGGCGCTGCATGCCTCATCACCTGGAACGCGCATCGAAGCAAGGCGAGGCGGCGATGGACGGGACAGGCCTCTTTACCATCCTCGATAAAGCAAGAGGACACATAGGCGGCACATTAAATGTGTTTGTCCTAGGATGTGAGGATATAAACTTGTACACTGTACATACTTTCCACCTCCTGTGTGCCATTGTGGCGACCCCTTTGACATATAAAAGGAGGCCCGAGGCGCACTCAGGAAGGATTCAGACTTTTTGGACCTGGCATGCACCGCATCTAGTTCAAGAAATAAAGAACACTGAATACACACAAAGCAGGACTAGGATTTTACGCATCGGTTGTGGCCCGAACTTGGGTAAAAAACTCCACCGAGTTGATCTTCTAGACCAGCTCTTTGTGTAGCCCCACGCCCCGCCACCGTAGAAGGGATTCCGTTGAGGGATCCCATAGGTGTTGTTCCAGAACCCCGACATCTTTCGCATGCCAGGTAGGGGCGCTGAGGCTATAGAAATCTGTTTTTGAGGCCAAGTCATCGACTCCCTCGTCGCAATGTCTCCCAAGAAGAAGGCGATCATGGCGATTGGCTCGTTTGGGGCTGAACCACTAGTCCCGGCACGGGCGGGCGATGGAGTGATCGTGGATGGTGGGGAGACGTGCCCCGCGAGTATCCATGACACTTTGGCAATCGGAGCTAAGCGAGCGGTGTCGTGCGTGCCTGAGACGACGAGCCGCGCGCCGCTGGGCCCCGGGGCGGGGCCGTGCTGCCCACGGGTGGCACGGTGACCTCCTGGATGCCCCAGCCGGCGCTCGCGCCGCGACCTTCCCAGGCCATGCGTGACGAGCAACACCGCAACGTCGGTGCCCCCGGACACCACCGTGGGAAGAGCCCTTTGCGTCACTCTTAAGACACACCGGGCCGGCATGCGCGCCCAGACACTGCGGAGACGGCGCGCGACAGCGAGACCATGATAGAGCTCCTTCTAATGTGGTTAGAAGTTGGAGCGCGTCACGGTCCACACAGCTTTCGCCGCCACCCACACCAGCGGAAGCCTTGGCACACGTGCAACTACTCCTCGACTTCCCCCCAGCAGCAAAGAAGCTCGGCGAGTGGAGGGCCACCATTCGAAGCCTCGTCAGCTTTGCCAACAAAGATGAGCCGCGCCCAGTAGGGCCTTCGTGCCGGCGTTCTGTCGAGCCGGTGCATGCCGGCAGTGGGAGGACCAGGGACACTACGACCACAGTGCACTCTCCTCCCCCACGACCGCGACAACAACTGTCGGCTGGCCGGGCCGACGCCCACAACAATGTTTCTACGGCATCGTCTGACCCGCGAGCCCGCCGTGACCAACACCAAGTCCTTCAGGAGAGAGCTCAAGAAGACGCTCAGACCACTATCAAGTGGCGGTGAGACACGCGCCATAAGTCAGATAGGCGTGTGGGACCCACTATGGACCGCCCAGCGCCGGGGGTGCCGGTGACCTACCTTATGAGGTGGGTTGTCTAGATTTCACCCGTGAGCTGCGTCAGTTCCAGTGGCCCACCCACCGCATGTTCAAGCTTGAGGTCGGAGAAAAATATAACAGCAAGACTCACCCGTCGGAGTTCCTCAGCATCTACACCATCACGATGCAAGCTGCAGGGGCTCGCGACGATAAGGTGCTTGCCAATTATTTCCTGTTGGCACTAAAGGCCAATGTCATGTCCTGGTTGATGCACCTGCCAGTGGATTCCATCTCTTCTTGGTCGGATCTGTGCCACGAGTTTGTTGGCGCCTTTATCGGAGGCCACAAAGCTCCTGTCCAGGTGAGTGATTTGCATGTCATCCCCTAGAAGGACGGCAAGTCCCTACACAAGTACATAAAAAGGTTCAGCCGTGTCCAGTACAACATCCCAGATGTTCATCCTGCCGCTGTCATCAGTGCATTCCATCAGAATGTGCGCACCCGCAAGATGCGCGAGGAGCTGGCGATGAACAAGGTTAAGGATGTAGCTGAGCTATATGTTCTGGCCGACAGGTTTGCTCGGGCTGAAGAAGGAAGGAAGTACCCTGGCGAAGATGCCGGCGCGGAAACCGACTCCACAGATGAAGACGCCGTCGCCCCGGCAAGGAAGGGCCGACGCCGCAACAGGAAGCATAAGGGCAAGACCATGCTTGCTGTCGAGGAATTCGGCGACCCTGGCGCCGCCAAGAAGACCAAGGTTGACGACCCCGGCAAGGAAGTTGCCGGGTGCGCCGCCTGCCGGGCTTTGGCGGGGTCCGATGATGACTCACAAGTATAGTGGATCTATCGTAGCCTTTTCGATAAGTAAGAGTGTCGAACCCAACGAGGAGCAGAAGGAAATGATAAGCAGTTTTCAGTAAAGTATTCTCTGCAAGCACTGAAATTATCGGTAACAGATAGTTTTGTGATAAGGTAATTTGTAACGAGTAGCAAGTAATAAAAGTAATTAAGGTGTAGCAAGATGGCCCAATCCTGCTTGTAGCAAAGGACAAGCCTGTACAAACTCTTATATGAAGGAAAGCGCTCCCGAGGACACATGGGATTTATCATCAAGCTAGTTTTCATCACGTTCATATGATTCGCATTCGGTACTTTGATAATTTGATATGTGGGTGGACCGGTGCTTGGGTACTGTCCTTACTTGGACAAGCATCCCACTTATGATTAAACCCTAATGCAAGCATCCGCAACTACAATAGAAGTATTAAGGTAAACCTAACCATAGCATGAAACATATGGATCCAAATCAGCCCCTTACGAAGCAACGCATAAACTAGGGTTTAAACTCTAGCAACCCATCATCTACTTATTACTTCCCTATTCTTCCCTCTAGGCCCAAACAATGGTGAAGTGTCATGTAGTCGACGTTCACATGACACCACTAGAGGGATAACAACATACATCTCATCAAAATATCGAACGAATACCAAATTCACATAACTACTAATAGCAAGACTTCTCCCATGTCCTCAGGAACAAACGTAACTACTCACAAAGAATATTCATGTTCATAATCAGAGGGGTATTAATATGCATAATGGATCTGAACATATGATCTTCCACCAAGTAAACCAACTAGCATCAACTACAAGGAGTAATCAACACTACTAGCAAGCCACAGGTACCAATCTGAGGTTTGGATACAAAGATTGGATACAAGAGATGAACTAGGGTTTGAGATGAGATGGTGCTGGTGAAGATGTTGATGGAGATTAACCCCCTCCCGATGAGAGGATCATTGGTGATGATGATGGTGATGATTTCCCCCTCCCGGAGGGAAGTTTCCCCGGCACAACAGCTCTGCCGGAGCCCTAGATTGGTTCCGCAAGGTTCCGCCTCGTGGCGGCGGAGTTTCGTCCCGTAAGCTTGCTTATGATTTTTTCCCGAATGAAAGACCTCATATAGCATAAGATGGGCATCGGAGGGCCACCAGGGGGCCCACGAGGCAGGGGGCGTGCCCAGGGGGTAGGGCGCGCCCCCCACCCTCGTGGCTGGTGGGTGGCCCCTCTCTCGTACTTCTTGCACTCAGTATTTTTTATATATTCTGGAAATAACTTCCGTGAAGTTTCAGGACTTTTGGAGCTGTGCAGAATAGGTCTCTAATATTTTCTCCTTTTCCAGCCCAGAATCCCAGCTGCCAGCATTCTCCCTCTTCATGTAAACCTTGTAAAATAAGAGAGAATAGGCATAAGTATTGTGACATAATGTGTAATAACAGCCCCTAATGCAATAAATATCGATATAAAAGCATGATGCAAAATGGACGTATCATCTGACATGCCAGGAGGCTCCGACAAGCAGTATTGCAAGATCCACCGCACCAATGGCCACGACCTCCAGAATTGCCGGCCGGTTGAGCTTCTTGCTGAGAAGCAGAAAGCTGACTATGAGAGGCGCGACAAGGAGAAAGGCCAGGATGGTGCTGAAGGGTCCGCCAAGAAACGTGGTGGTCGGGGAGGCCTCCGCGACAAGGATAATCATCAAGAGAGGCCCGCTCAGGGCCGCAACAAGAAGGAGGAGGATGATGATCATGATGAGGACAACGAGTCCGGCGAGCACAAGTTCCAGAAAGCTACGTAGGCCATGTGCGTCGATGGTGACGCCTCGCTGCACACCTCTCACCGCCTACTAAAGCAGTGGGTGCGTGAAGTCACTGCGACGGAGCCATCGTTCGATGCCCAGAGGCCACTGAAGTGGTCCAGCACGCCTATTATTTTTGACACCGAGGATCACCCTGACCACACAACTGCGGTCAGGTGTTTGCCGTTGTTGGTCTCCCCAATGATACGCAACCTCAAGGTGAGGAAAATACTAGTTGACGGCGGGGCCGGTCTGAACTTGATCTCACCCGCTGTGATCAAAAGGCTACAGATCCCCAATGGAGACCTCGAGGAGACGGACACGTTTCAAGGGGTCAATCCAGGGAGGAGTCAGCCGAAGGGCAAGGTCATGTTGCCCATCACGTTTGGGGGCGAGCTGAACTATTGGACGGATAAGATCGTTTTTGATGTAGCTAGGATCCCCTTGCCTTATAATGGGATCCTCGGCCGCCCAGCGCTGGCCAAGTTTATGGCGGCATCACATTACGCTTACAACATGTTGAAGATGCCCGGGCCAATGAGCATCATCACCGTCCCCTCCGACAAGAAGACGCGCTTATCTACGCCGACCAACTCTACCGGGAGGCAGTTGCAGAGGCTACCGCCAAGACACCTGTTCTTATCGCTGAGGTCCGGGGAGGGAAGAAAATCGGCAAGACCTCTGCCTCTTTCGTCAAGGCCCCTTCCGGCAAGACTTCCGACCCCGACAAGGGCTCCTACACCTCCTCGGCAAAGCGCCTCTTCGGAGCACCGCGTTACTGTTGAGGACGTGCTAGAGAGTTCCGCCAACGGGAGCAAGAGGTCCAAGGCAGCCCGCCAGAAACTAAGAAGGTGCCCATCAAGGAAGATGGCATGGGTGGATCTTTTACCATAAGCTCCACCCTCGACAGCAAATAGGAAAGTGCACTCATCGCCTTCCTGCGGGCAAATGTCGGCGTGTTTGCATGGCAAGTATCCGAGATCCCCGACGTTTCCAGGGAGGTGATTGAGCACCACCTTGTTGTCCGTCCCCATGCGCGGCCCATCAAGCAGAAGGTCAGAAAGCAAGCTTTGGAGCAACAAGAGTTCATCATCGAAGAAATCAGGAAGTTGGAGGCGGCAGGCTTGGTCAGAGGAGTGCTCCACCCCATGTGGTTGGCCAATCCAGTGGTAGTGCGTAAGGCAAATGGGAAGTGGAGGTTGTGTATGGACTACACAGACATCAATAAGGCCTGTCCAAAGGATCCTTTCCCTTTGCCATGCATTGACCATGTCGTGGACTCCACTGCCAGGTGTGACCTGCTGTCATTGCTCGACGCCTACTCGGGATACCACCAGATCTTCATGATGAAGGAAGACGAAGAGAAAACTGCGTTCATCACCCCATGTGGTATGTACTGTTTCGTATGGATGCCTTTCGGGTTGAAGAGCGCGGGTTCGACATTTGCCCGAGTGGTCCAAATTGGTGTTGAGCCCCAACTGCATAGAAATATGGAAGCCTATATGGATGATATAGTAGTCAAAACCAAAGACAAGGGTACACTCATGCAAGAGTTGGACGAAACATTTGCCAACCTACGCAAGATCAACCTCAAGCTCAACCCAGAGAAGTGTGTGTTTGGCGTTCCATCCGGCAAACTTCTCGGGTTCTTTGTGTCTCAATGTGGAATCGAAGCAAATCCCGACAAGATCAAAGCAATTGAGCAGATTGAGGTGCCAAGAAGAGTCAAAGATGTTCAAAGGCTTGCCGGCTGTGTCGCTGCTCTAAGTAGGTTCATCTCCAAATCTGCTAAGCACGCCCTCCCCTTCTTCAAAGTTTTGAAGAAGGCAGTCTAATGAAATGGTCTCCGGAGGCAGAGGTGGCGCTGCAAGATTTGAAGAGATACCTCTCGTCCACGCCAATACTTGTCGCACCTAAACCGTGAGAGCCGCTGCTGCTATACCTAGCGGCAACAGATCAAGTGGTTAGCGCTGCGCTAGTGGCATAGAGGGAATTTGAGGAAGAAGCAGCTGTAGTGGTAGAGCCTTCGGATAATGGGCCGGAGCTCTTCCCAGCAGGGCCTGATGCTGACAAGGCAGAACCCCCGGTGGAGCCTAGTCCCGGCAAGACGGGGCCCACGCAAGCGGGCGAAGTCGAATAGAAGAAGAAGGTGGTGCAGCACCCGGTTTATTTTGCCAGTTCCCTCTTACACGGGGCTAGATCAAGATATTCTGGCATACAAAAGCTACTTTCGGCCTTCTTATGGCCTCGAGAAAGCTGCGTCACTACTTCCAAGCACATGAGATCACCGTCGTCACCCGCCTCCCTTTGCAATGAATCTTGCACAATCCGGATGCCACTGGGAGGATTGTGGAGTGGCCATTGGAACTGTCAAGCTTTGGCCTCAAATTTGAAAGCACTTCAACAATCAAGAGCCAAGCCTTGGCAGAGTTATTAGCGGAATGGACCTCAACACTAGATGAAGAAGTCAGAGAGACCTCCCTTCCCGGCAAGGAGACGAGATGTGATTGGATCATGTACTTTGATGGAGCCTTCTCGCTGCAAGGTGCTAGTGCCGGCATGCTGCTCGTCACACCCACTGGAGAGTGCCTCAAGTATGTAGTCCAGGTGCACTTTCCCTGGGAAAAGTCAATAAATAACACAGCGGAGTATGAGGGATTGCTTGCCGGTCTTAGGATCGTGGCAGACCTCGGAATCAGGAAGCTCATCATCAGAGGTGATTCGCAGCTCGTCATCAAGCAAGTCAATAAGGATTACCAGAGCCCGCTGATGGAAGCTTATGTGCATGAGGTGAGTAAGTTGGAAGAGTGTTTTGACAGTCTGCAAGCAAAGCATGTTCCCCGAGCAGAGAACAACATTGCCGGCGACTTGTCGAAACGTGCTGCCCTCAAGTTGCCTGTGGAACCAGGTACCTTTGTGCTTCAATTGACGCAGCCATCCATTGAGCCATCAGCAGGACAGAGCAAGCGAAGGAAGGAAGGCCCCAACAAGTAATTTTTTGCTGAGCTCCCAGGAGCCGCCGGCAAGGACACTGTCGGGTGCCCCAAGCTTGCCGAAAGGCAGCAACCTCTGGCAGGACCCCAAGCCCTGGCCATAGAGGCAGCTGTCCCTGCGGCCGAAGATGAGCCTTTAGTCCTTGATGTCGAGCACCAGGCTCCAGCATGGGCGCAGCACACCGTCCGTTTCCTCCAAACCGGGAACTCCCTGAGGAACAGGAAGAAGCAGAGAAATTAGCCCATCGGTCCAGCATGTACCAGTTTGTGGATGATGCCCTATACAGAAGGAGACCGAACGGCATGAAATTGAAGTGCATTCCTTGGGAAGACGGACTAGAGTTGTTGGCAGTGATACATGGAGGCATGTGTGGCTCTCACATAGGGTCGAGATCCATTGCCGGCAAAGCATTCCAGCATGGTTTCTTCTGGCCCACCGCTCTCCAGGACGCAACTGCACTAGTAACCAAGTGTGAAGCGTGCCAGTTCCATTCAAAGAAGCTTCATCAATCAGCCCAAGCTCTTCAGACAGTCCCTCTTTCCTGGCCATTTTTGACCTGGGGGCTCGACATATTGGGCCCCTTCCCCGGTGTTGTCGGGGACTTTGAGTACTTGTACGTCGCAATCAAAAAGTTCACAAAGTGGCCGGAAGTAGAACCAATGAGAAAGGTGATGGCACAATCAGCCGTCAAGTTCTTCAAGGGGCTAGTCTGCCGTTTTGGTGTGCCGAACAGAGTCATCACCGACAATGGCACGCAGTTCATGAGCCACACCTTTATGCAGTATATCCGAGACCTCGGCAGCAAGGTTTGTTTTGCTTCTGTAGCTCATCCCAGAAGCAACGACCAGGCCGAGAGAGCAAACGTAGAGGTGTTGCGAGGCATCACACTACAAAAAAAGACACATCCGTGACATTTTGGACCGAACGAAATTTTTTTCTGTCACACATATGACACTTCTATGACGATAATTGTGACAAAACCCGGTATCATCATAGATGTGGTGGGCTCCTACTTCTATGACAAAAAATCATGACAGCAAATGGGCTTTTTGTCCTGGGCGGGCCGGAGACGCAGCTGCATGACATTCTTTAGGTCGTCCATGACGGAAAAAACTATGGTAGAAGCGAGGGGGAGGAAAATTTCGGGGAGTTCCCGATTACGGTGGGAGGTCAGGGGCCGAGCGATGCGCGTTTCTCTCGTACACATACGCGCGTGTGTGCGAGGCGTTGGCTCTAACTGAACCCGAGCGAGGCGTTGGGCTCTAATTGAACCCGAGTGATTGCACTTCAGGCTACGCGTTACAGAACCCAAGCGATCGATCGATGGCTGTTAACTGAACCCGATCGAGCGATTCCTTCGCTACTGCTGCTAACTGAAGCCGATCGATGCTGCCTCTAGGATGAACAGTGAGCGTTGCGGGGGGTTTGGTTGAACAGTGAGTGGTGGCGTTGCCTCTGGATGAACAGGACCCCGTGGTATGGTGGAGGGCTGGATGAACAGTAGATGGTGGAGGGGTGCCCGTGGAGGGGTGGTTGAACAGGACCCTGTGGTGTGGAGGGCTGGATGAACAGTAGACGGTGGAGGGGTGCCCGTGGAGGGGTGGTTGACCAGTAGCCGATGGAGTAGCGCGCGGTGGAGGCTGGATGAACAGGAGCCCATGGAGGCTGGAGGAGGTTGACGGTAGCCCGTGGAGGCTGGAGGAGGTCGACGGTGGAGATGAACAGTATCCCGTGGAGTCCCATTTTGCGGTACGCCACACCCCCCCCCCCCCCCCCCCCCCCCCCGATGAACAGGACCCCCGTTTTGACCGTAGCGCTCCAACACAAGTCCGTTTCGTCCGTTTTGCGGTACGCCACACCCCTCCCGATCAACAGGACCCCCGTTTCGACCGTACGAGGTCCGTTTTGTCCGTTTTGCGGTACGCCACGCCCCTCCTGATCAATAGGACCCCCGTTTCGACCGTAGGAGGTCCGTTTCCTCCATTTTGCGGTACTCTAGACCCCTCCCGATCAACAGGACCCCGTTCCGAACATAGGAGGTCTGTTTCCTCTGTTGTGCGGTACGCTAGGCCTCGTTTTCCATCGCCTGTTCCATCCAAGCCCTCCCGATGAACACGACCACACATTCCGTTCCGACCCAGCCGGTTGGCTCCCATGCGTTCCGTTGCCTCCCGATGAACACGACGCATTCCGTTGCCTCCCCATGAACACGACACATTCCGTTGCCTCCCCATGAACACGACGATGATGTTGTTTGTCCGTTCCGACCCAGCCATGTACACAAGCCCTGGCCGTACGTGTGCGCGAGTAGGCGTTCGAGACCCCGCCCGTATGTACACATACGTGGCCGTATTTTCTTTCTTGCACCCTGGCGGCTGTACGTACATGTACATGCTACGTGCGCGCCTCTACTACGACAAGTGTGCGCCTCAACATCCACCAGTATGTATGTACGTACACGTTCGCGACCAGAATGACAACGCTACATACGCTTCGACCAGGTGGTTCCCGACTGTCAGGCACTTCCTTGCCTACAAAGATGTAGCTGGTGGGTCCCAGCAGTCAGGGGGGCGAATCATTTTTTTGCCTAGACGCACTTCCTTGCGTGCGAAGATGTAGCTGGTGGGTCCCAGCAGTCAGGGGCAAATGTTTTTTCGCGAAATACGATGGCCCGTCCGGTGGGTCCCCGCTGTCAGGTAGAGAAATAATTATTTTGCACATGATTAGGAGGCACTTCCTTGCTGCGGCCGTGGACCCAGCTGCCAGCCTCTCCACGTACAATTAACGCCCGATGGAAGCCGTTCCTTGACCACGTTGACCACGCCATGCTGAGAGCACCAGGGCAGTGGACGACGGCGAGGCCTAGGAAGGGAAGGACGCAGAGGCAGGGAAGACTCGGCAGTTGTTTCCCACGTGGAGGGGAGTACGACTGTATGAGGGTTTACTGGTTCGTCTGCCGTCGCCGGAGAATAACAGCAGGTGTGGGTGAGTAGAGGGATGGCTAGGCCAGCGATGGGAGTATGGTGGGGCGGTGAGGCCTGCTCGGAAGCACAGCCGGCCGCGGGGAGGAGGGAGCAGGCAGTCCTGTCGGCGCTTGTTTGAGCGGCTGGAGCAGGAAGAGCAGAGATTGAAGAAGCACGACGGCCGTTCGATGGACATCCAACAGTCACTGCTTGTGCGTCAACCTTTTTTTGGGAAAGCCTCAAATCTATGGAAAACAGCATACAGCCCATCTGCCATTATTTCTAATAATTTACAGCCCATTTCCTAATTCTTAAGGTTTTTTTTGGAGCCCATATTCTTTTTGTTAGCATTACAGCCCATATTGTGGCCATGGTTAAAAAAATATACGAAATTTTGCATATTTCGGTGCGGTCCGAACTGTTTTTAATCCCGAAATTTCGACTCACATTCAAAATGATTTTAAAAATAAATGTATATCAATATAAACTCCAACAAATTCTCCACGCATAAAAATTAATGTAATTTAAAATCTCGAAATGAAAAAAAGATATTTGAAACTAATTGCCGGTTTGATGTGTTTTAAAAATGTATAGCCCATTTCTCATTACTGATGTGCCATTTTCTCGGCCAGCCGAATGAAAGCTCTCCTCGTCTTGAAAGATTTGTAGCCCAACAGGCCTGACAAAGCGACTTACTTGGCAAATCAAAAAAAACTGGGTTGTGGCCGTGGACCCAGTTGTCAGCCTCTCCACGTACAGTACTCTTCCGATGGAAGTCGTTCCTTGACCACGTTGACCACGCCGCGTGAAGAGCACCACGGCGGTGGACGACGGCGAGGCCTAGGAAGGGGACGACGTGGAGCCGGGGAAGACGCGGCAGTGGAAGCCCGTGTGGAGAGGAGTACGAGGGTTCACTGGTTCGGCTGCGGTGTGAGGCTGCCGTCTCCGCAGGGCCTGGCCAGCGGTGGAAATAGTAGGGGGCGCTGAGGCCTCTGTGGCAGCACAGCCGGCCACGAGAGGCAGGAGCATGCGGCATGACCGGCGCTGCTTTGGGCGGCTGGAGCAAGAAGACCATAGGTTGAAGAAGCACTACGGCCGTTGGATGGACATCGTACGGTCACTGGAACTAGAATCATTCATATTGACTAAGTTGACAAAGCCCTTCGTCCCCGTCAACTTAGTAGGCCCACAAGTCAGCCTCCCACCAAGGTGGGTCCCAGCTAGCCGGGGGAGTATTCATTTTTTTTGTGCTTAATAAGGAGGCACTTCTGATGGGTCCGAGCTGACAGCGGGAGGAACGTTTTTTTCGCGAAATACGGTGGCCCGTCAGGTGGGTCCCAGCAGTCAGGGGGCAAACGTTTTTTCGCAAAATACGGTGGCCCGTCCAGTGGGTCCCTGCTGTCAGTTGGAGGAATCATTATTTTCCGCGTAATAAGGAGGCACTTACTTGCTGCAGCCATGGACCCAGCTGAGACTCTCCACGTACAGTATACTTCCGATGGAAGTCGTTCCTTGACCACGTTGACCTCGCCGCGTTCCGTTGCATGCATGCGTCCATGGGCGTGGTGCGTCCCCACTGTCAGCCTCTCACGTATCGTCATCTTCTGATGAATCTCGCTTGTTGACCACGTTGACCACACCGTGCCGAGCGCACCCAGACTGGAATGACCCGGAGATGGGGAAGACGGGGCAGTGGAGTCACAGATGGAGAGGAGTGGGAAACTTCACTGGTTCGGGTGCGCGGCAGAACAGCCGCGGTGCTGCCCACAGGAGACAGGAGCAAGAACAGAGGTTGAAGAAGGAGCACGGCTGTTGGATTAACATCCAACGGTCCAGCTGCTAGAATCATTTGTTGATTAAGTTGACAAAGTCGTGCGTACACGTCCGCTTAGTAGGCCCACAAGTCAGTCACCAAATCTGACGGGTCCCAGCTATCAACGGGATGAATATTTTTTTTCGCAAAACAAGGAGGCACTTCCTTCCGTGCGAAGATACAGCCGGTGGGTCCTAGCTGTCAGGTGGAGGAAACATTTTTTCAGCTTAATAAGGAGGAACTTTCCTTGTGTGCGACCATGGACCTCGTGGGTCCCAGCCATCAGGCTCTCCACGTACAGTCCTCTTCCGATGACTCTCGTTTGTTGACCACGCCGCACCGAACGCAGCGAGGCGGTGGACGACGGCGAGGCCCCGGATGGGAACGACTCGGAGATGGGAAAACGCGGCAGTGGAGTCGCAGATTAAGAGGATGAGAAGGGTTATAACTGGTTCTGTTGCGGCGTGGGGCTGTAGTCTATGGAGAATAACAGGAGGTGTCGAGGGGTGGAGGGATAGCCTGGCCGGCGATGGGGTAGCGCTTCACAGTGATGCGTGCTAAGCAGAGCCGCTCACCGCCGGAGACCGGACCAGGCGGTCCCGGCAACGCTGGAGGAAGAAGACGAGAGATTGAAGGTGCATGCCGGCCGTTGGATATAAATCCAATGGCTGTGGATGACACAATCATTTGTTGACCAAGTTGACAACACCATGCGTAGGCTTCGACCTATTGGCCCACATGTCAGCCTGCAAAAATGTGGCATATATTTAAACCATGTTTTCTAGAATGTACAGTCCATTTGCTGGGCTGGGTGAACAAATAATTTCGCGTCAATCAGGCCCATTTATATTTTCTAAGAAATCCCAGCCCATTTGCACTTCCTTGAAATACACGTATTAGGTGGGCTCGTTATATATAATGTTATGTCAGAAGGAGCAATTAATATCAAAGAATAAACCAGAGAGGCACATTATATATATATATATAATTAAGAAATTCGCAAGTTATTGCTCAAAATAAAAATGAGCGCATTATTATTAAATTGGTCCTTAAAATCTTCACAAGCTTTTGTACGCAATCACCAGGATTTTCCTTGCCTGTGAGTCAAAAACAACCAAGATTTTCCTTGCCAACTTCCGTTAAACATTTACTTTTATAAGTTAATAACACGTGGGATGTTTTTATAATGTATATATAAGTCTCTATAAAATACACTGTAATAGTAATAATATAAATCTTTCCCTAATAATAAAGCACGGATTGACTCTTTGGGTTCACCGTCACAATACGCTTCTTTCCATGAATTCACGCTTTCAGTTTTTTTCCGTTAGTTTTGATCGACAGTCCGTCCAATTGCTGCGAGGCGGTATGAAAAACTTTGTCCATCCAATTGGTCCACGTCCACATTCTCTTATTTGGCCTGCACGCATGTTTCGGCCTGCATGCACGCTTCTGTATCTGTACCTTACCTGATTTTCACACATGTACTCAGAGTAATCCCACCACGATTGCTTACATGAAAGTCTACCGGTTTATATACCTAGGAAAATTGCATATCAACAACGAGCCTCTTGAATCAACAAACACAGAATGAGAACGAAGGGAAATTGTACAACAAAACGGCAGTCCAGCGCGAAGCTGTTCAGTCCGGCGCTCACCGGGGTGAGGAAGCGGAGGCGCAGCGCATAGATGCCTGTGACGTAGCCTGTTCCACACGCTGGCCACCTCTACACCACGCACGACATGGACACGAGCACGGCGGCAGGGTGGCTTGAGGATCGTGGTGGACCGGATCCAGAGAGGGGAAGGTCGGATCCGTCGGCTTGGAGAGGAAGGTGTGGAGGAGCACGCGGGACAGAGGGTGGAGGAGGATGGACGCGGAATGCGAAGGTCGGGCTGTGGACTCAGAGTGGAGGAGCCACGGAGAGGCCCGGGAGCCACCACGGCATCCACGAGAGCGAGATGGGCCTGGCCATGCTCGGCGGTCGTCAGCCGACTTCGTGTTTCTCTGCTGATGATCCCTGACCACCTGCTGCCCAGGGTCGGCTATATACTGTTTATCTCAGTTTGCTTGGTAGTTTCATTCTTGCTTAAGATTAGACCTAGCCGTGTAGATGCAGATGGACATTGGAGGTACAGTGTTGGCACTGACGACTTGGATAAAAATATTTTTGTATGCACTCCGAGTGGGTTAGTCTATATACACTTAAATTTTCACATTCAGTTTCCTTCAGTTAGACGACATCAAGGAGATAATGCACTCCTTTTTCTGAAAAAATATCATAAGGGGCATCGTTTGGAAGAATGACGAGACATGTTGGTCGTAGTTGGAGTGAAATAATCACAACTTTTTTGTGCCAAATAATCAAATATAGCACTGGTTCAGAAAAAACCGAAACCATGAGAAATGTTGTTGTTGGATGTCAGTGCGCATCATGTGCCATATTTTTTTCCCGTTGCAACGCACGGGCCCTTTTGCTAGTATATATAATGTGGTTAGAAGGGAAAACATAAATTGGACACAGCATTACTTTTATAAGAGACCTGCGTTTTATACCCCACAGTAGGCATACTAACAAGTTCACACACAAATACAACAGAAAAGGTAAACATTCATATCAAACTCAGGTTCACAGGACACGTTCATATTCATAGCCAACATTCACTATCAACAACTCAAAAGATTCATATATACACAAGCTCAGCATATCTATGAATCCAAATGATTGATAGATCACACGACAATATTCATGCATAATTCACAAAAAGATTCAGATATACACATGTTCAGTATGTTTATGCATCCAAATGATTGAGATCACAGCCAATATGATCCATGGATGAACTTTAATTGCCTAGGGTACATACTGGTAAATGGTGTTCAATCGGAGGTACTTCTTGCTAAAATTAGTTCTTGTATGAGTAAACTTTCGAGTACATAAGAGGCAGCACAGACAATCTGAACTTTGCTTGTAGGTTTATCCTCAAATAGTAGCCTCATGCCGAGGGAGGTTTGAGCATATTGGCCACTACTTTCATCCAACTAGTTCATTGGCTCATCTTGGTCCTGTATCTCGCCAAAATTCTACATTGCAGACGAGAAAGGAGGCAGTTGAGAAAATGAACCACCCAAATTTTTTGTGCAGTTCAACTGAAATGGAGCATCCTTGGCGTGCAGACTGATTAAGTGCCAGATGAATATACACGTCAACCAACTTGTCTGGAATCTTTAGACTCCATGCCATATAGTTCGCTACCATATGTGCCGATAACCAAAAGGCACAAGTTGGGACCAAAGACTGGACTGCGTTTTTCTAGGCTATGCACCAAGCAATATTTTTGGCGTTCACTCTCCTAATACTTGGAGTTTGAAAATTGGTTGACGCCGGTTGATACTCGAATGAATATAGGCACTTCTTGTCAACATCGATGCTTGTCTGAGTAAACTTTGGAGTACATAGCAGCAGCATAAGTACCTGTCCATCTGATCATTTTGTGCAGTTCTACTGAAATCACCTGATGTAATGATTTGCTTGCGAGTTCAGGCTCCAAATTACTCCTTTATGAAATCGGCAAACAGTAGCACAATACCAAATTACCAATACATATGACAGGCACAATAATCAGGATAAAGATCAGTACCAACCTGTGTGAGGTAGCATATCAATTACTATTTCCATTGAATGGAAGCCGAGATAAGCCAAGCGACTGACAGCAAAGGAAGAAAGCAAGCGGAGATTAGCGACTGACAGGAAAGGACGGAAGCTGTCGAGCCAACGAAGCACCCAAAGTTTTTGTGCAGTTCCACCAAAATCGAGCATCCCTGTTGGCACATATATTGAGAGAGTGAGATTACTTTAATAGTGGGACTAGTTGATGAAACATGCACTAACAAATAGAAGCACCCTCATTATCTTAATGGGTAAAGTTAGCAACATAGTAGTCTTGCTTAAAGAGAGGTATTAGTTTATTTAATCAGTGGAAATTAGCTCAACTCAACACTCAAAGCATTGCCATTTATCATAGGTTGCAAAACTTTAACGTGCAAAGATAAAGGAGTTTCTCATGATAGTAGCACGATACAAATAGAGATGACAGCAGACTAATATGGATGAAGGCCTTAGGCCCGTACCAACCTAAGAAAAAGCTTATTCATGTAGTCCCATAAGAGATGATAAAGCACTCACTGGAATCACACAATAGTATATATTTTTGTGCACTTCAAATGTATGGTTGAAATCACTCTTGTTTACCAGTGCTGAGATTATATCGAAAGATTATCAAGAACTTCCAGCAGAGTTAAAGCACTGGTTGGGATACAGTTCATTGTATTGTCTTGTGTAGTTCCACTAAAATGTATGATTGGCACAACATGATCCCTGTTTGCACAAGTAGGAACAAGGTGAAACCTTCATTAGCTTAGTGAGAAAGGATAGGAAGACATCAGCATATTACTCAAACAGTAGCATCAAATTCATGATGGACAATACGCAAAACATTGCCTCATTGAACCAATGGCAATAAATTGACATGCAAAACAATAGCACTATTATGTCATGACACTAATAATATTCCCTCACTGCTCCACCACATGATTCACCTCCATAGACAAACATACACACGTACATGATTCAGCATAGGGTCCTACTAAAGATTTGTTTAACTCCAACAGGAAAATTAGGCAGTAATAAATTAGTGGTACTTAAGTACTCCTAATTAATTAAGTGAGACAGCAGAAGTGGAAGGGCTCCCTGGAGGATCGTCTCACATGTAAGGTAGTCGTTACCGGAGCCCTTGAATGGCCTCGACTGAGGCCTCTAGCTTCAGCAAGATCGCCTTGGCACTGTTTATTCTTCTTCTTCTTCCTCTTCATGCTCTGTTTCTCTATCTCCTCACCAGTTGGTGAAACCAAGTACATGATTAGCCTTCTAATTCAGAATTGGTTTTGTCAGTGAGGGAGTACAAGTGTACTAGTAAAAAACAGCATTATTTTCTCATGGCAGTCGGAAAATAGAGATGAACACATGCATTAAATATCATTATTACCTAAAGGAAGGTTATGGCGCAAATATGGATGATGAGGATTGGAACACAGATCTCCCTTTGTGCAGTTCCACCAAAATGAACCAACTGTTCCATTCTGACATTCCAGTTAAACAGCACAAAAGTCACTTCTTTTAAGAAGAGTTTTGTGCAGTGCACCAAAAGGTCACAACAGCAACCAGGTGAATTGGATATCATTGTTTGCACAAAAAGGCATAGAGGAAATAGTCAGAGTCTCAAACAATTACATGCAAAAACATTTGGCTAAACTTGTCATGGCTTATAACAGTGGCATGGCTTCATTTTTACCAGGGACATTAGATTAAGAACAGTGGGTGCACCAGCAGTCCAGCACCATGTACGTAAACAGGGGCATAAAGTGGTGATTCATAGTTTGTTGCCCCGAGAAACAAACATCCAAGAAACATATCTGGGTTGGTGCCATTTTTGTCCACTCTAGCCACCTACTCCTATGTGTCGATAGCAAATCTAGTCCTGGTCATACCACTGTGTACAGCGTTACCCCTATATTTCCCTTTTCGACCAAGAGACTAGTTGGATGCCCAGTCTGTACTACTTTCACCCCCTTTCCTTCCTGTTTCTACCAAGTCCGATGTACATACTAAATTCCCCCACCCCCACTTTATTTCTTGTTTGAACCAAGTACTCCCTCCGTTCGGAATTACTTGTCATCAAAATGGATGTGTCTAGAACTAAAATACATCTAGATACATCCATTTCAATGACTAGTATTTTCGGACGGAGGGAGTACAAGATTCGACTCCATGAAGTAGCTTTACCTCTAACAATAGAAAAAATGTGACGTTGGACCATCCAATCGAGAGGGGCTGAGAGGTAGAAAATGATGCACATGCAGCGACGTAGCGAGCTGGGGAAGTAGAGCTAAGGAGGTTTCGAACGAAGATATACCTGAAGGTCGTCGGGATGTGGATAGGTGGGCGGCGGGAGGCCGGATCCGCCCACAGGCAACGACGAAGGGATCGGAGGACCTCCCGCGCCGGCGCTCGGCCAGAGATAACGGTGCGGCCGGCAGTGGGTCTCCTCCCTCGCTGTCGACGACGGCCTAAACGCTGCCCCTCCTCCCCTTCACCAGTGGAGGGGGATACGTCCGGATCTGTAACCAGCGGTGAGGATAGAAAGCCAGTGTTACTACCCCTATCTTGTTTAGATCTGGAGAGGATGAGAGTGTGTGAATAGAGCAACCCTAGCAAGCATGCGCGGAGGCTCCGGCCTATATATACGTAGTGGGGTAGTTTTCCTTTTTCACTCCATCAAAACAATCGTTTAAAATTGTGTACTACTACATGCCAGGTCGCGGGTTTTTTAGTTGTTGATTGTTTTTTGAGATAGCTACCCGCTTGTTCCAAGTGGTGTTAAGGTGTGTCAGGTCGCACTTTGTATCGTTCAAGTCTGGTACTACAAGTCCCTCCATTAAATGAACAACCACCCCCTCGTAAAAATTGTGAACAAGCCCACGGCTAAAATTAGCGGAAACGTGGGTTGCCCCAACATGCATTATTATTTATATTTTCTAATCCCTCTGTTCCTAAATATAAGTCTTTTTTATTAGCCACACCTAAGACAAGAATTTTTTTATTAGCAGTGAACCCCACATGTCATAGACACAAAAATTGTGGCAAGATTCCCTTAGGCAAGCCAAAGTGTGTCTAACAATTTGAGCAACTCAGGTTAGGCAAGTGTGGCAAGTGTGGGAAAAATAATGTGGCAACATAAGACAAACATAGTCACAATCCAAACAGCCCCGTAATTTTTTGTGACATGCATGAAAATTTGGTTAGTTAAATTTATAGTCAAAATTTGGCAAGGTGCATCAAATCAACACATGCAAGTATCAAAAGGAAAGTCATGGCATGCATGCATGCGTTGTACTCCCTCCGTTTCCAAATATAAATCTTTTAGAGATTGCAACAAGTGACTACATACGAAGCAGAATATGTCTACTCCTACATACGAAGTAGCCCATTTGAAATGTGTAAAAAGACTTATATCGAGTGCAGTGCTTTGATGTGTCGCGTCAACTCGTACAAGACCGAGAAATTTGATTACTACAATGCCCTCTCCCTCGCGGACTGAGCTCCAGTGCCTTAACTACACCTGCCTTTGGCTGCATGACAGGAGGGCCAACCACCTGTTGGGCCCACCTGTCATAGACGCAAAGGCAGGAGCAGTAAGTAGAAGCTTTCGCTACACGCTATCCCTCCCGCACGAGGTGGACAGACATGCAGCAGTGGATTCGATACTGTAGAAGTAGGAGTAACATCATTGTTTGTCTTCTCGAAGAGGTGAAGAGCCAAGCGCAACCCGAACGTGGCAGTTGCGACCGCTCGCGTGGTGCGGTTCCTTGGAGTACTAGCCAGGCTCTTGCATGAGACAAAATTGCTATTGTTTAACAATTAAACTCCATTATCCATTGGTTGATACTCATTCTGCATAGGTCCATGCACTTAGCACCGTTTCCTCTTGGGGTCACCAATGTTTATTTGCTGATTAATAGCATTGCATGCAATGAACTAGCCATTGCAAGTCATTAAAAGCATGCACGCCTCTCATCTCTTATTGGTTGATATGTCAAGAAACAAGAAACAAGGTAGAAGTTAATGCACCACGCCTAAGTGTTTTGGGACTATTTGGTTTTCGTAAGATGACTTACACACCTAGACGGAGGGAGTAGTATAGTCCTGTAAACCGGAAAGGAGTATTTGCCTTTCTAGAGATTTCAACAAGTGACTAGACTACACCGTGTTCAGTACTCCCTCCCTTCCGGTTTATAGGGCTCAAATCTCAAATCTCATGAACCAAGGAATTTTTTGATTGGAGGAATGTATCTCGTACTTTACAAAACTACCCTAATTAAACTCATGCATTAATTATGTAGTTCTCTCGTTTTCCTCTCCGCCTTGGTCACGGTGCACAATATTGAGCACTCCTATATGACTAGCCGCTCTATCTACATGCGGGACATTTCAAAGCATCCGAGCATGTGTGCCATCCACCAAATCATAGCGAGGTGCTACAGTCGAGACTCACATGTCACCCCGATGTGGCCGTCATGACCCGTCATATCACAAAACCCACACCTTTACCAGCAGTGGTAAGGTGGCCTCCAAGTTGGACTGGACGAAGCAACCATCATTTCACTGGAACACTCGTTCAAGCCCTTTCTTCCCTTTCTTGAAGAAAACCTCACTCCATGCTACTCACTTCTGCCATTTTTCTTCTGTACCGACGAAGGAAAGGTGGGCGAATTAGTTATGCTTCTATATTTTCATTCCAAGAATCTTCTTTTTGTGAAGCACCGACCGATTCTCACATCTATTATTTTCCCATTTTCATTGCGATTGTGGTTTCCTTTCGATTGCTTTTTGTTTGTCAGTTCATTGATGGATCCTGGAGCACTAGGCAAAGAGTTGCCGGCGGACAACCCACTGGAGACAGCGATCTCTAGGAAGCAAGCACCGACCAACGAGTTGACCATGTTGGCGGGCCAACCCATGGAGATGAAGAACTCCAAGAAACAAGCACTGGCCAAAGAGTTGAGGACGTTGGCGGACGAACTCCTCAAAGGAAGTTGGAAGAACAGCAAGGGCCCCACTATGCCTACCTATGTGAGGCTCAAGACCGAGTTTGAGGAGATAGTCGTCGTTGAGAAGCAGTATTCCCCTGGCAAGGTGATGGCCCCCATCGAGGATGAGGAGATGGCCCCCGGAGGAATGAGATCCCCCGGTGAGCTGCACAAGGTAAAAAATAATGGCTTATTACCATAGTTGTGGTTTTTGATTATTTGCAACGTGCTTGCTAATATGTTAGGGTTGTGTAGGTGTCGGTGCACATCCTTGATGATTCCGATGCCGTGGCCCGTCCTGTTGGCATCGCCCCGGAGATCGATTCCGATGCCGCAGTCCATCCTGTGGACATCGCCCCAGAGATCGATTCCGATGTCGCGGTCAGTCCTGTGGACATCGCCCTAGAAATCGATTCCCGTGCCGCTGTCCGTGCTATGGTCATTTCCCGAGAGATCGATGACAAGAAATAGTTGGTCGCGCTAATCCTTTAGGGTAGTTTGCATTGCCTTGTGTTTAATTACCAGAACGATGCGTGTTATCAAACCATCTTAGGGCTAGTGCACTGTCTTGTGTGGGCGGATCTTGCTACTTTTGTTTGATAGTGAATCATGTGAACCCTCTCCGAGTTATGGAAACAGATGTGTCCTCACCAGCTTTTGATGTAATATATGGCATGGTTAGATGTAAGTTTGAACTGTTTATCATATCAGCCGGGCTTGTTTGATGATTCTTGGTGTTAGTAGGCTAGCTATTGTGCGAGCTATAGTACTTGCAAAACACTCACCGAAGAGAAACGTTGGGGCTGATGAGTTCGTGGTATGCTTATACTTATCCCTCGTCGATCGGCCAATAGCCCTAGCTCCTAAAATTGTAGGCTTAGCGATCGATCAGACAATAGTCGACATACATTCAGGCCTCATTTGGTTCACAGGGTAGGAAAATCATAGCAAAAGTACAGAGAGCGTGCAACACAAAATCATAGCAGTGCAGAGACGTACTCCCTCCGTTCCAAAATAGATGACCTAGGCGGGCTAGTTTGGCCTAGTGGGTTTCAGTGATATGACGTGGTACAGTGTCGTCCAGTCTTCGCGTGTGATAGCAGTATTGCGGGTACAGTGAGTTTTCTTGAAGAAGCGGAATTCAACGAAGTCATGATGGTTCCTTCGTCCGAATAACTTACAGCGGGAAAGGCTGGGCCTGCGATATGACCGGGGTAGACCAGGACAATTTTGTGCATGGCATGTGGACCAGGATGGTCGACGTCCCACATGTCGGTGAATGAAAGTATTCTTTCCGATATAGAGGACGAGCAACGAGTATTCATTGTTTATTTTTGATGAAAGCTATTGTCTCCACTGTTACGACGGAGGAGTGTGAAACACGGCAGCCCAGTGAACTTGGCATGTGCACCACTCCCTCCTTCCTCATGTAATGCCCAGGTTACAGCTTTTTCTCACTTCCTCTCTGTCTATTTCCTCTCAAATGTTTTTTACCTTTCTTTTTTAAGACACAATTGTTTTTATGCATTTTTTTAGAATTATTTTTTATACCTAGGAGCACGTGTATAGACGGGCTCTTGCAGAGCCCACTCCTTGACTTTGTCAATGCCTCTCTCTCCTCCACATAAGGAGTACTACCTACTTGCTATACATGCATGCGGCGGGCAGCTAGCGTCTTGAGGGGCCAGGGCGGTGAGAGCGGGCTCCGGAAGTGGTCTGGACTCCAGCATGGCCCACCTCACATTATCACCATATATTTCCTGGAGTCCGTGCGCGGCGGGCGGGCGATCTCTTCTCCCTCCCCCGTTTCTCTCTTCTCAGCCGATGCCCGCTGAGCGATTAGATTTTGGATCGACGGTTTATTCAATTATGGTCCCACATGTCAGTGAAATTGCAAGACAATGTGTGTCCCCTCTGGTGAGCGGCGTGCGAGCCGAACTATCGGGGTTGCGACGCATACGAGTCATAAGTGTGCCGCCTTTTCCTTTAGAACTTGCAAAGCATAACATTTTCGCGTGATCGATCGATAGAAATCCAGAACAAAATGACGAGGGCGGTGCTTTCCCGCTCGTTAGGCAGGCTAGTTCGAGTGATATGACGTGCTACAGTGCCGTCCACTTGCTCCATTTTTATGTAAGCAAGAGTTTACACTCTTACGTGGGAGGAGTGCGAAACACCGCGGATCTGATTTTGATCGAGGGATAACTGTTCCCTGCCAAATAATGGAAGATTGTTAGCGATTATAGCATGATAGTTAGGGCATCTCCAGCATTGGCCCACAAATTTACACCGGCATCTGTCCGAGGACACTGATGGATGCCATCTGATGATGCCCGCATTCCTTTCGACAACTATATGAACTAACCGGATGAAATTCGTGCAAACAAAGCAAATTTCAAATTAACCGGATGAAATTCATTACATTTCGAAAACTTTTCCTACAAACTGGATGAAATTCATTACATATTTCGCACAAACCGTACTAAAACCTACTGTAAACCTAATCTAAACGACCGCCGGCGCCCGACCACCATGTCCGGACATGAACCCGAGAAATCCGGCCATTGCCTTTGCCTCCTCCTCATCCGCCTCGATAACCTCCTCCTCCGGAGCACAAGGTTATGAAGATTTCCGCCTCCACGTCGCCGTCAAGCGGCTAATCAGCCGCCGATGTTTACCCCACCAAGCATGGCGTCGACTGAGTGGAGTAGCGGTGGCCTTCCCGGGACCAGAGCGGCGGCGACCTACTGTGTACTACTCTTCCTCGCTGCCGGCCAGGGGGTGGCAGAGATCTCCTTCGTTTTCTCCTGCGACAGTATGTCGAAGAGAGCTTTGGAGCGCGCCCAGAGCGGAGCCGCCGATGTCCCTCGTCTGCTCCTGCGATAGTACGTCCAAGAGGGCTTCGGAGCACCAGGAGGCCATGGTTGAAGTGGTGCCGATAGAAGGAAGGGACCGAAGGAGAATAAGTGTGGCTCTTTGGTTATGGCTGGGAGCTGGGGCTCAAGTTAATATAGCGGGCGAATGTCAATGAGCCGTGGCAGACGGATGGGCAACTGGCGCCGGAGTAGGTTCGTCGGGCGTGAATGCGGACGCTGCTTTAGTGACTTAACTGCAGATGCGTTTGGGTTACTGACATGTGGGCCCAACGGGCATCTGGCCCGCATGTAAGTGACACACCTGCAGTTAAGTCCGGTGAATGCGGCATTGACATTCTGGAGAGACGGTGACCGTTTCAGGTGGGAAGCACGCGCTAGCGATGGAAGGGGTTTAGGTGTGCAGTGGCACTAAGATCGGTCGCTCACGATAGTACATACTTCGTACCATACTACCATAGTACCCTCTCTAGCTTAGGCTGTTTTATAGATTGTCATTGTGATGGACGATATACATGAGCAAGGCTGTCTGAGTATGACCGTTGGTGTTGAGCCAGGTGAATACATGCTCGGCGTTCACGTAGGCCTCCATCAAACGTCTAAATAGTAATGTCAGGCACCGCCGGGGCGCGCAGGTGATGGGCTTGCCGTTTGCATTGCGCCATGAGCAGGACTTTGATTTAGAGGGCGACGTGCATGCATTAGCATGCTTTGACAGCGTGAGCATGAGTGTCTGATGCGAAGTATTTCATTTTCATTTGGCTGACGAGGGTGTGTTACAGCGACGGGTCCGTGGTTTGATTCCCCACATACGCATAATTTTTGGTTTTTACAGTATTTCTTTCTCCATTGACAGGTAGGCCCGCGTAGATAGATAAAGAACACGAGCTGATGAGGCGCATGCGGACTGTTTGACTGGTCAACCAGACAAATATGGAGCTATACGCTGAGCCAGTGACCGTATAATCACCATATCTTGTATACAATGATCAAAGTGAGCTATCAAGACAAGTTCGATGACCGCCAATGCATTTTACTCGGTAATAAATGACCAGGATTGAAGGGGAATCCAAATTTGCTTTGTCTTCTGTCCTTGAGCTCTTGACAAACCAATGCACTATACGATTGTCCGGCCACTCCACCCCAGAGCTCTCACCAAGCGTCGTTCATGCCACCGCGCCGCACACTAACCGGTGAGGCGGCGATGGCATCCCGCCGCGCCGAGTTCCTCGCCGCCCACGACCGCACACAAAATGGTAGGGAAGCAATGGCATCCCGCCATGCCGAGTTCATCGCCGCTCGCAACCTCACAACTATGTGGGAGGAATTTGAAGATGCCAAGGCCGAATGGGCGGTAGAGCAAGAGGCAGGCAAAGCCGTACAGAGGGAGCGGAAAAGTCAGAAAGCACTCAAGAAAAGAGAGGCCCGCCGTCGCAAGAAAGAAAAGGACGCACGCGCTGCTGCGGAGAGGTCGGCGGAGATCCAAGCACGGTGGGGTGTCGCCGACAAAGCCGAGAAGGAGAACGACGGCGTCTGGCCAGCATGTGAGAAGTAGTAGTACTAGTAGTTAGTGTGTGTGTCTGTGTCTGAGTACGAGCTTGTACCAATACTACTAGTTACTACTGTAGTTTTTAGAGCAAATTACCAGTACATTAGCCTAGACTAAATGGAAAAATTCGTATCCTAAGCATCAAATGGCATCTCTTTCTCTATAGGAATCGAGATGCATGTCATCTCACTTCCTATGATTTTCATATTCCTATCCTATGAATGAAAGGAGGCCTCTATTGGAGTAACTACTGTAGCTAGCAGTACTGCTGGTACAGTAGTTTTCTTCAAGAAGCGGAATTCAACGAAGTCATGATGGTTCCTTCGTCCGAGAAACTTCAAAGTGGGAAGTGGGCCTGTGATTTGACGGCTCATTAGTCATTGTTACTGCGGCGCGACGACCTGGGTGACTCTCCCTTGGATTTCTGCGTTCATGGCAAGTGGACCAGGATGGTCGACGTCCCACATGTTGGCGAACGGAAGTATTCTTTCCGATATCGAGGAGCAAGGAAACCGCGTGGTATAGTATCACTGCTGATTGGTTCGCAAAAAAATAGTATCACTGCCGATTTATAATTATTTTTATTTCTGATGAATGCTAGCGTTTCAACTCTTACGACGAAGGGTGCCAAACACGGCACGTGATGGATGTCCCACACATCAGCGAAAGGATGGTACATGAACAGCGTGGTAGAGCCCAGCGTAAAAAAAACAGCGTGGTAGAGCGTCTCCACTTCTTCCACTTCTGGGTCAGAGACCACACGTAGTAGTACTTAGTGGTATGAACGATACAAAGTGTGACCTGGAGAGAAAGACACGTCTAGTTGGAAGTGTTGGAAATATGCCCTAGAGGCAATAATAAAAGCATTATTATTATATTTCCTTATTCATGATAATTGTCTTTATTCATGCTATAATTGTGTTATCCGGAAATCGTAATACATGTGTGAATAATAGACACCAACATGTCCCTAGTAAGCCTCTAGGTGACTAGCTCGTTGATCAACAGATAGTCATGGTTTCCTGACTATGGACATTGGATGTCATTGATAACGAGATCACATCATTAGGAGAATGATGTGATGGACAAGACCCAATCCTAAACATAGCACAAGATCGTATAGTTCGTTTGCTAGAGTTTTCCAATGTCAAGTATCTTTTCCTTAGACCATGAGATCGTGTAACTCCCGGATACCGTAGGAGTGCTTTGGGTGTACCAAACGTCACAACGTAACTGGGTGACTATAAAGGTATACTACGGGTATCTCCGAAAGTGTCTGTTGGGTTGACACGGATCAAGACTGGGATTTGTCACTCCGTGTGACGGAGAGGTATCACTGGGCCCACTCGGTAATGCATCATCATAATGAGCTCAAAGTGACCAAGTGTCTGGTCACGGGATCATGCATTACGGTACGATTAAAGTGACTTGCCGGTGACGAGATTGAACGAGGTATTGGGATACCGACGATCGAATCTCGGGCAAGTAACATACCGATTGACGAAGGGAATTGTATACGGGGTTGCTTGAATCCTCGACATCGTGGTTCATCCGATGAGATCATCGAGGAGCATGTGGGAGCCAACATGGGTATCCAGATCCCGCTGTTGGTTATTGACCGGAGAGCGATCTCGGTCATGTCTACATGTCTCCCGAACCCGTAGGGTCTACACACTGAAGGTTCGGTGACGCTAGGATTGTAGGGATATGTATATGCAGTAACCCGAATGTTGTTCGGAGTCCCAGATGAGATTCCGGACGTCACGAGGAGTTCCGGAATGGTCCGGAGGTAAAGAATTATATATAGGAAGTGCTATTTCGGCCGTCGGGACAAGTTTCGGGGTCACCGGTATTGTACCGGGACCACCGGAAGGGTCTCGGGGGTCCACCGGGTGGGGCCACCTGCCCCGGGGGCCACATGGGCTGTATGGGTGTGCGCCTTGGCCTATATGGGCCAAGGGCACCAGCCCCAAGAGGCCCATGCGCCAAGAGATAAGGGAAAGGAAGAGTCCTAAAGGGGGAAGGCACCTCCTAGGTGCCTTGGGGAGGATGGACTCCTCCCTGGCCGCACCCTTCCTTGAAGGAAGGGCCAAGGCTGTGCCCCCCCCCTCTCCCTTGGCCCTATATATAGTGGGGGGAAGGGAGGGCAGCCACACCTAAGCCCTGGCGCCTCCCTCTCCCTCTCCAACACCTCCTCCTCCTCCGTAGAGCTTGGCGAAGCCCTGACGGAGTACTGCAGCTCCACCACCACGCCGTCGTGCTGCTACTGGAGCCATCTTCCTCAACCTCTCCTTCCCCTTGCTGGATCAAGAAGGAGGAGACGTCACGCTGACCGTACGTGTGTTGAACACGGAGGTGCCGTCCGTTCGGCACTAGGATCTCCGGTGATTTGGATCACGTCGAGTACGCCTTCCTCATCCCCGTTCTTTGAACGCTTCCGCGCGTGATCTACAAAGGTATGTAGATGAAATCCGATCACTCGTTGCTAGATGAACTCCTAGATGGATCTTGGTGAAACCGTAGGAAAATTTTTGTTTTCTGCAACGTTCCCCAACAGGAAGGTCTCGGGGCATACACGTAAACAAATATAAAAGTTAGTATGTGCCTCCAACTAATATAGTAGTAGTAGAGTACTTAGGCACGTACTCCATAACATCACCGTGCATTGCACGTACAACATTTAGCGGTAGTACATAGTAAGATACAAATGCCGCCCAAGAGTTCCCTTCTCGACCTACTTTTGGGTGTTTGGTAGAGTGTATGGAGGGTGCATGAGTCCACACTAGTTTAGCACAAATACACTAGAAGCATGCATGAAGAGGGGTGTTGAGTTGAGCATGCATGAAGAGGGAACAACTATGTTGAGACGAGAACGCAACCAAACACACCCTATATGCCACGCATGTTCATACCATTTGTGCGTTTCTACTTCACTTACTGCGCTACATTACTCAGGTTCGTACGTCCACTCCTGGGTACATGTCCGTCTCGTAGTTCCAGTCCCACGTGTTCTTCATATAGATGGAACGATCCTTGCATAACACGTGCACCTTGATGCTAGATGTCTCGCGCGTTGGCAAAAGGATGAACAAAGCTCACGTAAAAAAATAGAGTGGAAGAACATAGATTCCGGACGACCGAGAAGGAGCAAGGAACCTCATGGTGGAGCGTCTGCACTCATAATATTTAATATTATTCCACGATATAAAATTAACCAATCATCTCCACAGTGGACTGGAAGAGTATGAAACACGGCAGCCCAGTGTAGTTAGATCATACTAGTACATGGCTAACCCACCCTATCACCATATTTCTTGGCTTCCATGCGACACCTATCTCTAGTAATCCAGCAGCCCGTATCGCTTCTCCCTCCTCGTCTCTATCAAAGTGCGGCGGGCTGGCGTTTCTGCCGTCTATTAAGGTCGGTTAACTATCACATGTTAGCGACATGCCAAGAGCATTCTAAAAAAATTCCTTTCATGTTCCGTTTTCAAAAAGAAAAAAAATCCTTTCACGTACGAATTTACCTGTATGCTTTGAGCAACTTGCATGTCCTATACTGCTCCTGTTTGATACTCTAACTTAGCTAGAGGTTAGACTAACTCATGACTAACCCTGAACTAACTGTAGCCAAAGAGGTGTTTGGGTGACAGGGTTAGATTGGCAATAAATGCACTTCATGGAGAGAGAAAAGTGATTTTCAGTGGTCCCAATGAGAACTATCTCCAGTTAGCACCTCTTGGGTGGGATATTTTTTTTGGTGGGTTTGGTGCAACTTGCTCCAATTTAAACCCTCATACTTGGATACTTTAGGGCTATTTGAGCCCCAACTAGCTCAAACTAACTCTAACCCATGGATCCAAACAGGGCCTATGGCCAGTCTCGACGCGGAGCAGTCGCGTGCACCGGGAAGCGGCGCTCTCTCGGCCGTCGCGCCACTTCAAAGCCGGCGCCAGTGAGAGGTCGCCTCCGCTCTGGCCGGGCATTAATGTGGCACTGATGCTCCAGGGCGACGCTGACCGTTTCACTCGGGAAGCGCGTGCTGGCAAGGGAGTATAGGTATTGAACCGTTTCAGGTATAGTACTGGTAGTTTGCATAACTACTCAATTATTGCACTCAGTTTCCTAAGAAATTATGGTAAAAAACGTTACTCCACAGCCCGCTTCCCTTCTCCTTCCTCTTCCACCGCCCGCGCACGTCGCGGGAAGCGACCAGTCAACCCTTATATAAGAGTGCTAGCACAAAAAGATGCATGCATGACCACTAAAATTTCCATATTAAAGTGCCGCTCCGGCGGGAGTATGGCATATGTTGTTACCTTCGGTCGGCCCATGGCTACCGGGCGACGGTGACCAGAGAAGAGGCGGCGGGAGGGGAATGAATGCAGCTATTGTTTGGGTTCGCCTTCCGGCTTAAATAAATGCGCAGCATCACGTGTACCCGCGGGTGCACAAATTGTAACATACGTGTCTGCTTAAGTGGGCGTCACGTAACTGGTGTGTGTGTGAGAGAGATTCCGAGAGATAGAGTGCGTGTGTACGACTCTACTCTTCGGACATGTACTCAACCTTTTGCATCGGGATATAAGTATAATGGTATTTACTTTAGCTAGTGATTTACGTGGCCATGTTAACGTGGTTGTGTCAAAAAAATGTCACTTCCTGCTCGTGATTTGCGTTATATAATTACAAGCAAGATTCTCGTACATTGCATGGAACATCAATATGCATTTTTTACAAAACACCTATTGTGATTGACCCATGCAGGAGTAATCCCATGTGTAAAAACTAATGATATCTCGAGAATTTTATCGGAAAACTGGTATCTCGAGAATGTCATCGAAAAAATGAAAGATGAGAGATAAGGCGAGGAGGAGTGGAGCGTGGTGGTGACTGGTGGTCGGAATGGGCGGAGGCATGGGGATGGATGGCGCCGGCAGGCGGCAGCGGCCACCATGCATGCTAGATTGTTCCAGGGACTTATTCCTTTCTTAATTGCTGAGCAATGAGGTTGCGGGAGATAATGATGTGGAGAGAGGTGCGGGTATCTTTTGTAAAATTATCATAGTTTGCTTTCTATCCTCAGATATAGATCATGCAGTATGTATTAGAAGATGGCAGGCACACCATCACCGCCAACTCGTTTTTTATAAGGGTACAAATGATAAGTTTGCTGACTACTAAAGTAAAGTGGAATTTGTCCATGTTATGCAAGTAAATAAAGATTATTGTTTATCATACGGGTAAGGTTGGATGAAGGGTGGTAGGAACAAATGCTCCGCCTAGAGCATGTGTGTGTGAGATGGAGTCTTAGTGTGTGTGTGTGAGAGAGAGAGAGAGGAGAGAGAGAGATGGAGTCTTAGTTTGTGTGTGTGTGAGAGAGAGAGAGAGATGGAGTCTTAGTGTGTGTGGGGGGTGCGTACATGCGTGCGTGTGTGTGTGTGTGTGTGTGTGAGAGAGAGAGAGAGATGGAGTCTTAGTGTGTGTGGGGGGTGCATGCGTGTGTTTGTGCGCGCGCGCGCGTGTGTGTGTGTCACGGGGTCCTCTGTGGCGGATGTAATTTAAGTGTGCATGGCTTCATCATAGAGAGGTGATGTGTATGGCAGAGGCCACCAACGATGGGGTGCGAGAGAGAAAATGCCCGTAGAGAGGGAAGAGAAGGTGTGTGCATGTGAGAGGAGTCGACATCGAGAGAACGTGTTTGTTCGAGAGAAACCGAGGAAGACTACTATATATCGATGGTGCATGTAGGCGGGAATTAAACAAAGGGATTGTCTTATTGGTTTCGGGGATATAGGGGAAGAGTGAGAGGCGGGGGGTAGCTAGAAGGAGATTGTTAAGTGTGAGTGTGTGTTTTACCCATCCAGGCGGAAGTTATGTGCACGAAAGAGGAGAACGATTCAATGTGGCGTTAGGATTGAGGGTAATTAACTACGTATGGAGACATAGAGACCTTGAGCGTGCATGTGTGAGAGGTATACATGTATACGTGGGATGTGTGTGTGTGCGCGCGCGCGCATGATCGACATAAAAGAAAGAAGACATAAGTCATAAGATCAACGACATGGGAGAGACGGATCGGTATGACAATATGCATGCATGTGAGAACGCAGGGAAGAAGGCCCAACAATTGAGCATGTGTTTTTGTCTTTAAGAGATAATGGCGTGGGCTGGAGCATGCATCTATGGCGAGCAGAGGGAGTGAGGTGCAACGATTGTGCAAAAGAGACCAACCTATAAATGCATATGTATGGAGAGACATATATAGTGTGGGTGATAGGAAGCAAGACTCAGTGCGAGAAAGAAATGTTGACAGAGAAACTACAGATAGATACAGAGATGGAGATGCTAACTAGAGGGACATCCGCTAGTTTGGGTGTTGGAGATGACCGTCGGGTGGTTCAAAGGGTGAAGTTATATATGTGTGTGAGAGGGCACTTGACTGCATGTATAGAGAAACATATGTAGTGTGCGTGATAGGAATCAAGAGTGAGGGCGAGAAAGAAGGTTGATGGAGAAACAGATAAATAGAAAGATAAAGATGCTAGCTAGTGTGCATTAGAGATAGGAGTCGAGTGGATCAGAAGGCTGGGTTATGTGTGTGGGTGTGAGAGAGATAGAGAGAGGGTGCATGTGAGTCACATACAAACAGATATCAGAGAGAAATGAGATCCAGAGAGACGGAGTTTTGTGTCTGCGAGAGAGAAAGATATTTCACAACGAGAGTGATGTCTAGAGAGACATACGAGGGAACGCAAGATATCTCTAGGGAGAGAGGGTGTGTGTGTGCGACATACAAGAGAACAATGGAGAAATATGAGACCCTGGGAGACAGAGTTTGTGTTTGTGTGTGAGAAAGAGATATTGAAGAGGAAGAGTCGTAGGTTCTCATATCTAAGGAGCGAAAGACATCTCTGTATGAGGGGTGTGCGAGTGGCACACATGGGAATAGTAGAGAGAAATGAGACCCCGGGAGACAAAGTTTTGTGTTTGTGTGAGAGAAAGAGATTCCACATGGAGAATCATAGTTAGAGACACATAGCAGTGAGCGAGATATACTTAGAGAGAGATAGAGTGATGAAGGTCGAGGGAGAGAGTACCGTCAGTGTGTTACGAAGATAAAAGATCATTGTCGACATACAGGTAGCACGAGAGATACCTGAGAGATGATGAACGCGTATAGGTCCAGAGAGATAGTCCTATATAAGCATGAGTGATAGCTATATGAGACGAATATCTGGATTAAAGGGGATTCAAATATTTAAACTGGAGATCACGACATCGATAATATCATAACGCAAATTGCTGTATTAAACATGCATATTCATTTGAATTTGGGCACATGTGTAATGTTATATAGTTTATCAATATTGGTGATCCATAGATTCTTCAATTACAAACAATGCATGGTTTATATGCAATTAATGTCTAAACGGGATTCCACTATATGTTGCGTGTGTGAAACACATTATACATGTTTGAGAAGTAAAAAAACCCGCATGAAACACACATTAATTGGAGACAGTTAGCGAGGAATGCATACATTGGATTTCAACATAAACTGGTTTCAAATATTTGAAAATCCAAATTGATGGATACAACCTTATGAATCCGAGATCATGCCATTTGTAAACCATATTTATGTATAAATGGTGTTGTGCTTTTCAAAGTATATATAAAAAAATGATGTATATAGAATGTAATTCCAATTGAAAAATGGATCCCGCCCGAAAAAATTAGAATACAAACGGGATTCGAATTGAGTTGGCACGGTAAACGTGCACTCTGCAAAATTTGAACGAAGCGGGGAAAGTCGCAGTAACCTCCCGAAACCAAAATCTGCGAGATGGAAATCACTACTGCCTATCCCTGCCACGCAAAGCCTATCTGTTGGATTTCTATAGGTTTCGATAGCGGTAGGTTTGTAATTTCACCCAAACGTGAAGTAACCGCCTCTCACCCGGATTCATACACAGTGGGCGCCAAAACACAGTGTGTCCTCGGCCGAAATCGACTCCCTCCCCGATTCATATTCATACACGGTGGGTGCCAAAAACAAACTCTCGTCGGCAAATATTCGGTGTATGCGAGATTACCGTCCTATCCCCAACCGACTAGTGTTATTGTGATGTAGTAGAAATTTGAAACGGGGGCTAAGTTTGTAAATTTCCTCGCATTTGAGACAAGCGCGCCATGAATACATGGTTCCCCCCTTGCTCTCTACCTCCCTTTTCCCCATTCGTACTCCGTGGGCGCCAAAACACCCTCTCCACCCCACCCTCCTCCGTCTGCCGCCGTCCGCCACCCCATCCACCGCCGTCCTCCTCCACCATGCCGGAGCTGATACCCTGACGCCGCCTTCCATTACAAGAGATTGACATGTCTCATCCACGGCTTCGGACCGGGATCGTTGCATCCCGTCCTCTCGCTTCATCCCCGCCGTCATCCACCTTGTCGGTGCCGCTCCTACGACCGTCTCGTCCACCGCGCCCCGCGGCCCCGCGGCCACCGTCTACCCTCCTAGATCTGCTTCCACGCCGCCGACAGCCATCTCTACCATAGCACCATCAAATTCTCAGCAGATGCGTACACGGCGCCGCACCAGAGGCGGTACTCTTTCGTATCTTCTCAACTTATTTATCGCAGCAAGGAAATAGATCGCCACTGCTTTACTCTGATTTCTTGTCTTGGTTGCGAAGTTGCCTTTGTCCGATTTGCACCTTCAAATCCGCCATGGCACGCTCAACACTATACTCCCAATGCTTATGGTTTTCCCCTTTTATATTCCACACTAGTTAAATCACAGTAGACTAAATTTCAAAATTGGGTCAGTCGATTTTTCAGAGCTCGCCGGAGTTCGCCGGTGCGATCGAAGGGGCTCGGGTAGTTGTGGGGCCTCGCCGAACGAAGAAAACTCAACGCGGGTGGGGGTTGGGGCGGGGTGGGGGTGGGTGGTGGAGGAACACAGGCGGTGGGGGCCGGTGGTCCGGCCGGTGGCCTGTGCGGTGTTCTGTATGGGAAGAATCAGAGACGAGGAAGAAGAAGGGTTAGGAGACGTAGGATCTTCATCCAACCGCCTGAAATGGTCGAGAGACAGCTGGGAGTTGCATTCTTAATGCGCTCTGGTTCATCATGTGTGGGCAGTGCGCAACCAACATTTTATTATCCAAAATCTGCTTGCTCTTCTTTACCATGTTCCTCTTCCGTTCTTCTTTAATATGTACTCTCTCCGTTCCTAAATACAAGTCTTTGTATAGATTCCACCATGGACTACATATGGAGCAAAATGAGTGAATCTACACTCTAAAATGTATCTGGATACATCTGTATGTGATCCATAGTGGAAATCTCTACCAAGACTTATATTTTGGAATGGAGGGAGTATGATAGTAGTACAATATGTTCCTTGTACTGAAGATGAGCAGGGACATTTGTAGTGTAGAGGTCTATACGGTCAGTTGTGATGGACACTTTGAGCCTCTTTGATTCGTAGGATCTTGTAAACATAGGAATAGGATTTGTAGTGGCCTGCCCACTTGAATCCTATAAGAATAGAAAGGAAATGTGGGGAGCTGTGTCGCCTTTGAGAGTTACACTGATATTAACAGTACCGCACCTTCACTTGAAGAGAGCTAGTATCCGAAGCCTTTCTAGCCGTACCGGCAATACTAGCACATATATTCCAGCAAGTTCCACTTTGCTGATTTCACTCTGATGCTTAAGGTTTTCCCGTTATATCTACACTATGATCTGTGTAGCTGCTTTGTGTTGCACTAGCAGTAGTCCACTCTTGAAGCTAAACACCGCAATGACTTACAAAATTGGCACCAAGGCATTGAGTGCCATTCTGGATGCAATGAAACTCATACGCTCCCCACCTGTTGATTCTTGTTCAGAATATGATCCTAATGACTATTCTAACCTCGAGGACTCAAAGGTAGATGGCCTGTCCTGTTCACCCATCAAGGTGCCTATTCTAATTTGGCAATGTTTTATTGAGTGCGGGTATCTTGCATATGTTGTCTTGCATTTCTTCTACTTTGTTGCACCGCCATCTGCTTAGTTTACTCATCATATATGTCGAGATGCCATGCCCATCCATTATCAATACATATTCCATCTGTCATCATACCATGTTTTTCCACTCAAATGATGTTCTTGTGCATCAGACATCAAAAAGGAAGAGGGTGATTGCCGAACCTGAAGGAGCACCAGCAAAGTCCTTGAAAAACGTGGTGGTGCCAGAGAAATCAGACAACACCCCACTTATATTGGTTGTACAACCAGTGACACAAAACGTAGGACAGACTCCAGCAGACTGTACCCATACTTCACTGGCCACACCACTAGCCCCACCACCTAGGACCTGCACTCCAGCAAAAGGTATACCGATTTCATTTGCCATAGCACCAGTTGTATCACAGAAAAATCCCACTCCAGCAAAAAGTACAGCAAGTCCACCGGCCGAAGACCTATCCCAACTGCAGAGACGGCCAATTCCTGCAGATTGGAACCCCATTCCATTTATTCCCAGTTTAAAATACATTGCTTTCAATGTTGTTAGGGACTACGTGCATATATTCCCATCATGGGAAGATTATTGTGAAGACAAACACCATTTTCACATCTTCCTGTCCAACTTACGTGTAAGTGCTATTATTCATGGTTATTATTTTCCTGTTTTCTGCTGATTGAACACATCAATGATTTACATTAGATTATTGTAACTAGGCGAGGGTCAATCTGGATAGTCATGACGAGCGAAGCTTGCTTGTGCTTTTCAAGGAAGCATTGCAGCGGTATCGGTGTTACCTGAGGAAATCACACTTTGATGGCAAGTCTATAAATGAATTTCTAGTGAAGTCTCATGTGCTAAATTTAGAAGACATTGAATGGAAAAACCTTGTTATGCACTGGTCTCGTTCCTAGGATGAGGTACTATCTATGAAATCACATGACAATTTGAACTTCTAGTTTTCCGCATGTGCCTTACGGATCTTTTTTGCAGGAAATCTGCTCGAAGAAGAATTCCGGTTTGACAAGAATGACAGGATATTGCAAATATGCTGCCCGCTGCTTTGCTCTTGTTAGTACCTGTTGTCCTGTATCACTGTACTTGCATACATACCTGGTTCATTATGTGACAGCAGTATGCATGATAGCTTGCTTATCAATTGGTCGCTCCAAATTATCTGATCTGTATGAATGGTTACATTAGTGTAGAATATATCCAATGCCAATGTTTTTTTAGCTCTGCATTGTTCTTGTAAGTACATGTTGTCCTTTATCAGTGTACTTATATTGACAGGTAGTTGTTCATGTACCATCACTCTGCAGCTTATTTTCCTTTGCCCTCCATTTTCTACACATCAGATCTATATTTACTCTTACCATAAGGTTGGTACTGAAGAAGTTTAGTTGTGCATTGCTCTTGGCTGTACCTTTTGCCTGTATCACTTCACTTACATTTATAGCTACTTGGTTATGTAGCATCACTCTTCATCTTATCTTAAATATTCTCCATTTTTCGTATATTATCACATCTATATTTAATCTTAACAATATGTAGAATAAAGGCAATGCTTTTGAAGAAGATTTTGTGGTAAACTTCTTCAATTGCCCCCCCCCATCAGCATGGACAAGGCCTTTATAGATCCTGTCTTCACCAATAATGTAAGTTTGTCCATCTCAAGCCTTCAAACTTTGTTGTATATATTTGGTTAGGCATGACTGCAACAACTGTTTATTTTTGGTGTTTGCATCAAATTGCTTGTTTAAAGTTTATTATGTAGTTCATAAACAAAAGTTTGTCCTTTCTCAATTTAAGTTTTCAGTTGTACAACCAAGTTCCTTCTTCATACCATGTAAATTAAACTATACAGAGCAAGTGATCTTCTTTTGCACTGCATGTATGCTTCTGTTCTTCATCCGTAATCCAGTGGTGTGGTGAACCTACCCACTACAGAACAATGTCATATTCTGCAATGTCTTAACTATGAACAATGTCATATCATTCTACTATTATTTAAACCATCTCTTTATTTGCCAATCTGAAATTGTATAAATTGACAGCACACTAACCATTGATACTTATGAGTTCTTGATCTGTAATCCAGTGGTGTCGTGAAGCTGCCAACTCCTTCACAATGTCACTTCCTGCCATGTCTTGACCTGAACAATACCATATTGTGTTAATGCAATTTTAAACTGTGTCACTTTATTCGTCAGTAAGAAATGTGATGAATTGTCAGCACTGATACTTTTATGTGCAAAACATGTCATCTGTCTGCTTGTTTATCTTTTAGAGTGAGGAAGATATAAGTGTTGAACAAGCGCAGTCTCATCATCTTGCTCAGCTGCTTGCGCTGCAGCTCCCCAGCAGGGCTAACCTTTCTTGAACTCTATTGAAGTGCTGTCGGTTTTGTATATTATTTTGTCGGCATGTTTATTTGCACTGGTGGCGATCTTTGATGGCCAGTGTATGTAATCTGTTGTCTGCTTGTGCTTTATTATCATAGTGGTGAACTTTGATGCCAAGTGGATGTAATATCCCGTAATTTCTTTATTGTATAGTCTAGGTTTTTTCTTATTCACGATGCTGCAGTTATTTTACTGTATATATATCATGTATTCGCAGTAAACCGTCCAAACCATAAAATTACGGTACATAATCGGGCCGTCATGCAATCACGATGTAGGTTGGGCCTGAAATGTGTCGAACAACTCACGGGCCGGCAGTAGCCCGAAATGAACCCCGGCCCATGATTGTGCGAATCAAATCACAGGCTTTTAACAGGCCAAAATTGGCTCGGTCCTTGTTTGGCCCAATTAGATATCAGCTGCGAGCAGGCCGGATGCAAACCGGGCCATAGTTAGGCCCAACTATATGACGGGCTTTTAACAGGCCGAAATTAATATAAGGCCGAAATGTTAAACGGGCCCTTAACAGGCCAAAACTAATATCAGGCCGAATTACTAAGTGGGCCTTTAGCAAGTGGGCCCAAAAGCATAGTGTCTAGTTGACGGGCCGAATCTGATATGGGCCATAATTGAGCCCAAAGCCTCTTAAAGGGTCGAACCTGATCTCGGCCGTAATTTGTCCCAAAACGTGGTAGGCTTTTAACGGGCCGGATCTCATATGGGCCACTATTAGGCCCGGAGAGTGGCAGGCCATTAATGGACCAGATCAAATATGGGCCGGCATTTGGCCCAAAACATGGCAGCCAGTTAATGGGCCGGCCTACTGGGGTCCTCAAAATCTTGTGGGCCTACAGCTGGGCCGGCCCATTAATGTCGGCGAAATCTCGTGGGCCTTTAGCTGGGCCGGCCCATTATGATCCGCAAGAATCTTGTGGGCCTTTACCTGGGCCGACCCATTATGGCACATAAAAATCTGGTCGGCCTTTACCTAGGCTGGCCCATTATGGCCCGCAAAATCTTGTGGGCCTTTAGCTAGGCCAGCCCATTATGGTCCGCAAAATCTCGTGGGCCTTTAGCTGGGCCGCCCATTATGGTCCGCAAAATCTTGTGGGCCTTCAGTTGGGCCGGCCCATTTAAACTTGATGGGCCGGTCTACGTGTCAACATATCATAGGCGCGTCTCGCCCATTGGATGAGTGACACCTGTGCCAACGCGGACCTGACATGTGTCTCCTCCAGCCAATGATGATTTTACACGTGGAAAATCCCCATTGGTCGGGGCTGTTAATGGGTTATCGGATCCAAAACCCGACCCGATAGCTTAACGGCGTTCCGTTACGGTGGATGCCACGTGTCGGTCACCCTTGACAAAAGCACTTCTATGACGCGCGATTTATCGTCATGGAAGTGGACACTTCCATGATGATAATTTTGGTAATGTCATGGAACACTTCTACGACAGCACATGTATGACTATCTTGATTCTGTCAGAAAATCGTCATGGATGTACATGCATGACAAAAAATGTGACCTACTATGACAAACATGTATCATCACGGAAGTGTATTTTTGTAGTGTCAAGACCAGGACTTTTGACAGGCTACACAAGTGCGGAAGGCGTTGGGTTGATGAGTTACCGACGGTTCTTTGGTCGATCAGAACGATGCCAAATCGAGCCACTGGCCAGACACCATTTGCCCGGGTATATGGGGCAGAAGCAGTTCTCCCCACGGAACTCATATACGGGTCACCTCGAGTGCTTGCTTATGATGAGCTTGAGCAAGAGCAGTTGCGCCAAGATTATGCGATGCTCCTTGAGGAAAATCATCTCCGGGCTGCTATGTGAGATGCTCGCTACCAACGAGCCTTGCGCCGCTACCATAGCCGCAATGTTCATACGCGAAGCCTTGAGGAAGGTGACCTTGTTCTTCGGCGAGTTTAATCCGCCAAGAATTCCAACAAGTTGACGCCGAAATGGGAAGGCCCTTATCGGATAATACAAGTCACTAGACCCGGCGCAGTCTGCCTGGAGACCGAAGATGGAATTCCAGTGAGCAACTTGTGATGCCACAAGACTGGCGCTCCAGATGCCTTCCATGGATTCTGAGTTTCGTCGTGTGATTTGTTTGGTTCGTTGCATTCATCATTGCATCATGTGCATTGCATCATGTCATCTTGCAACCCGTTTTAAAACTCAACCAAATAAATGGCATAGATCTTTCGATCTATTTAAATCGAGGGAATTCACATGGTGAAATTCTCTTTAAAACATACCCTCCCAATATATTAGGGAGCTATAATGAATATTCAATTCACTTGGAATCACCCATAACACAATTACACTACTCTTCAAATCTTCTTTTATCCGAGTCAACTTCCTATCCTTCCTTTTTGACATTTAAGTTAAATTGCAAATTGGGTTGCAATTTAATTTTCTCCATAAATGTTCCAAATCTGCCCAAATATCACATCTAATGTGTGGGAGCATCTCCTCAAATCTCAGCCCATTTAGAGTCCATTCGGATGGGATTCGAAATTCAAACATGTTGAATTAAATTCAACATGTGCGAATTTATTTTCTCTAAAAATCATCTTGCCATTTTATTTAAATTCCTCGCTTTTTTGTGAGTCTGGGAAATTATCCCCTGCCCAAATTCCTTCTCCAACCCTATTCTTTCTCTCATTTTCTTTCTTTGCTATCTACTGTTTTGGCAAATAATGAGAAATGGGAGAGAGAAGCCTAATTGGCCACCTGGGCCTACCAACCTTCCGCGCCGGCCCACTTAGGTCATCTTTGTGGCCCAGCCCAGCCGCCCCTTGGCTATCCCTAACCCCCTTCCTTGCCCAATCCCCTTCTCCACTCTCTCCCTCTCGTCCGCCCACACCGCCGCCGCTCACACATCGCTACCAGGGGAGGGCCCGATCCCCTCGGCCGAGGCCTTGGCCTCCGGCCATGGCGCCCGTGCAGGCGATCCCGTAGGTCACTGCACCGCGCCACCTCTGTCTTCCTCGCCCTCCGATACGTCCATTTTGCATCATGCTTTTATATCGATATTTATTGCATTAGGGGCTGTTATTACACATTATGTCACACTACTTATGCCTATTCTCTCTTATTTTACAAGGTTTACATGAAGAGGGGGAATGCCGGCAGCTAGGATTCTGGGCTGGAAAAGGAGCAAATATTACAGACCTATTCTGCACATCTCCAAAAGTCCTGAAACTTCACGGAAGTTATTTCCAGAATATATAAAAAATACTGAGCGAAGAAAGTTCCAGAGGGAGCCCACACCCTGGCCACAAGTGTGGGGGGCGCGCCCCCTGCCTCATGGGCCCCCTGGTGGCCCTCCGATGCCCATCTTTGACTATATGAGGTCTTTCGTCTGAGAAAAAATAATAAGCAAGCTCACGGGACGAAACTCCGCCGCCACGAGGCGGAACCAATCTAGGGCTCCGGCAAACCTGTTCTACCGGGAAACTTCCCTCCGGGAGGGGGAAATCATCACCATCGTCATCACCAACGATCCTCTCATCGGGAGGGGGTCAATCTCCATCAACGTCTTCACCAGCACCATCTCATCTCAAACCCTAGTTCATCTCTTGTATCCAATCTTTGTATCCAAACCTCAGATTGGTACCTGTGGGTTGTTAGTAGTGTTGATTACTCCTTGTAGTTGATGCTAGTTGGTTTACTTGGTGGAAGATCATATGTTCAGATCCATTATGAATATTAATACCCTCTGATTATGAACATTAATATGCTTTGTGAGTAGTTACGTTTGTTCCTGAGGACATGGGAGAAGTCTTGCTATAAGTAGTCATGTGAATTTGGTATTCATTTGATATTTTGATGAGATGTATGTTGTCATCCCTCTAGTGGTGTCATGTGAATGTCGACTACATGACACTTCACCATTGTTTGGGCCTAGAGGGAGGCATTGGGAAGTAATAAGTAGATGATGGGTTGCTAGAGTGACAAAAGCTTAAACCCTAGTTTATGCGTTGCTTCGTAAGGGGCTGATTTGGATCCATATGTTTCATGCTACGGTTAGGTTTACCTTAATACTTCTGTTGTAGTTGTGGATGCTTGCAATAGGGGTTAATCATAAGTGGGATGCTTGTCCAAGTAAGGGCAGTACCCAAGCACCGGTCCACCCACATATCAAATTATCAAAGTACCAAACGCGAATCATATGAACATGATGAAAACTAGCTTGACGATAATTCACATGTGTCCTCGGGAGCTCTTTCCTTCATATAAGAGTTTGTCCAGGCTTGTCCTTTGCTACAAAAAGGATTGGGCCATCTTGCTGCACCTTACTTACTTTTATTACTTGCTAATCGTTACAAATGACCTTATCACAAAACTATCTGTTACCAATAATTCCAGTGCTTGCAGAGAATACCTTACTGAAAACTGCTTATATAGTGTGCTGAAATTTACTGTCCCTTGTTACTATGGAACATAATCCTTTGAGGGGATTGTTCAGGGTATCTTCACCCCGACCAGTAGAGCAAAGAGTTTCTCCTCAACCTACTAAACCTACTGAAAATGTTTACTTTGAAATTCCTTCGGGTATGATAGAGAAACTGCTAGCTAATCCTTTTGCCGGAGATGGAACATTGCATCCTGATTTACACTTAATCTATGTGGATGAAGTTTGCGGATTATTTAAGCTTGCAGGTATGCCCGATGATGTTACCAAGAAGAATAATGTCGGTGTCAAAACCGGCGGATCTCGGGTAGGGGGTCCCGAACTGTGCGTCTAGGCCGGATGGTAACAAGAGGCAAGGGACACGAAGTTTTACCCAGGTTCGGGCCCTCTCGATGGAGGTAAAACCCTACGTCCTGCTAGATTAATATTGATGATATGGGTAGTACAAGAGTAGATCTACCACGAGATCAAAGAGGCTAAACCCTAGAAGCTAGCCTATGGTATGATTATTGTTGTGTATGTTGTCCTACGGACTAAAACCCTCCGGTTTATATAGACACCGGAGAGGGTTAGGGTTACACAAAGTCGGTTACAATGGTAGGAGATCTGAATATCCGTATCGCCAAGCTTGCCTTCCACGCCAAGGAAAGTCCCTTCCGGACACGGGACAAAGTCTTCAATCTTGTATCTTCATAGTCTAGGAGTCTGGCTGAAGGTATAGTCCGGCTATCCGAACACCCCCTAATCCAGGACTCCCTCAGTAGCCCCCGAACCAGGCTTCAATGACGATGAGTCCGGCACACAGATTGTCTTCGGCATTGCAAGGCGGGTTCCCCCCCAAATTCCGTGCACCTGTTGAATAAAGTCCGGTTTTCTGTAGATGTTGCGCTCCTTGGCTTCTACGCCCAATAATGGCTGCTTCCCACGTGTCAAAAGAATATGAAAAGTCTGAGTGCTTTTACATTCACACCCCTAGCCGCCTAAATGAGCTGCCCTATTTAAGGGGACGAGGATTTAGATCCAAACCACATCTTCCCCCTTTCGCAAGTGTTCATCAGAGCGCATCCGACAAAGGTCTATTCCACCATGGTCAGTCATCACAACTCCTCCCCTCGCCCTTCCAGCCCTCAGCCCGGGTACTGGGAGAGATGCTCCGTCCTGCATAGCGAGCTGGTGAAGCTCCAGACCAAGGGATTCCTCCCCCCGGCCTACATGATCCCGGTTCGAGCCGGTCTCGCCACCTATAACGGCGGGAAGCAAGCGGAAAGTGCCCCCAATCCCTCCAAAGGAGAGCGGGTGTGCCTCGTCCCTTATTTAATAAGCGGGCTCGGGTTTCCAATCCATCCATTTCTCCGGGGGCTGCTGGAGTTCTACGGCCTCCAGCTACATAATCTTACGCCAGCCTCCGTATTGCATATCGCGGGCTACGTAGCCCTCTGCGAGCTGTTTTTGGGCGTCGAGGCTCATTTCAGGCTATGGAAAAGGTTATTATGCCTTGTGCCCCGCTCTAAGGAGGGGTCAATGTATCAAGTGGGCGGAGCCGAAGTGTGGCGCATCGCCGGGACCGGATATCTGTCCGGAACCCCAAAGAAGGTGTCCGAAGACTGGCCCTCGGAATGGTTTTATATAGAAGACGTCCCGCTGCCGGATCCTGTCCAGATTGGCCTCCCTGAATTCGACAGTACTCCCATAAAGAAGCGCCTAAGCTGGCGTCCATGGAGCCCTCAGAGGGAAAGTGACAGGGACATCATTTACCTGATGGGCCGAATAATATTGTTGGCCCATTCCGGACTAACCATGATCGGAGTTATGCCCGAATGCATCATGCGGGGGGTGCAGCCGCTTCAGTATAGAAGCCACCCCATGTGGGATTTCAACGGGGAGGACGACGCCACCCGCTATGGCCGTAAGGGGCCGAATTCAGTTGCCGCTCTACTAAAGATCTTGTCCACTTTGTATAAGGGAGAAGAGGAGGAATTTCTCCGCGTCAACCCACAAGGTGGATTCTCTATGCACAATCCCCCAAGCTGGGTAAGTGGTTGCATTTAATTGCTCATCCGTTTTGTATTCCCATTGTTAAATATTCAGTCTGACGACTTCAACGCAGGAACTGCGCCGGGCTATTAAGGAAATAAGCAGCCCTCCTCCACAACCTGAGGACCCAGGACGGTCCCTCGACCCGGCCTCTCAAGAGGATACGGACATATCCGTGGAGCTAATTGATGGAGTGTTCCATCAATTGAGCATGGACAATGCCTTGGTGGCCATTACGGCTGATTAACCAGGGCTAATTCCGGCCTCCCAGGTAACTGAGATCGAAGTCCCAGTATCCCGAATAGGTGTCCGTCCTCTCGTGTTTTCAGTTTCCTGATTACAACCAAACTTTGCAGGGGAGGTTTTTGAGGCAGAAGGCCGAACCTGCGGCGACTAGCCAACGAGGGGCCGCAGGGCCCCGTGGGCAGAAAAGAAGTGCAGTCCGGACCGAGGCATCAGCGCAAAGGTATGGCGCGCCCCCCTATCCCAGGTGTTATACCTTCGAGGCACATTTGACACTCGTGCTCTCTTCAGGACAAAGAGACCTCGCCGGACTATATCCGGAGAGGCTGCCAATCACGCCTCCACCAGCCAGGCTCCAAAGCCTGGTCCGGGGGCGGAGGCGAATGCAAGGCGCGTGCCAGACGCTCCTCCGACGGAGGATGCGGACGGGTTGTCTGCCACCAACTCTGAGGTGGAGAGTGCCATGAACCACCGGCGCCGCCGGACAATTCTTCGCGATGCTTGCTTCTCCCAAGGGGCGTTAGATGCCTTCAATTTGGGAGATGCGTACCTCCGTGCCTCTCAAAATGGTCTAGCCAGAGCCACGAAGCAATATGTAAAAGACATACGGGTAAGAAAATTTTGGTAATTATATATAGACCAGTAGCCCCCGGGACTTGAAGCAGTTAGAATAACTGATTTAAGGATCATTTGTTATGCAGGTTCTTACAGAAAAGAATTCCCTACTGTCCAAGGAGCTGGAAGAGTGCAAAGCCCAACTTGAGGCCGCACTGGCCGCAGCAGGGGAGCCCAAGGAGACCCCCTCTAGTAATATACACATTGAAAGATAAGTATTTTGCGAAGCACGGCATGGGTGCGAATCTGACAAATGAAATTGCAGATGGCGCCGGATTGAATCCGGAAAGGCAACACCTCCTACGCCAGCTAAAGGCTGGTGAGAAGGTGCTGACAACGGTGAGGTGGGAGAAGAACGATCTCCAGGATGCCAACACCAAGCTGGGCGTCGAGCTGAAAGATGTTCGTGCCTAGCTATCAGACTCCGTGAAGGAGAATTAGTGGCTTCGGCACGGCATATTTAGTAAGTGCTTGAATGAACCTTTAAAAGAAAGTTCGGCGGGGAAGTCGACTAACAGAGCAATGTCTGTAGGTGCGCTAACAGGTCGTCCTGCAGAGGAGATGCCCGGTTCTACGGGTGATCTTCTTCCCGAGCTCTCGCAACTGCTCGATCAAGTTCGGCAGGCAATGCAAGGCATCGCCCAGGCCCTGTGGCCATCCATCTCCATGCCCGAAGGTCTTGGAGAGCTTGCGGAGAAGCTAAAGGGAGCACGGCGACGCTTCTGATTGTGGAAGATATCAGCCTGCCGTCAAGGTGCTAGGGAGGCCTGGGCCATGGTGAAGACGCGGTACTCAAAGGCTGACCCCAACCACATGGCCGAGGTCGGTCCTATAGGGCCCGATGGGAAGGAGATCCATGTAAGCTTAGTATACGGCCAAGTAGAGTTGGCCGCAAAGTATTCCCAGCAGGACTGTAAATTAGACAGCCTGTTAGATGGTATTGAAGAGGAATACAATCAGTCAAAATGACTATGTAATTTAATTGACATTTATAATGCCTTCTAGCCGGATTGTAGATCGTTTGTCATGGCCGACCTTTTCGCTTCAGCCTTGGGACCTGACGGTCCGGAGTGTGTCCGAATTCCCATACGGTTATATAAGAACCGGGGAATGCATGGAGACCAGGCATGGGGGTCATTAGTGCGTGAACAGACAAGTGTCCGGCTAGTTATGTTATATTACATGGTTAGTAAGAAACATCTTCCAGGGAGAATAGTTCCGTTAGGGGTTCCTTTCCCTGGGAGGCATGCCCTAAAGTGCATGTCCATGCTGCGAAAAGAAACGCAGGAAAAACATCTGGAGGCATATAGAAAAATAAAAAAAAAGATCATCTTTAGTTCACCGACCGAATATTCCCTTAAGAACGCTAGCTTTCGGCTTCACCCAGTCTGAGGTACACGTCCGGCTGACCTGGCAGTAACAATCGCAGAGGTGCTCCCTTTACCACCTAGCCGAACAATCGGGAACGTAGGGGTAAGCACAAGAGCCAGGCAACCCAGCTTGGCCAAAACTTAAGTCATATCGATGCATATAATGGTGAATAAAAGGTACATGCGGAAGCGTAACACATGTGGTGGGCATGAAGCCCGTATAAATAAGCTTCTGTTTAAAGAAGCCCCCAGGTTTAATGAGCGTGGATAGCGCATCACTTTATGAGCCTTTAAAGGCTATAAGAGAGAGAAGGAGAGAAATGTAAGAGAGAAAGTATATAAAAATGGACAGAGTAAGGAGACGAACACAGGATCTGGCGCTAGGCATAGAATCTTCGGAGACGGGCTGTGTTCCATGGGCTCGGCTCGAGTCGGTTATCCGATGCATTTCGCAGGCGGTACGCTCCACCAGTCAGGACTTGGTCAATTATGAAGGGACCTTCCCACTTGGGCTTGAGTTTGTCCTTTTTCTTGTCCGGCAGTCGTAGAACTAATTCGCCAACGTTGTAATTTTTGGCTAGTACTTCTCTGCTTTGGTATCTTCGAGCCTGCTGTTGATAGAATGCGGAACGGGCTTTTGCCACGTCGCGCTCCTCCTCTAATGCGTCCAAACTGTCCTGCCGATCGAGCTCGGCTTCTCTTTCTTCATACATGCGCACTTGAGGTGAGTCATGAATTATCTCGCAAGGTAAAACTGCCTCTGCGCCGTACACCATAAAGAATGGTGTGTACCCGGTGGTGCGATTCGGCGTGGTCCACAGCCCCCAGAGTATGGAGTCGAGCTCCTCTACCCAATGCGTGTTAGATTCCTTGAGGGACCGCACTAATCTGGGTTTAATGCCGCTCATGATAAGACCATTTGCATGTTCGACCTGGCCGTTGGTTTGTGGGTGATAGACGGAAGCATAATCGAGCTTGATGCCCATGTTTTTGCACCAGAGTTTTACCTCGTCGGCCGTAAAGTTCGTGCCATTATCAGTGATGATGCTGTGGGGAACGCCGTAATGGTGTACAACCCCGGATATAAAGTCTATCACAGGTCCGGATTCGGCCGTCTTGACAGGCTTGGCTTCTATCCATTTGGTGAACTTATCCACCATGACCAGTAAGTATTTGTGCTTGTGGGTTCCGCCTTTAAGGGGTCCAACCATATCAAGCCCCCAGACCGCAAAGGGCCAAGTGATGGGGATAGTTTGGAGGGCGGTGGGTGGCATATGGCTTTGGTTTGCAAAGAGCTGGCAACCAGTGCATCGTTGGACTAAGTCTTGGGCGTCTGCCCGGGCCGTCGGCCAGTAAAAGCCTGTACGGAAAGCCTTGCTCACAAGGGACCGAGCTGCAGCGTGATGACCGCCAAGTCTGGCATGAATTTCCGCGAGGAGGTTCCGCCCTTCCTCTTCGGAGATGCACCTTTGAAGGACTCCGGTAGTGCTTTTCTTATAAAGCTCTCCCTCGTGGACTTTGTAGGCTTTGGATCGCCGCACTATGCAGCGTGCATCGTTTTGGTCCTTGGGGAGTTCCTTCCTAATAAGGTAGGCGAGGAATGGTTCTATCCACGGGGCGATGACGGCCATTATTGCGTGGGCTGAAGGTGTTATTTCATTGGCAGAGCCGCCGATTGTGTCAGAATGTTCGGTGTCGGGCAGTGCGGTTGGGTCCGGGCTGTTGTTGTGCGGCTCCCCTTCCCATAATACGGATGGCTTGAATAGCCTTTCCAAGAAGATGTTGGGGGGACTACGTCGTGTTTTGCGCCGATGTGTGCCAGGACATCTGCCGCCTGATTATTTTCCCGGGCTATGTGGTGAAATTCAAGCCCTTCGAATCGAGCTGACATTTTTAGGACGGCGTTGCGGTAAGCCGCCATCTTTGGATCCTTGGCATCGAAGTCTCCATTTATTTGGGATATTGCGAGGTTCGAGTCCCCGCGCACCTCTAGGCGTTGAATGCCGATGGATACTGCCATCCGGAGACCATGTAAAAGGGCCTCATATTCGGCTGCATTGTTGGAGTCTGTGTACATAATCTGGAGTACGTATTGAACTGTGTCTCCTGTGGGGGACGACAAAACGATGCCAGCCCCTAGTCCAGCCAACATCTTGGAGCCATCGAAATGCATGATCCAATTTGAATATGTGTCGTATTCTTTAGGGAGTTCAGCCTCCGTCCATTCTGCGATGAAGTCGGCCAAGACTTGTGACTTGATGGCTCGCCGTGGCTTATAAGTTATGTCGAACGGGAGGAGCTCAATGGCCCATTTTGCAATCTGGCCCGTTGCGTCACGATTATTTATAATATCATTAAGTGGTACTTCCGAGGCTACTGTGATTGAACAATCTTGAAAGTAGTGTCGTAGCTTCTGGGATGCCGTGAATACCACGTACGCAATCTTTTGATAATGCGGGTACCGTGATTTGCAGGGAGTGAGGACAGTGGACACATAATAGACCGGCTTTTGAAGGGGGAATTTGTGTCCGTCCATTTCTCATTCGACGACGAGCACTGCGCTTACAACCTGATGTGTTGTTGCGATGTACAATAGCATTAGTTCGCCAGTGTTTGGCGTGGCCAGGATTGGGTTTGTTGCCAATATGGTTTTTATTTCGTCGAGTCCGACCGTGGCTGCATCCGTCCATTTGAAGTGTTCGGTGCGCCGAAGGAGGCGGTAAAGGGGTAGGGCCTTTTCTCCCAAGCGGGAGATAGAGCGGCTTAGAGCCGCCACGCATCCGGTTAACTTTTGTATTTGTTTGAGGTCCTTTGGGATATCCAGTTGCGACAGAGCTTGGATCTTGACTGGATTTGCTTCAATTCCTCTACCGGATACAATGAAGCCCAACAGCTTTCCGGCTGGAATGCCGAAAACGCATTTTTTTGGGTTGAGCTTGATGTCGTATGTTCGGAGGTTATCGAATGTGAGCCTCAAGTCGTCTACTAGAGATTCGACATGTCTTATTTTGACGACCACATCATCTACATATGCCTCCACTGTTTTGCCGATCTGGTTTGCCAGACATGTCTGAATCATGCGCTGATATGTTGCGCCGGCGTTTTTGAGCCCGAAGGGCATTGTGTTAAAGCAGAATGGGCCATATGGTGTGATGAATGCCGTTGCGGCTTGGTCTGGTTCTGCCATCTTGATTTGATGGTAGTCGGAATATGCGTCCAGGAAACACAACGAATCGTGTCCTGCGGTAGCGTCGATAATTTGATCGATGCGGGGGAGGGGAAGGGATCCTTTGGGCAAGCCTTGTTAAGGTCTTTAAAATCAACGCACAGGCACCAGGATTTGTCCTTCTTTGGTACCATCACCAGGTTTGCTAGCCAGTCCGGATGTTTTATATCTCTGATGAATCCGGCATCCAATAGCTTTGCTAGCTCCTCTCCCATGGCATGTCTCTTAGGTTCGGAAAAACGCCGAAGAGCCTGTTTGACAGGTTTGAATCCTGTTTGGATATTTAAGCTGTGCTCGGCCAGCCTGCGTGGGATTCCTAGCATGTCTGAAGGGTGCCAGGCGAAAATGTCCCAGTTCTCTCATAGGAACTCTCGCAGTGCGGCATCTACGTCAGGGTTTAATTATGCCCCGATGGAAGCTGTTTTATTGGGGTCCGTTGGATGGACTTGGAATTTGACTATTTCGTCCGCCGGTTTAAAGGAGGTGGACTTGGATCTTTTGTCGAGTACCACATCATCCCTATTCACCGTAGAGCGCAGCACCGTCAGTTCCTCAGCCGCTAGGGCTTCAGATAGTGCCTCGAGGGCCAGTGCGGCTGTCTTGTTTTCGGCGCGGAGTGCTATGTCCGGATCACTAGCGAGAGTGATGATCCCGTGGGGCTCGGGCATCTTGAGCTTCATGTACCCGTAATGGGGTATTGCTTGGAAGATTGTAAATGCTTCCCGCCCTAGCAGAGCGTGATAACCGTTGCTGAATGGAGCCACATGGAACGTGATTTCTTCGGACCTGTAATTATCCGGTGTGCCGAACACCACATCTAGTGTGATTTTTCCTGTACAATGTGCTTCCCGACTGGGGATTATTCCTCTAAAGGTTGTGCTGCTTCGCTCGATGCGGTTCCAGTTTATTTCCATTTTTTGAATAGTTTCCTCATAAATGAGGTTCAATCCGCTGCCGCCGTCCATGAGTACCTTGGTAAGATGAAAGCCGTCCACTATTGGACTGAGGACCAATGCGGCTGGTGCTCGGGCTGTTCGTAATTTAGGTTCGTCACTGGCGTTGAAAGTAATGGCCGTGTCACTCCATGGGTTTGTTGCTACTTGGTAGACTTCGGCAAGGCTGCGGAGTGTCCTTTTTCGCATATTATTTGATGCGAAAGTCTCGAAGACTGTTAATACCGTATTGGTGTCTCTGGGGTGGCTTTCTTTGGCCTCCGGAATTAGGAGATTCTCGCCAATTTTGGCCACCTGCCGGAGTATCCAACATGCTCTAAGGCTGTGAGTTGGTGTGGCGTCCTCCGTACTGTGAATTTTACAAGGTCCATTATGCCATCCTTCCAATACGGTTCCATGCCCTATAGAGGGTTTTTGCTTTTTGGTGTTTGACCCGGGTGTCTGGCGGTGATGCACCCTTTATTTCAGACTGGGTTTGCAGTTAGGGCCAGATTGTCCCAAAATTTTATTTCGGTTTTCCGGGCGCTTTCCATCGCACAGTACTTTCGTACTATGGACGCCAAGTCAGCGAAGCGTGTAATATCACGGCGACTTATGGCGTTGAGGATTCCCTTGTCCATGCAATTATTGCAGAAGAATGAAATCGCGTCTTCCTCGTGGCAGTCCTTTATCCTGTTCATAACCAGGAGGAATCTGGCCCAGTAATGATGTATTGTTTCTTCGGGCTCTTGCCTAATTTGGGATAGATCGCTAATGTTCGGGTGGGTGGGTGGAATTAAATCCGAAGCCTCACCCCATCTGAGGCTCAGAGGCCGAGGAATTTCCGAACTCGGAAATTTAGGTTCCTGGACGTTGTTCAATGAATCCAGTCCGTCGCCTGACTCTAAGTTCAGGTCTCGAGTGATATCCTCCCCTCCGCGGGTATCCGGCTTGGAGGGGTCGGGAATCCGGACGTAACGAGTCCTCAAGATAGATGAAGGGTCATCGCACTGTCCCTCTACCACGGCAACGTGATGGGTGACTTGGGGGGAGTTAATCTCTCTCAGATCGGGTTTAGGCCCAATCTGGTCGTAATCCGTAGTGACTCCCAGAGCGGCGAAGCGATCCAAGAGCTTGTTTATGGAAGAGAGCTCCATTGGATCTAACTGCTCAGCAAGTTCCGAGCTGACATGAAGATTGTTTTCGATGGCCCGAGAGGTCATCGTCGGCGCAGAAGCCGAACGGGCGGTCATAAGAAAACCACCTAGCCGGAGGGTTTGGCCGACAGCCAAAGCTCCCTTAGCAACGGTGCTGTCTTTAAAGACGGGGCAAGGCATCCTTCCTGATGGCGACGACACAGAGGAATTCTCAATGAAAGCACCAATGTCGGTGTCAAAACCGGCGGATCTTGGGTAGGGGGTCCCGAACTGTGCGTCTAGGCCGGATGGTAACAGGAGGCAAGGGACACGAAGTTTTACCCAGGTTTGGGCCCTCTCGATGGAGGTAAAACCCTACGTCTTGCTAGATTAATATTGATGATATGGGTAGTACAAGAGTAGATCTACCACGAGATCAGAGAGGCTAAACCCTAGAAGCTAGCCTATGGTATGATTGTTGTTGTGTATGTTGTCCTACGGACTAAAACCCTCCGGTTTATATAGACACCGGAGAGGGTTAGGGTTACACAAAGTCGGTTACAATGGTAGGAGATCTGAATATCCGTATCACCAAGCTTGCCTTCCAAGCCAAGGAAAGTCCCTTCCGGACACGGGACGAAGTCTTCAATCTTGTATCTTCATAGTCCAGGAGTCCGGCTGAAGGTATAGTCCGACTATCCGAACACCCCCTAATCCAGAACAAGCGATTGAAATTGGAATTTCATAGAAGTTTTATCCTATGCATCTTGTTCATCGTGATCGTAATTATATATATAATTTTTGGCATCGCGAAGGAGAAAGCATCGCTCCAGCATGGGGATTGGCTTAAGTCAATGTTATATTCATGCCCCAATCATGAGCTCTAAAAAGAAATGATTATTCCAAAATTTTATGCTCGGCTTTCTCTCAGTAATCGCTCCATGCTTGATACTTCTTGTAATGGATCTTTTATGATGAAGACTATTGAATTCAAATGGGATTTATTAGAAAGAATTAAACGCAACTCTGAAGATTGGGACCTTGACGAAGGTAAGGAGTCTGGTACACCTAAGTTTGATTGTGTTAAATCTTTTTATGGATACCGATGCTTTTCGTGAATTTAGCACTAAATATGGACTTGACTTTGAGATAGTAGCTTCTTTCTGTGAATCCTTTGCTACTCATGTTGATCTCCCTAAGGAGAAGTTGTTTAAATATAATCCTTCCATTGAAGTAAAAGTAGTTGCATCTATTAAAGTTGAAGAAAAAACTATCACTTACGATGATCCTGTTGTTCCTGCTGCTTATATTGAGAAACCACCTTTCCCTGTTAGAATAAAGGATCATGCTAAAGCTTCAACTGTGGTTAACAAAAGTAATATTAAGACGCACAAACCGCCTGAGAAAATTAAAGTTGAACCTAAAATTGCTATGGTTAAAGATCTCTTGGCCGATGATATTGATGGGCATGTTATTTACTTCTGCAATGAAGCTGCTAGAATTGCTAGACCTGATGCTAAAAACAAACATAGACCTGTTGTAGGCATGCCTGTTATTTCTGTTAAAATAGGAGATCATTGCTATCATGGCTTATGTGATATGGGTGCTAGTGCAATACCTCATTCCTTATACAAAGAAATTATGCATGATATTGCACCTGCTGAGATAGAAGAAATTGATGTTACAATTAAGCTTGCTAATAGAGATACTCTTTCACCGATTGGGATTGTTAGAGATGTTGAAGTCTTGTGTGGGAAAGTTAAATATCCTGCTGATTTTCTTGTTCTTGGTTCCCCACAAGATAGCTTTGTCCCATTATATTTGGTAGACCCTTCTTGAATACTGTTAATGCTAAGATAGACTGCAATAAGGATATTGTTTCTGTTGGTTTAGGGGATATGTCTCATGAGTTTAATTTTGCTAATTTTTGTAGACAACCCCATGATAAAGAATTGTCTAGTAAAGATGAAATTATTGGTCTTGCTTCTATTGTCGTGCCTCCTACTGATCCTTTAGATAATATTTGCTAGACCATGAAAATGATATGTTTATGAATGAAAGAAGGGATAGATGAAGTATTCTTTAAACATGGACCTATTCTGAAACACAACTTGCCTGTTGAAATCCTAGGGGATCCTCCTCCACCCAAGGGTGATCCCGTGTTTGAGCTTAAACCATTGCATGATACTCTTAAATATGCTTATCTTGATGAAAAGAAGATATGTCCTGTTATTATTAGTTCTAACCTTTCAGAGCATGAAGAAGAGAGATTATTGAAAACTCTGAATAAGCACCGTGCTGCTATGGGATATACTCTTGATGATCTTAACGGCATTAGTCCCACTCTATGTCAACACAAAATAAATTTGGAGAAAGACGCCAAACCAGTTATTGATCACCAACGACGGCTAAATCCTAAGATGAAAGAAGTGGTAAGAAAGGAAATATTCAAGCTCCTTGAAGCAGGTATAATTTATCCCGTTGCTGATAGTCAGTGGGTAAGCCCTGTCCATTGTGTCCCTAAGAAGGGAGGTATTATTGTCGTTCCTAATGATAAAGATGAATTGATTCCGCAAAGAATTATTACAGGTTATAGGATGGTAATTGATTTCTGCAAATTAAATAAAGCTACTAAAAAGATCATTACCCTTTGCCTTTCATTGATTAAGTGCTAGAAAGACTATCAAAACATACACATTTTTGCTTTCTAGATGGTTACTCTGGTTTCTCTCAAATACCCGTGTCAGCTGACGATCAAGAAAAGACTACTTTTACTTGCCCTTTCGGTACCTTTGCTTATAGACGTATGCCTTTTGGTTTATGTAATGCACCTGCTACCTTTCAAAGATGCATGATGGCTATATTCTTTGACTTTTTGAAAAGATGTGTGAAGTTTTCGTGGATGATTTCTCTGTTTATGGATCCTCTTTTGATGATTGCTTGAGCAACCTTGATTGAGTTTTGCAGAGATGTGAAGAAACTAACCTTGTCTTGAATTGGGAGAAGTGCCACTTTATGGTTAATGAAGGTATTTTCTTGGGGCATAAAATTTCTGAAAGAGGTATTGAAGTTGAGAAAGCTAAAGTTGATGCTATTGATAAGATGTCGTGTCCCAAGGACATCAAAGGTATAAGAAGTTTCCTTGGTCATGCCGGTTTTTATAGGAGGTTCATTAAGGATTTCTCAAAAATTTCCCGGCCTCTGACTAACCTATTACAAAAAGATATTCCTTTTGTCTTTGATGATGATTGTGTAGAAGCATTTGAAATACTTAAGAAAGCTTTGATTTCTGCACCTATTGTTCGGCCACCTGATTGGAATTTACCCTTTGAAATTATGTGTGATGCTAGTGATTATGCTATAGGGGTTGTTCTAGGACAAAGAGTTGATACAAAATTAAATGTTATTCAATATGCTAGTAAAACTCTAGACAATGCCCAGAGAAACTATGCTACTACTGAAAAGGAATTCTTAGCAGTTGTATTTGCTTGTGATAAGTTCAGACCTTATATTGTTGATTCTAAAGTAACTATTCACACTGATCATGCTGCTATTAAATATCTTATGGAAAAGAAAGATGCTAAACCTAGACTTATTAGATGGGTTCTCCTGCTACAAGAATTTGATTTGCATATTATTGATAGAAAGGGAGCTGAGAATCCCGTTGCAGACAACTTGTCTAGGTTAGCGAATGTTCTTGATGACCCAGTACCTATTGATGATAGCTTTCCTGATGAACAATTAGCTGTCATAAATGCTTCTCGCACTGCTCCATGGTATGTTGATTATGTCAATTACATTGTTGCTAAATTTATACCACCTAGTTTCACATACCAGCAAAAGAAAAAAATCTATGATTTGAGACATTACTTCTGGGATGACCCACACCTTTATAAAGAAGGAGTAGATGGTGTTAATAGACGTTGTGTACCTAAGCATGAACAGGAACAGATCCTACGTAAGTGTCACTCCGAAGCTTATGGAGGACACCATGCTGGAGACAGAATTACACATAAGGTATTGCAATCCGGATTTTATTGGCATACTCTCTTCAAGGATGCTGGTAAGTTTGTCTTATCATGTGATGAATGTCAAAGAATTGGTAATATCAGTAGATGTCAAGAAATGCCTATGAATTATTCACTTGTTATTGAACCATTTGATGTTTGGGGCTTTGATTATATGGGACCTTTTCCTTCCTCTAATGGGTATACACATATTTTAGTTGTTGTTGATTACGTTACTAAGTGGGTAGAAGCTATTCCAACTAGTAGTGCTGATCATAACACCTCTATTAAGATGCTTAAAGAAGTTATTTTTCCGAGGTTTGGAGTCCCTAGATACTTAATGAGTGATGGTGGTTCACATTTTATTCATGGTGCCTTCTGTAAAATGCTTGCTAAGTATGATGTTAATCATAGAATTGCATCCCCATATCATCCACAGTCTAGTGGCCAAGTAGAACTTAGCAATAGAGAGCTCAAATTAATTTTGCAAAAGACTGTTAATAGATCTAGAAGGAATTGGTCCAAGAAACTTGATGATGCATTATGGTCTTATAGAACTGCATATAAAAATCCTATGGGTATGTCTCCGTATAAAATGTTTATGGTAAAGCATGTCACTTACCTCTTGAATTAGAACATAAGGCATATTGGGTTATTAAAGAGCTCAACTATGACTTCAAACTTGCCCGTGAGAAGAGGCTTTTTGACATTAGCTCACTTGATGAATGGAGAACCCAGGCTTATGAGAATGCCAAACTGTTCAAAGAAAAAGTTAAAAGATGGCATGATAAAAGGATACAAAAGCGTGAGTTTAACGTAGGTGATTATGTATTGCTATACAACTCTCGTTTAAGATTTTTTGCAGGCAAACTTCTCTCTAAATGGGAAGCTCCTTACGTCATCGAGGAGGTCGATCGTTCTGATGCCATAAAAATCAACAACTTTGAAGGCAGAAATCCGAGGGTGGTGAACGGTCAAAGAATCAAACATTATATCTCAGGTAATCCCATAAATGTTGAAACTAATATCATTGAAACCGTAACCCCGGAGGAATACATAAGGGACACTTTTCGGAACATTTCAGAATCCGAAAAGGAATAGGTACGTGGTACGGTAAGTAAACCGACTCCAAAACAGTTCTAATGGCAATTTTTCTCCGTTTTGGAATATTTAAGAAAATAGGAAAATAAGAAGCAGACCTCAAAGGACATGAGGCTTCCACGAGGGTGAAGGGCGCGCCCTACCCCCTGGGCGCGCCCCCTGCCTCGTGGGCATCTCGTGTGCTCTCCGGACTCTGGTTTCTTGCACGATACTTCTTTTGTTCGGCAAAAATTCATTATATAATCTCCTGAAGGTTTTGACCCCCGTACCACGCAAATATCTCCTGTTCTTGTTTCGAGTTGTTTCTGCTGCAGATTCGGAGCAAGATGTCTTCTCAAGAATCACTCGGGGAGAGTCGGGTGTCTCATCCGACACCGGGACCAAGAGCAAATAGTGATGCTGACCACTTTGGGCCATCAACGGAAGAAGAGATGGAGGCCGACTTGAAAAGGATAGATGCCATGGAATAGGATCAAGAAGTTACTTCTCGTTTCCAATCTGGATTAACGGTGGGGGAACTACAGAGCTCAGCCATTCCAAACTCGGTTATCCCTTCCAATGTTAGATTTCTTTCTTATGAAAATATGAAAGAGAGTGTTACTTGTTCTCCCGCAGCTATGCAACATCCATGGGTGAAAGGAGCTTTAGCCGTCACTGGCAAGCTCCAACAAGAAATAATGGGCCTCAAGCAGCAAGTCAATAAGCTTGAAGAAGAGAATCGTATCTTGAGGGGCATCATCGCCAAGAATATCACATCACCACCCCAGAAGAAGGAGACATAAACACATGGGTATGGGCACTCCCCTTGGCAACTGCCAAACTTGGGGGAGTGACCCGGTATCGTATCACCACCACTTTTATCTTTACCATTTTTCTTAGTTCGATCCCTTTTGATAATATCTTGATCTGGTAGAATAAAGTTTTAGTGTGATCTAGTTGTGAGTTTTGCTTTATGATCTTTCTATGTAATCGAGTCCGTGAGCTATATATAATAAAGATTAGTGTTGAGTCAAGGGCTTGATTATTTTGCTATGATCTTGAGGGAATAAAATAAAAGAGAAGAAATAAAAAGAAATAAAGAGATCATATGGATCTTATGGAGATTAATGAGCTCACATATAAAGAGTATGATGAATAAAAGTTGTTTAGAGTTGACAAACATAGTTTTGGTCATCGTTGCAATTAATAGGAAGTGATAAAGAAAGAGAGGTTCACATATAAATATACTATCTTGGACATCTTTTATAATTGTGAGCACTCATTAAAGTATGACATGATAAAGAGTTGACGTTGGACAAGGAAGACAACATAATGGGTTATGTTTTCTTACATCTGAGATAAATTATATTGTCATGGATCATCCAACATGTTGAGCTTGCCTTTCCCTCTCATGCTAGCCAATTTCTTTGCACCATGTAGAGATACTACTTGTGCTTCCAAATATCCCTAAACCCAGTTTTGCCATGAAAGTCCACCATATCTACCTATGGATTGAGTAAGATCCATCAAGTAAGTTGCCATCGGTGCAACCAATAAAAATTTCTCTCTAAATATGTATGACTTATTAGTGTGGAGAAAATAAGCTTTATACGATCTTGTGATGTGGAAGAAATAAAAGCGACAAACTGCATAATAAAGGTCCACATCACAAGTGGCAATATAAAGTGACGTTCTTTTGCATTAAGATTTCGTGCATCCAATCATAAAAGCGCATGACAACCTTTGCTTCCCTCTGCGAAGGGCCTATCTTTTATTCTTGTCTTATACTTCATGCAAAGAGTCATGGTGTTATTCAGCTTTCCTTTTTACATTTTATCCTTTGGCAAGCACAATGTGTTGGAAAGATCCAGATATATATAGCTAATTGGACGTGAGTTTTCATGAACTATTATTGTTGACATTACCCTTGAGGTAAAATGTTGGGAGGCAAAACTATAAGCCCCTATCTTTCTCTATGTCCGATTAAAACTCCATACCCATAAGTATTGCATGAGTGTTAGCAATTGTGAAAGACTAAATGATAGTTGAGTATGTGGACTTGCTAAAAAGCTCTTATATTGACTCTTTCCTATGTTATGATAAATTGCAATTACCTCAATGACTGAGATTAGAGTTTGTTGGTTCTCAATGAAGTTTATGATTCATACTAGAAATTGTGATTGAATTGTTACTTTAGCATAAGGGATCATATGACAATATATATATATGTTGCTGCTCTAAGAATGATCATGATGCCCTCATGTCCGTATTTTATTTTTATCGACACCTCTATCTCCAAACATGTGGACATATTTTTCGATTTTGGCTTTCGCTTGAGGACAGACGAGGTCTAAGCTTGGGGGAGTTGATACGTCCATTTTGCATCATGCTTTTATATCGATATTTATTGCATTATGGGATGTTATTACACATTATGTCACACTACTTATGCCTATTCTCTCTTATTGTACAAGGTTTACATGAAGAGGGGGAATGCTGGCAGCTGGGATTCTGGGCTGGAAAAGGAGCAAATATTAGAGACCTATTCTGCACAGCTTCAAAAGTCCTGAAACTTCACGGAAGACGTTTTCAGAATATATAAAAAATATTGAGCGAAGAAAGTTCCAGAGGGGGCCCACACCCTGGCCACGAGGGTGGGGCGCGCGCCCCCTGCCTCGTGGGCCCCCTGGTGGCCCTCCGATGCCCATCTTCTGCTATATGAGGTCTTTCGTCCGGGAAAAATAATAAGCAAGCTCACGGGACGAAACTCTGCCGCCACGAGGCGTAATCTTGGTGGAACCAATCTAGGGCTTCGATAGAGATGTTCTGCCAGGGAAACTTCCCTCCGGGAGGGGGAAATCATCACCATCGTCATCACCAACGATCCTCTCATCGGGAGGGGGTCAATCTCCATCAACATCTTCACCAGCACGATCTCATCTCAAACCCTAGTTCATCTCTTGTATACAATATTTGTATCCAAACCTCAGATTGGTACTGTGGGTTGCTAGTAGTGTTGATTACTCCTTGTAGTTGATGCTAGTTGGTTTACTTGGTGGAAGATCATATCTTTAGATCCATTATGCATATTAATACCCCTCTGATTATGAACATGAATATGCTTTGTGAGTAGTTACGTTTGTTCCTGAGGACATGGGAGAAGTCTTGCTATAAGTAGTCATGTGAATTTGGTATTCGTTCGATATTTTGATGAGATGTATGTTGTCATCCCTCTAGTGGTGTCATGTGAATGTCGACTACATGACACTTCACCATTGTTTGGGCCTAGAGGGAGGAATTGGGAAGTAATAAATAGATGATCGGTTGCTAGAGTGACAAAAGCTTAAACCCTAGTTTATGTGTTGCTTCGTAAGGGGCTGATTTGGATCCATATGTTTCATGTTATGGTTAGGTTTACCTTAATACTTCTATTGTAGTTGCGGATGCTTGCAATAGGGGTTAATCATAAGTGGGATGCTTGTCTAAGTAAGGGAAGTACCCAAGCACCGGTCCACCCACATATCAAATTATCAAAGTACCGAACGCGAATCATATGAACGTGATGAAAACTAGCTTGACGATAATTCCCATGTGTCCTCGGGAGCGCTTTCCTTCATATAAGAGTTTGTCCAGGCTTGTCCTTTGCTACAAAAAGGACTGGGCCATCTTGCTGCACCTTATTTACTTTTATTACTTGCTACTCGTTACAAATTACCTTATCACAAAACTATCTGTTACCAATAATTTCAGTGCTTGCAGAGAATACCTTACTGAAAATTGCTTATCATTTCCTTCTGCTCCTCGTTGGGTTCGACACTCTTACTTGTAGAAAAGGCTACGATAGATCCCCTACACTTGTGGGTCATCACCCTCGCGCCGCGCGCCACGCGCCTCGCCCGTCCCCTGCTCCAAGTCTTCCTTGCCAACCTCTCCTCTCCTGCACCTCGTCCCCAGCGACCAAGATGAACAGGAACCGCACCGCGCCCTCAAGTGCCACGCCTCTGCACTGTCGTCCTCCATGGGCGCTGTCGGCCGAGCTCGAAGCTCTGCCGCTGCACCTCGTCGCTGGAGTCTCGACTCTTCTGCCTCCCCTGCTCCGCCGAGCAGCGCCGTCGTCGCTTCCCCGAGGTCCTTCCTGCACCTGACCGCGTTCCAGCGAGACATCTCTGCACCTTCGTCCTGCTACTGTCCCACGACATCTCCGCAGGCCACTCGCCAAGCCGCAAGAGCAGTGCCGCTGCTGCCTTGCTTCCGCATCGTGCGCCAAGTCCCTCGCCCGTGTGCCAAGTTGCCGCTATCGCCACTATTCTCGCTCGCTCCGTGTCCGTGCCTCTGCTGCTGGCCCTCGTTGCCGAGAGCCTCTCGATGGCCTCCTCCTTGCCTCTGCACCTCCGGATCCTGTTGTTGCTGCACGCAACTTTGCCCACGATGAATATGCCAAGACCAAGAGATCGACTTCATGGACTGACAAGTACCACGATGACCGTCGAGACCGCCAAGTTCCACTACCTATGAATATTTTGGAATCGCCAAGTCAGACTACAACGCGAAGACCATGTACAACTACTAATCCCATGGATTTAACCAAGTACCTCTACGGACGACCCGACCATCTATGTAACGTGTACGACTACCATCGTCGTGGATCCGACGACGTGTGTACCACTACCGTCGACCCCCAAAGACTCCGTGGACATCAAGTTCCTCGCCGTGACCCCGAACATCTCAGGAAACATGAACGACTACTTCTCGCGACGACCCGTGAACAACTATGTCCCTTTGTACCTGAACCGTCTGAAAAGGCACGCTTCGAAGGTATAACCGCCGAGACGACGCCCGTGCATGAATGCATGTTGCATGAGATGAACCGTATGTTTGCACCGTGTCCGAATTGTCACTCATTTCCATGCCACTGACCCGTGGGAACCCGGTATCCGGGAGCACCTCACCATCCTAGCATGACTTGCTCACTTCACCTTTTCTTTGGCACCGACATCTCAACGAGTTGTCGGATCATCGGAATGTTGACGTGGCAGCATTTCCATTGTCGTTGCCGTGGCACCCCTTTCGTTTCTGCCACGATGAAAAATGCTTCATAATATGTTCATATCAATATTTTCAAAATTGCATAAAACTTGCTTATGTCATCCGCATCATCTTAACAACATTTAAATGCTTAAAATTGTTGCTTGCTTTAAAGTTGCTAAAAGACATATGGGGATTTTCCGGAATTTTTGTTTGTTGTTCTAGCCGCATTTAAACTTGCCTAGATAGGTAGTTCTATCATGTATCACCTCTTGCCATGTTAACCAACATTTAATGTTGTTGAGTAGCATAAACGGGAGAGAACTAAATAAATGAATGTGGTGTTTCGTCAATATGCAACTCGTTGCATATTGAGCTCCACTTAATTTGTAGTATTGTTTGTGCACTTTGCCATGACATGCCTCATTAAACCGGACATGCATCATACTTGATTGTGCATCATGCCATGTTTATGTGATGTATGTTTACCATGATGTTTGCTTCTTTCCGGTTGTGCCCCTCCTTGATAGTTCTGGTTTTGTTGCGATTGTGAGGATCCGTTCAACAACGTTGGCTCGTCTTCTTCATGGACTCGTTCTTCTTCCTAGCAGGATTTCAGGCAAGATGACCGTCACCTTGGATCTCACTACTATCTTTGCTATGCTAGTTGTCTCGATGCTATCGCTATGTCGCGCTACCTACCATTTGTTTATCATCAAGCCTCCCATATTGCCATGATAACCTCTAACCTTGTCACCCTTCCTAGCAAACCGTTGTTTCGCTATGTTACCGCTTTGCGCAGCCCCTCTTATAGCGTCGCTAGTTGCAGGTGCAGTTGCACGTTGTTCCATGTTGGGACATGGATTTGATGGGATATCACAATATCTCTTATTTAATTAATGCATCTATATACCTGGTAAAGGGTGGAAGGCTCGACCTTATGCCTCATGTTTTTTTCACTCTTGCCGCCCTAGTTTCCGTCATACCGGTGTTATGTTCCTTGATTTTGCGTCCCTAACACGGTGAGGGTTTATGGGCCCCTCTTGATAGTTTGCTTTGAATAAAACTCTTCCAGCAAGGCCCAACTTTGGTTTTACCATTTGTCTAATAACAAGTAAAACTTGTATAGGGACCTGGCGCCCCCCGAGGTCTCTTAATCAACACCCGGGGCCAGTGCTCCACATGAGTGTTGGTCCACCTACCTAGAAGTCGGCGATGCCTCCTCGGGGCAACTCAAGGTATGTGGGCTATCGTCCAGTTTGCATAGACGGTGTTGTCCTGAGGACGAGATACGTGCGACTCTTATCGGGGTGTTGACACACCGGGTGGTCTTGCTGGATTTGTTTTACCATTATCGAAATGTCTTGTGCACCGGGATTCCGAGTCTGATCGGAGGTTCCAGCGATGGAGTATTGTCTCCGCGGATCATGAGCTTGTCATGTGTTAAGTTGGGACACCCATGCAGGGTTTAAACTTTCGAGAGCCGTGCCCGTGCTTATGTGGCAGATGGGAATTTGTTAATATCCGGTTGTAGAGCACTTGAAGTAAACTCGGTTAAAATGCACCAACCGTGTGCGTAACCGTGATTGTCCCTTTTCGGGGATGTTTGAGAGGAGAACATGGTTGGGTTATTTGAACGTAAGTAGTTCAGGATCACTTAGTGATCATTACTAGTTCGCAACCGTTTGCGTAGCTTCTCATCTTATTCTTGTATTCGTAAGTTAGCCACCATATATTGCTTAGATGCTGTTGCAACCTCACCACTTATATTTTCCATACCCTTTAAGCTTTGGTAGTCTTGATACCCATGGTAATGGGATTGCTGAGTCCTCGTGGCTCACAGTTTTCTACACAATAGTTGCAGGTACAGGTAATGCGATGATCATGATGCAAGAGCGATATTTGCTTGCTTTGGTGTTCTTCTGCTTCTTCTTCGATCTTGGGTTAGGTTCCTGGTCGGCAGCCTGGGCTAGCAGGGTGGATGTCATTTGAGTTTTTGTTTGTGTTTCATCTGTAGTCGGATGTGGATCTCATGTATGATGATGATGTATTCTTGCGGCATTTGTATGCCTTGTATGTATCCCCAGCTATTATGTAATGGTACGATGTAATGACATCCACCTTGCAAAAGCGTGTCAATATGCGGTTCTATCCTTGTTGGGACCTTCGAGTTCCTTTAGGATAGAGTCGCATATTGGGTGTGACAAGTTGGTATCAGAGCCTCGACCGACCATAGGATCCCCCTTGATTGATTGCTGGCGTTGTTGAGTCTAGAACAAAACTTTTTGAGTCTTAGGAATATACTAGCACATATGCCCGTGCGTTGCAACGGGAAAAATTGATGTTTTGTGCAAGTAAAATGTCCCACAACACCGGATTCATTATGAAGAACATGCTGCAACGCAGCATCCTTCTACAAAATGAACATAAAAAAATTCCTTGCAGTTTAGCTGTGTTCATATTTTCTTTGCCGGGCATAATCTCACACTGATTCCATTTAATGGCATTTAAGTATAAACCTTTTATTAATTACCATGATGTCCTCACCCGTTTTAGTCGTAATCAAATCCTTCATTTTCTAATTTAGTAGGCCCAACACATTGAAGCCTACAGATTCTTCTTTTTAAGTATCATACCTTTTTACCTCATATCTTTCATGTAGAGTTTATTAAGACCACAATCTTTTTTAGTTCTTCCACCGGTTTACCCATATCCTTTCTTTAATTAGACACATCCGTTTAAATATTCTATTTAAGCCCACAACCCTTTCTTTATTAGCTCACTCGCTTAATTAGCTTGCCCTAAACATGATGGCTATCACTCGTATATTTAGAGGGAGTTGGGATTAGTAAATGTGAAAGGCGCATAGGTAATTGGTTGTTACATCAAAGAGCCAGACAGGAGGTCTTGTGTTTAAACCAAACGAAAGCCCATAAAAGGCCCATCGACATACAAATACCTGGCCCAGATCGCTTAGCGTGTATAAACTAAATGAAAAGGACTAAACCAAACCAAGAATACCTATTCCCTTTAATAGTAGGTATAGATCTATCGGAGAGTAGGATTTATTTTTACTCCTCAACCCCTTCGTCGCTCTGGTGAGGACTCCTGACATAGATGTTTTTAACATTCCTCTCCCCAATTTTCACTAAAAAATTTAGGATCACGCGGGTATCTTGGAGTCGTTCCGATAACTTTGTGACGAGAACATTGTTCTTGGTGCATCCTGTCATTTAGGGGTTGTGGCAGCGTCCCAGGGAGTTGAGCTTTGAGGTGTTGTCGTCACAATTTTATCGTGGCAGTTTCGGTATACCTGAGTTTTCGCCGACATCGAAAATCTCTTATATGCAGTTAGTGGTGAGATAACCTCGACGCCACCCAGTACTGGGGCGGGAGTTCAAGAGTATTGCCACAACTCATTTATCGGATGTTTTTCGACGGTTGAGGTACACGATTTCCGGAGTTTTCTTGGTTATGTGTTGACGGATGGATACAGTGGAGTGTAGGGCTTGCTAGTTGTGTGATATATATTGTGCCTCCCTGTATCCCCAACACCAGATTGCATCACCAGAAAGTTTCAGGAGTTAATAGGTGGGAATTCAAGTAGCTCCTAGAATATCTTTCCGGCAAATGCAATACATGGGATTGGGTAAATCTCTATCATATGTTTTTTTCCGGCTAATTTTCCAAGCCAAATCCTTTGTTTTGTTTTGGTTTGTGGTATTCGAGTTGCTTCAGTGTCAAGTGTTGATTCCATACTTTTCCTAAGCGGTGTTCTCATATTTCTATGGGATTGCTAATCCTTCTTGATAATCGAGATTGTCATGTCAATTCTTTTCCAACCAGTGTGCTTATCTTCAAGTTAATCTTATCCTTTCAATATTTGCTAGATCAATTCTCAGTTCTTCGCAACGGTGTCTGTTTCATCTGTCCCAAGTTGCCTTTGTTTTTCCCCCCCCCCCCCCCCTTTTTTTTAAGGACTCAGATTTTTTAATCAAGTATCCTTTTTATTGATGGGAAGTCTCTCCAATTTTTCCGTCAATGTTCTTATCCAGTGATTCTCAGGAAGATACTAAGGAAGCTTCAAGTTTATCATTCTTCGTTCTCTTTTCTTCTCCGATGGATTCAATTCAAGCTTTCAGTGTTGATCATATTCATTTCCTTGTTTCAAATGCTTTCTCATGCCGGTGCACCTCTTAATTATTCACCTCCCTCTATTTCTTCTCTAGAGTGCTGAAGATATCTCAGAAGTATTGTGTTTCCAATCTTATGACGTTAAAGCTATTTTGAGGTTGTTATCTCATTCAAGCAATTTAATTCAACTGGTGCAATCTCTCTTAAAAATCACATCAACGATGTTTCTTTTGAGTGGGCCCTAACCCCCAAGTCTTTCCCCAGGATCTTACCTGACTCTTCTAATTCTTTTCGGAGTTGTTCTCAAATTATTTTTAAAGTTTGATGTAAGAACGAATTTTCATCAGTCAGATGCCTTCTCCAAGATCGCTTTCAAATTCTTTTAATTGTTGATTCAACTTGTATATTCTTCATTATTCCGGAGTGTCTCAACAGTTCATGGTGGTGTTTCTCATCGTCATTCTCGGATAGGAAGACCGAAGAAGAGTTTCTCTTCAATCATATATGTTCTCTTGAAGATGCGTGGTTCTAGCTTTATGCCATCCTCTCATAATTGTTTTCTATTGTGAGAATTATTTTCACCCATTCGGAGCAATTCAGGAGTCTTTTCAGTTTGATTTTCCGGATCCCATCATCTCAGAATCATTCATTCTCAGCTTTCAGCTCTCGTTCTCCAAATCTTACCGGTGCATCGTTCAAGTATTCTCTAGTCAGCTTGTCATCTCTTCAATCTTGTGTATCTAAATTCTCTCAAGCATATTTGTCCTTTTTCTAATTCTTCCCGATGATTCATTCACTTTTCTTCAATCATTTTCAATTCTTACGACGGTGCATTGATGTTTCCTCTTCCATATCATCACACCAATTCATTCATTCTTTCTAAAACATACTGGTGGTTCGTTGAAGACCTTCAAGTTGAGCTATATCTCTCCTTAGTCCTTTTTCAATGAGAATAAGTAGTATGTCAACTCCATTGGTTGTCATCAAATTAATTTGATGAAGGATAGGCATAACATATTTCTTATTCTTGTTTCATCCAAGTGATTAATTCCTTATTCCGGAGGTTCATCAAATTCTTGGTTTCAATTGTTCATCTTTCTTTTCAGGAGATTCAAGTTTTCTCGGTTATATCATCACGAAGCTCCATCTAATCAATGCAAGGATTCATCTTATTCTTTTCAAGCTTCCTTTCGTTGCGACCATCTTTTTATCTATCCGGAGTTCTTCGAGAGAATCTTCATGGTGGTTCATCAAGGATTCAATTCCTTCTCGAAGCGTTCTTCAAGATTCTTTTTGGAGGAGTTCAAGCTTTCTTCATGTTGCATTTCAAAGTGCAATTCTTTCTATCTTATCTGTTGAGGTGGTGTTATGTCATTCTTGATAATTTCCTTCATGTTTCACGATTCAAAAGTTGTTAGGAATGAGATATTTAAACCCATCATTTTCTTCCATGGAGTTATCTTGGGTTATATTTCACCTAAAGCCTTCCATTGGGAATGTTGCTATTTGTTATCAATGATCCAAGTTTTCTCCTATCCTCTCAGCGAAAGAAGTTTTCATCTCTTCGTTGATCTCAAGCAAGCAATTGTTTTCGTTAGTGGCAGAATTTCACCTCTAGTTTTGAGATGTCTCCATATGCCCACGAGGATCATATCCTTTCGTATTGATCTTTCAACAACTTCGTTCAACCCTTCTTCGTAATGATGATCTTTCAATTTTAGTTGGGAGAGTTGTCATTTTTCTTCTCCGTCCTTTCCTTTCCAACGATCTAGCTTCTATTCTATCATTCTGGAGGCATTGTGATGTTACTCTATTCGACCCATCATCTTATTTTGTAAATATCATGTCCTTTTCCTTGCTTATCCATTTAGGAGGAGTGTTGTGTCCTCTGCTCAAGTTTTTTTCATCTTATCAAGTCTTGTATTGCTTTTCAACCGGAGTGCTATTTGAATTTGTTCTTCCTTCTTCCTTGTTTATCTCATTTCAAACAGAGTGGCTTCAATTCCTTCTTCTCCATTGTGCTCGGCATTCATAGATTTGCAACCTCCAAGGTTCACATGGTGTTCCTTGTTTCTCTTTTCAACCGGAGTGCTCTCAATTCCGTTCAACTCTATTGTGTTCTTCTTTCAAGTTTTCAACCTCTCAAGATTCATTTGTTCCACTCGTTTGTCAAGGAACCAACTTGTTTTACCTGTTCCTCTTCCGTTTCCCCCTGGTGCCATCCTTAGATCTCGGGTCGAGATCTCTTGTAAGTGGAGGAGAGTTGTGACGCCCCAAGACCGGCGCTCCAGATGCCTTCCATGGATTCTGGGTTTTGTTGTGTGATTTGTTTGGTTCGTTGCATTCATCATTGCATCATGTCATCTTGCAACCCGTTTTAAAACTCAACCAAATAAATTGCATAGATCTTTCGATCTATTTAAATCGAGGGAATTCACATGGTGAAATTCTCTTTAAAACATACCCTCCCAATATATTAGGGAGCTATAATGAATATTCCATTAACTTGGAATCACCCATAACACAATTGCACTACTCTTCAACTCTTCTTTTATCCGACTCAACTTCCTATCCTTCATTTTCGACCTTTTAAGTTAAATTGCAAATTGGGTTGCAATTTAACTTTCTTCATAAATGTTCCAAATCTGCCCAAATATCACATCTAATGTGTGGGAGCATCTCCTCAAATCTCAGCCCATTTAGAGTCCATTCGAACGGGCTTTGTAATTCAAACATGTTGAATTAAATTCAACATGTGCGAATTTATTTTCTCTAAAAATCCTCTTGCCATTTTATTTAAATTCCTCGCATTTTTTTGAGTCCAGGAAAATTATCCCTGTGCCCAAATTCCTTCTCCAACCCCTTTCTTTCTTTCATTTTCTTTCTTTGCTATTTACTGTTTTGGCAAATAAAGAGAGATGGGAGAGAGAAGACTAACTGGCCACCTGGGCCTCCCAACCTTCCGCACCGGCCCACTTAGGTCATCTCCGTGGCCCAGCCCAGCCGCCCCTTGGCTAAACCTAACCCTGTCCCCTGCCCGATCCCCTTCTCCACTCTCTCCCTCTCGTCCGCCCACACCGCCGCCGCTCACACATCGCTACCAGGGGAGGGCCCGACCCCCTCGACCGAGTCCTTGGCCTCCGGCCATGGCGCCCGCGCAGGCGATCCCGTAGGTCACTGCATCGCGCCACCTCCGTCTTCCTCGCCCTCGCGTCGCGCGCCTCGCCCGCCCCCTGCTCCCGGTCTTCCTCGCCAGCCTCTCCTCTCCTGCACCTCGTCCCCGGCGACCAAGAGGAACAGGAACCGTGCCGCGCCCTCAAGTGCCCCGCCTCCGCGCCGCCGTCCTCCATGGCCGCTGCCGGCCGAGCTCGAAGCTCTGCCGCTGCACCTCATCGCCGGAGTCCCGACTCCTCTGCCTCCCCTGCTCCGCTAAGCAGCGCCGCTGCCACTTCCCCGAGCTCCCTCCTGCACCTGACCGCGTGCCAACAGGACATCTCTGCGCCTTCGTCCTGCTACTGCCGCACGACATCTCCGCAGGCCACCTGTCAAGCCGCAGGAGCAGTGCCGCTGCTGCCTTGCTTCTGCATCGTGCGCCAAGTCCCTCGCCTGCGTGCCAAGTTGTCGCTGCCACCGCTAATCTCGCTCACTCCGCATTCATGCCTCTGCTGCTGGCCCTCGCTGCTGACAGCCTCGTCGATGGCCTCCTCCTTGCCTCTGCACCTCCGGATCCTGTTAATGAATATGCCAAGACCAAGAGATCGACTTCACGGACTGACAAGTACCACGATGACCGCCGAGACCGGCAAGTTCCACTACCTATGAACATTTTGGAATCGTCAAGTCAGACTACAACGATAAGATCATGTACAACTACGACTACTTCTCATGATGACCGGTGAACAACTACGACCCTTTTTACCCGAACCATCCAAAAAGGCACGCTTCAAATATATAACCGTCGAGACGACGCCCGTGCACGAATGCATGTTGCATGAGATGAACCGTATGTTTGCACCGTGTCTAAATTGTCACTCGTTTCCATGCCACTGACCCGTGGAAACCCGGTATCCGGGAGCACCTCACCATCCTTGCATCACTTGCTCACTTCATCTTTTCTTTGGCACCGGCATCTCGACGAGTTGTCGGATCATCGGAATGTTGCCGTGGCACCATTTCCGCTGTCGTTGCCGTGGCACCCCTTTCGTTTCCTCCATGATGACAAATGCTTCATAATATGTTCATATCAATATTTTCAAAATTTCATAAACTTGTTTTTGTCATCCGCACCATGTTAACAACATTTAAATGCTTAAAATTGTTGTTGCTTTAAAATTGCTAAATGGCATATGGGGATTTTCCAGAATTGTTGTTTGTTGTTTCGGCCTCATTTAAACTTGCCTAGATAGGTAGTTCTATCATGTATCACCTCTTGGCATGTTAACCAACATTTAATGTTGTTGAGTAGCATAAACAGGAGAGAACTAAATAAATGAATGTGACGTTTTGTCAATATGCAACTCGTTGCATATTGAGCTCCACTTAATTTGTAGTATTGTTTATGCACTTTGCCATGACATGCCTCATTAAATGAGACATGCATCATACTTGATTGTGCATCATGCCATGTTTATGTGATATATGTTTACCATGATGTTTGCTTCTTTCCGGCTGCACTCCTCCTTGATAGTTCCGGTTTTGTGGAGATTGTAAGGATCCGTTCGACTACGTTGGCTCGTCTTCTTCATGGACTTGTTCTTCTTCCTAGCGGGATTTCAGGCTAGATGACCAACACCTTGGATCTCACTAGTATCTTTGCTATGCTAGTTGTCTCGATGCAATTGCTATGTCGTGCTACCTACCACTTGTTTATCATCAAGCCTCCCTATTTGCCATGATAACCTCTAACCTTTTCACCCTTCCTAGCAAACCGTTGTTTGGCTATGTTACTGCTTTGTGTAGCCCCTCTTATAGTGTTGCTAGTTGCAGGTGCAGGATATCACAATATCTTTTATTTAAATAATGCATCTATATACCTGGTAAAGGGTGGAAGGCTAGGCCTTATGCCTCGTGTTTTGTTCCACTCTTGTCGCCCTAGTTTCCTTCATATCGGTGTCATGTTCCTTGATTTTGCGTCCCTAACACGGTGAGGGTTTATGAGCCCCTCTTGACAGTTCGCTTTGAATAAAACTCTTCCAGTAAGGCCCAACTTTGGTTTTACCATTTGCCTAATAACAACTAAAACTTGCATAGGGACTTGGCGCCCCCCGAGGTCTCTTAATCAACCCCCCCTGGTCCAGTGCTCCACATGAGTGTTGGTCCACCTACCTAGCAGTCGGTGGTGCCACCTCGAGGGAACTCAAGGTATGTGGGCTATCGTCCACTTTGCATAGACGGTGTTGTCCTGAAAACGAGATACGTGCGACTCTTATCAGGGTGTCGACACACCGGGTGGTCTTACTGGATTTGTTTTACCATTGTCGAAATGTCTTGTGCACCGGGATTCCGAGTCTGATCGGAGGTTCCCGTGAAGGAGGATTGTCTTCGCGGATCGTGAGCTTGTCATGAGCTAAGTTGGGACACCCCTGCAGGGTTTATACTTTTGAGAGCCGTGCCCGTGGTTATGTGGCAGATGGAGATTTGTTAATATCCGGTTGTAGAGGACTTGAAGTAAACTCAATTAAAATACACCAACCATGTGCATAACCGTGATTGTCTCTTTTCAGGGATGTTTGAGAGTAGAACACGGTTGGGTTATGTTTGAACGTAAGTAGTTCAGGATCACTTAGTGATCATTACTAGTTCGCGACCGTTTGCGTAGCTTCTCATCTTATTCTTGTATTCATAAGTTAGCCACCATATATTGCTTAGCCGTTGTTGCAACCTTACTACTTATCTTTTCCATACCCTTTAAGCTTTGTTAGTCTTGATACCCCTGGTAATGGGATTGCCGAGTCCTCATGGCTCATAGTTTTCCACACAACAGTTACAGGTACACGTAATGCGATGATCATGACGCGAGAGCGATGTTTGCTTTCTTTGGTGTTCCTTTGCTTCTTCTTCGATCATGGGTTAGGTTCCTGGTCGGCAGCCTGGGCTAGCATGGTGGATGTCGTTTGAGTTTCTGTTTGTGTTTCATCTATAGTCGGATGTGGATCTCATGTATGATGATGATGTACTCTTGCGGCATTTGTATGCCTTGTATGTATCCCCGGCTATTATGTAATGGTACAATATAATGATATCCACCTTGCAAAAGCATCTCAATATGCGGTTCTATCCTTGTTGGTACCTTCGAGTTCCTTTAGGATAGAGTTGCATATTGGGCGTGACACAACTCCTGGAACATCGAACATCTTCGTAAGTTTACCCATAAGGCGCAGTTGCCGGGCCTCCCGGCAGACCACTTTTTGTACAAGCCTTGCCGGTAAGGCATGTAACCCTTTGTACAAAGCCAGGCGCAAACCCTGAGCATCAGATAATAAATGAAGCGCTGGCGCCCTAGAATTTAGCATGCATGCTAGGTCGAGTCTCTCTCTGTTAGGATCGATAGTGCTCAGTGGCAACTGATCCCTAGCATAGGGGTCAAGTGCATGTCTTTCTGTCTCTTCCAGTCCGTTCTTGGTTCGCAGGCTGCACAAGCGCTTCTGCAAATCCATTTGGAGAAAAGTAGGCGGATCGACACCCCCGACCGCGGCAAGCCGAGGTTGCCGAGGGTTGCAAATTCAGATAAGTTTTCTCTCCCCCGCTATGCGTTTTCGTATGAAGCTTGAACGTACGAAACTTCATTCGTTCCCGTGCCACCGTGCTCCCTCCTTCCTATGCCCGAAATCCCTTTCAGGCCGGAATCTGGTTGTAGTTGCGGTGGAAGGGAAGCAAGCGAAGGGCCCGATCCTTCTTTACCCCTACTCCCACCAAGGGCGTGGGGATGACCATGGTATAACGCGGGGGGTCGGCAAGGTTTGTTGTCGGGCGACATTGTTTGTTCAAAATAACAAGCACTCACTCCTTAGTGTGGGCCTTGCACAGGCACAAAAGAACTCGGCAAACACCCTTTTTCATTAATATGTTGTCGAAAAAGTACAATTCATATGGAATGTAAACATGAGCAAGGGGTTACAAAGTCTAAATTGGACAAGTGCCCTCAGGCTTAAGAAAAAGAGAGAGATAAGATGACCATAATCCCTTTCTTGTCCATCTCCTCAAGAAGCGGATCGGGATAACAGGAGGGCAAAAGGAGTGCCTAGGCGAGGTACAAGCAGCAGAAGACACCAAGAGAACGTCCTGGCGGCCGCCCAGAGTGGGAGCCGGTGATGACGGTGCCGGGGAAGAAGTCGGAAGATGAGGCAGCGGGCCGGAAATACGAGACGAAGGTGTCGATGCCATCGTACTCCGACTTGACGGCCCGCCACTCGCCTTCCTCATCTTCTTCGGACTTCCAGCGCCGGCCGCTAGAAGCGACATCCTCAAGAAGTACAAGGAGCTGGCTCGAGGATCCGCCGCCAAGAACTAACCTCCCCCCGACAAATCACTTTGCCCGGGAGAAGGCCAGGTGGAGATGGTGCTGCTACCGACGTTGCCTAGGGATGGGGCGTCCGACGTCTAGTCAGACATGTCCCCGTCATCCTCCCCACCGGTCCCCTCCTCGTCGCCGTTGCTCAAGGAGGAGCTCTCGTCGTTGGTCGAGCTCTCCGCGCAGCACCCTAACCTGTGTCCCGAGCGCCCGAAGACCTTGACAGAGAGCAGGCCGCTCTCCACTAATTTAAAGAGGAGAACGTGCCCCTTCATCAAGCAGTGGGTGCGTGCGAAGGTTTTTGAACCTCGATGAAGGAGCATTACATGAGGGGCGGGGAACCTTGTGTTCACCCACATGTCGCCATTGCAACACCCCTTCATGTGAAGCCTTAGCCTCGGCGGTTGGTCGACCTCCAGCACCCTCGTGAACGCCTCAGGAAGGAGAAGGCGACTACACGGCGGCTCGTGCAACTGCAGGATGAACTCCAGCGCCGTGTCCCTAACATGGCCGCTCGACGAAGCAGGAGGAGATGGTGGCGGGGATGGTGATGGTGACAACGCGGGCGTCCCCCTTCTGCGCCCACCTTTGCCTCGACCGCCTCGTCGACCGCGGCCCCGTCCGGCGCCCCCGCCTCGAGCATGGCCTTCGCCTTGGGCGTCAGGCTCTTCCTTAACCGCTGCGGCTCTCTGGCGGGACGAGGACCTAGTCGCCTTTGAGGGAGTCCTGGACTAAGGGGTCCTTGGGCGTCCGGCCTGTTATCCTTTGGTTCGGACTGATGGGCTGTGAAGACATGAAGGCCGAAGACTACACTGTGTCTGGATTGGACTCTACTTGGCGTGGAAGGCAAGCTTGGCGATCGAAGATTCCTTCTTATGTAACCGACTCCATGTAAACCCTAGATCCCCTCGGTGTCTATCTAAACCGAAGGGGATAGTCCGGAAAGGACACCACATATACTCATTACCATATTCATAGGCTAGACTTCTATGGTTTAGCCATTACGATCTCATGGTAGATCAACTCTTGTAATACTCATATTCATCAAGATCAATCAAGCAGGAAGTAGGGTATTACCTCCATAGAGAGGGCCCGAACCTGGGTAAACATCGTGTCCCCTGTCTCCTGTTACCATCGATCCTAGACGCACAGTTTGGGACCCCCTACCCGAGATCCGCCGGTTTTGACACCGACATTGGTGCTTTCATTGGGAGTTTCGCTGTGCCATCGACAAAAGGTTCGATGGCCCCTTCAGTCGTCAATAATGACACTGTCCAAAGAGGAACCTTCCTCCCCGGACAGATCTTCGTATTTGGCGGCTTCGTACTGGGCCAACTCGCTTGGCCATCTGGAGCAGATCGACAGCTACGCCCCTGGCCATTAGGTTAGATTCAGAAGCTTGAACTACGTCATGGATATCCATAAGGACTTGATCTTTGAGGGATTTGAACCCGTGGCGATCGCTCCCCCTCATCCCGATGAATGTGACTTAAATCTGTCATCGGATCACACCTAGGAGATGGTCCCTGTGGCTGCAACGACCTTTGAGCCAAAGCAGATCGAGCCATCTGAGGCCGCAGAGTCCGCGGTGTTGGAGCCGCACATGGACTCGACACCCTGCAATATTCGTTTTAACGGAACTTTGGACTCGTCTCTGGCTATAAGTTCTGGATTGTGTACGCCCGCGGACACCGAGCTAGATCGGTTATCGATCTTCGAGTTCAGCGCCGCTGACGTTTTCCAGCACTCGCCTTTGGGTGACGTGCTAAAATCTTTAAAGAATTTGTCCTTGGAGAAGGACTCACAGCCGAACTATGTCCGGTTCGAGCTAGAGACGGATGATGAGGAATCTTAATTCCCACCCACCACCCACTTCATAGCCATCGTCGATGACTTAACCGACGTGCTTGAGTATGGCTCCGAAGACATCGACTGTATGGATGATGATGCTGACCAGGAGCAAGGCCAAGACCCGCCATTCACTGGATGTTGGACGGCTACCTCTTCGTACAACGTGTACATGGTTGATACACCTAAAGGATCTGGCGATGACAAAGAAGAGCCAGATGCGAATGAAACCTTCGAGACACAGTCCAAGCGCCGGCGGCCCAAGCACCGCCGCTCAAAGGACAGCAACACTGGCACCATAGAAAATAGTACTCCGGGCGACGCCGAAAACAATGAAGACCATGTCGGGGCTACATCCAAACAGGAACACGACAGCAGGCAAGAAAACCCTAACGAACATGCCATAGAAGATGACTCGGAGGATGATAGTTACCATCCACCCTCCGAGGAAGAGACAAGCCTTGGCAACGAAGACTTCATCGTGCCTAAGGATCCTCTCTAGCAGGAGCGCTTTAAGCTTCAGCTCATAGCTACTGCAAGGAGCCTAAAAAAGAAACAACAACAGCTTCAAGCTGAACAAGACCTGCTCATCGACAGATGGACTGATGTCCTGACAGCCGAGGAATACGGCCTCAACCGCCCAGCCAAGAGCTACCCGAAACATAGACCGCTACCTCAATTCGATGAGGAGGCGCCGGAGCACATATCTCCCTCGCGTAATGCGAATCGACCACCATGTGGTCGGGACAGGGTGGCAGAACGGCCACCCCGTGGTCGGGATAAAGCGGCAACTCAGGCCGAACAACAGACCGCCCCACCACCCCGTCAAAATAGGGACAGAAGAGTCCGGATTCATATGTATGACCTCCGACAAACCCTCGATAGTAGAGCAGGACACACAAGATCGATCTATGGATCACGAGGACGTGCCTCGAGGCACGGCGACGGCTACCTATTCGGACGTGACAAACCTAATCACACCCGGGCCGATAACTACAGAAGGACGTCGTCGGAGATACGCCATGACACGGCCCGCTATAGAGGCGCCGCACACCCTCTCTGCTTCACAGACAAGGTGCTGGATCATGAATTCCACGAGGGGTTCAAGCATGTCAAATATTGAATCTTACGACGGAACAACCGACCCCGCAGTGTGGATCGAAGATTTTATTCTTCACATACACATGGCCCGAGGAGATGACCTCCATGCCATCAAATACCTCCCATTAACGCTCAAAGGACCAGCTCGACACTGGCTAAATAGTCTGCCTGAGAACTCCATCGGCAGCTGGGAGTACTTGGAAGAGGCCTTCCTCGACAATTTCCAGGGTACATATGTCCGGCCACCCGTGTTGGGGAACGTAGTAATTTCAAAAAAATTCCTACGCACACGCAAGATCATGGTGATGTATAGCAACGAGGGGAGAGTGTGGTCTACGTACCCTTGTAGACCGACAGCGGAAGCGTTATATCAACGCGGTTGATGTAGTCGTACGTCTTCACGATCCGACCGATCCAAGCACCGAAACTACGGCACCTCCGAGTTTCAGCACACGTTCAGCTCGATGACGATCCCCGGACTCCGATCCAGCAAAGTGTCGGGGAAGAGTTCCATGAGCACGGCGGTGTGGTGATGATCTTGATGTTCAACTGTCGCAAGGCTTCGCCTATGCACCACTACAATATTATCGAGGATTATGGTGGAAGGGGGCACCGCACACGGCTAAGAAAACGATCACCAGGATCAACTTGTCTGTCTAGGGGTGCCCCCTGCCTCCGTATATAAAGGAGCCAAGGAGGGGTGCGGCCGGCCCTAGTAGGAGGCGCGCAGGAGGAGTCCTACTCCTACCGGGAGTAGGACTCCCCTGCCTTTCCTTGTCCAAGTAGGAGAGGGGGAAGGAAGGGAGAGAAGAGAGGAAGGAAAGGCGGGGGGGGGGGGGGGGGGGGGGGGGGGCGCCGCCCCTCCCTCCTTGTCCAATTCGGACTAGGGGGAGAGGGGGCGCGCGGCCTGCCCTGGCTGCCTCTCCTCTTCTCCACTTTAGGCCCATGAGGCCCATTAACCCCCCGGGGGTTCCGGTAACCCCCCAGTACTCCGGTTTTATCCGAAACTTCCCCGGAACACTTCCGGTGTCCGAATATAGCCGTCCAATATATCAATCTTTATGTCTCGACCATTTCGAGACTCCTCGTTATGTCCGTGATCATATCCGGGACTCCGAACTAACTTCGGTACATCAAAACTCATAAACTCATAATATAACTGTCATCGAAACCTTAAGCGTGCGGACCCTACGGGTTCGAGAACAATGTAAACATGACCGAGACATGTCTCCGGTCAATAACCAATAGCGGAACCTGGATGCTCATATTGGCTCCCACATATTCTACGAAGATCTTTTATCGGTCAGACCGCATAACAACATACGTTGTTCCCTTTGTCATCGGTATGTTACTTGCCCGAGATTCGATCGTCGGTATCTCAATACCTAGTTCAATCTCGTTACCGGCAAGTCTCTTTACTCGTTCCGTAATACATCATCTTGCAACTAACTCATTAGTTGCATTGCTTGCAAGGCTTAGGTGATGTGCATTACCGAGAGGGCCCAGAGATACCTCTCCGACAATCGGAGTGACAAATCCTAATCTCGAAATACGCCAACCCAACATGTACCTTTGGAGACACCTGTAGAGTACCTTTATAATCACCCAGTTACGTTGTGATGTTTGGTAGCACACAAAGTGTTCCTCCGGCAAACGGGAGTTGCATAATCTCATAGTCATAGGAACATGTATAAGTCATGAAGAAAGCAATAGCAACATACTAAACGATCGGGTGCTAAGCTAATGGAATGGGTCATGTCAATCATATCATTCTCCTAATGATGTGATCCCGTTAATCAAATAACAACACATGTCTATGGTTAGGAAACATAACCATATTTGATTAACGAGCTAGTCAAGTAGAGGCATACTAGTGACTTTTAGTTTGTCTATGTATTCACACAAGTATTATGTTTCCGGATAATACAATTCTAGCATGAATAATAAACATTTATCATGATACAAGGAAATAAAATAATAACATTATTATTGCCTCTAGGGCATATTTCCTTCAGTCTCCCACTTGCACTAGAGTCAATAATCTAGATTACATAGTAATGATTCTAACACCCATGGAGTTTTGGTGCTGATCATGTTTTGCTCGTGGAAGAGGCTTAGTCAATGGGTCTGCAACATTCAGATCCGTATGTATCTTGCAAATCTCTATGTCTCCCACCTGGACTAGATCCCGAATGGAATTGAAGCGTCTCTTGATGTGCTTGGTTCTCTTGTGAAATCTGGATTCCTTTGCCAAGGCAATTGCACCAGTATTGTCACAAAAGATTTTCATTGGACCTGATGCACTAGGTATGACACCTAGATCGGATATGAACTCCTTCATCCAGACTCCTTCGTTTGCTGCTTCCAAAGCAGCTATGTACTCCGCTTCACATGTAGATCCCACCACAAAGCTTTGTTTAGAACTGCACCAACTGACAGCTCCACCGTTTAATGTAAACACATATCCGGTTTGCGATTTAGAATCGTCCGGATCAGTGTCAAAGCTTGCATCAACGTAACCATTTACAATGAGATCTTTTTCACCTTCATATATGAGAAACATATCCTTAGTCCTTTTCAGGTATTTCAAGATGTTCTTGACCGCTGTCTAGTGATCCACTCCTGGATTACTTTGGTACCTTCCTGCTAGACTTATAGCAAGACACACATCAGGTCTGGTACACAGCATTGCATACATGATAGAGCCTATGGCTGAAGCATAGGGAACATCTTTCATTTTCTCTCTATCTTCTGCATTGGTCGGGCATTGAGTCTTACTCAATTTCACACCTTGTAACACAGGCAAGAATCCTTTCTTTGCTTGATCCATTTTGAACTTTTTCAAAACTTTGTCAAGGTATGTGCTTTGTGAAAGTCCAATTAAGCGTCTTGATCTATCTCTATAGATCTTAATGCCTAATATGTAAGTAGCTTCACCGAGGTCTTTCATTGAAAAACTCTTATTCAAGTATCCTTTTATGCTATCCAGAAATTCTATATCATTTCCGATTAGTAATATGTCATCTACATATAATATCAGAAATGCTACAGAGCTCCCACTCACTTTCTTGTAAATACAGGCTTCTCCAAAAGTCTGTACAAAACCAAATGCTTTGATCACACTATCAAAGCATTTATTCCAACTCCGAGAGGCTTGCACCAGTCCATAAATGGATCGCCGGAGCTTGCACACTTTGTTAGCTCCCTTTGGATCGACAAAACCTTCCGGCTGCATCATATATAACTCTTCTTCCAGAAATCCATTCAGGAACGCAGTTTTGACATCCATCTGCCAAATCTCATAATCATAAAATGTGGCAATTGCTAACATGATTCGGGCAGACTTAAGCATTGCTACGGGTGAGAAGGTCTCATTGTAGTCAATCCCTTGAACTTGTCGAAAATCTTTTGCGACAAGTCGAGCTTTGTAGACAGTAAAATTACCGTCAGCATCAGTCTTCTTCTTGAAGATCCATTTATTCTCAATTGCTTGCTGATCATTGGGCAAGTCAACCAAAGTCCACACTTTGTTCTCATACATGGATCCCATCTCAGATTTCATGGCTTCTAGCCATTTTGCGGAATCTGGGCTCACCATCGCTTCTTCATAGTTCGTAGGTTCATCATGATCTAGTAGCATGACTTCCAGAACAGGATTACCGTACCACTCCGGTGCGGATCTTACTCTGGTTGATCTACGAGGTTCGGTAGTAACTTGTTCTAAAGTTTCATGATCATTATCATTAGCTTCCTCATTAATTGGTGTAGGTGTCACAGAAACCGATTTCTGTGATGTACTACTTTCCAGTAAGGGAGCAGGTATAGTTACCTCATCAAGTTCTACTTTCCTCCCACTCACTTCTTTCGAGAGAAACTCCTTCTCTAGAAAGGATCCATTCTTAGCGACAAATGTCTTGCCTTCGGATCTATGATAGAAGGTGTACCCAACAGTCTCCTTTGGGTATCCTATGAAGACACATTTCTCCGATTTGGGTTCGAGCTTATCAGGTTGAAGTTTTTTCACATAAGCATCGCAGCCCCAAACTTTCAGAAATGACAACTTTGGTTTCTTGCCAAACCACAGTTCGTAAGGCGTCGTCTCAACGGATTTTGATGGTGCCCTATTTAACGTGAATGCGGCCGTCTCTAGAGCATAACCCCAAAATGATAGCGCTAAATCTATAAGAGACATCATAGTTCGTACCATATCAAGTAAAGTACGATTACGACGTTCGGACACACCATTACGCTGTGGTGTTCTGGGTGGCGTGAGTTGCGAAACTATTCCGCATTGTTTCAAATGTAGACCAAACTCGTAACTCAAATATTCTCCTCCACGATCAGATCGTAGAAACTTTATTTTCTTGTTATGATGATTTTCAACTTCACTTTGAAATTCTTTGAACTTTTCAAATGTTTCAGACTTATGTTTCATTAAGTAGATATACCCATATCTGCTTAAATCATCTGTGAAGGTGAGAAAATAACGATATCCGCCACGAGCTTCAACATTCATTGGACCACATACATCTATATGTATGATTTCCAACAAATCTGTTGCTCTCTCCATAGTACCGGAGAACGGTGTTTTAGTCATCTTGCCCATGAGGCACGGTTCGCAAGTACCAAGTGATTCATAATCAAGTGGTTCCAAAAGTCCATCAGTATGGAGTTTCTTCATGCGTTTTACACCGATATGACCTAAACGGCAGTGCCACAAATAAGTTGCACTATCATTATCAACTCTGCATCTTTTGGCTTCAACATTATGAATATGTGTATTACTACTATCGAGATTCAATAAGAATAGACCACTCTTCAAGGGTGCATGACCATAAAAGATATTACTCATATAAATAGAACAACCATTATTCTCTGATTTAAATGAATAACCGTCTCGCATTAAACAAGATCCAGATATAATGTTCATGCTCAACGCTGGCACCAAATAACAATTATTTAGGTCTAATACTAATCCCGATGGTAGATATAGAGGTAGCGTGCCGACCGCGATCACATCGACTTTGGAACCATTTCCCACGCGCATCGTCACCTTGTCCTTCGCCAGTGTTCGCTTAATCCGTAGTCCCTGTTTCGAGTTGCAAATATTAGCAACAGAACCAGTATCAAATACCCAGGTGCTACTGCGAGCTCTAGTAAGGTACACATCAATAACATGTATATCACATATACCTTTGTTCACCTTGCCATCCTTCTTATCCGCCAAATACTTCGGGCAGTTCCGCTTCCAGTGACCAGTCTGCTTGCAGTAGAAGCACTCAATTTCAGGCTTAGGTCCAGATTTGGGTTTCTTCTCTTGAGCAGCAACTTGCTTGCTGTTCTTTTTGAAGTTCCCCTTCTTCTTACCTTTGCCCTTTTTCTTGAAACCAGTGGTCTTGTTGACCATCAACACTTGATGCTCCTTTTTGATTTCTACCTCCGCAGCTTTTCGCATTGCGAAGAGTTCGGGAATAGTCTTATTCATCCCTTGCATATTATAGTTCATCACGAAGCTCTTGTAGCTAGGTGGCAGTGATTGGAGAATTCTGTCAATGACGCAATCATCTTGAAGATTAACTCCCAATTGAATCAAGTGATTATTATACCCAGACATTTTGAGTATATGCTCACTGACAGAACTGTTCTCCTCCATCTTGCAGCTATAGAATTTATTGGAGACTTCATATCTCTCAATCCGGGCATTTGCTTGAAATATTAACTTCAACTCTTGGAACATCTCATATGCTCCATGACGTTCAAAACGTCGTTGAAGTCCCGATTCTAAGCCGTAAAACATGGCACACTAAACTATCGAGTAGTCATCAGCTTTGTTCTGCCAGACGTTCATAACATCTGGTGTTGCTCCAGCAGCAGGCCTGGCACCAAGCGGTGCTTCCAGGACGTAATTCTTCTGTGCAGCAATGAGGATAATCCTCAAGTTACGGACCCAGTCCGTGTAATTGCTACCATCATCTTTCAACTTTGCTTTCTCAAGGAACGCATTAAAATTTAACGGAACAACAGCACGGGCCATCTATCTACAATCAAACATAAACAAGCAAGATACTATCAGGTACTAAGTTCATGATAAATTTAAGTTTAATTAATCATATTACTTAAGAACTCCCACTTAGAAAGACATCCCTCTAATCTTCTAAGTGATTACGCGATCCAAATCAACTAAACCATAACCGATCATCACATGAAATGGAGTAGTTTACAATGGTGAACATCGCTATGTTGATCATATCTACTATATGATTCACGCTCGACCTTTCGGTCTTAGTGTTCCGAGGCCATATCTGCATATGCTAGGCTCGTCAAGTTTAACCTGAGTATTCTGCGTGTGCAAAACTGGCTTGCACCCGTTGTAGATGGACGTAGAGCTTATCACACCCGATCATCACGTGGTGTCTGGGCACGACGAACTTTGGCAACGGTGCATACTCAGGGAGAACACTTTTATCTTGAAATTTAGTGAGAGATCATCTTATAATGCTACCGTCAATCAAAGCAAGATAAGATGCATAATAGATAAACATCACATGCAATCAATATAAGTGATATGATATGGTCATCATCATCTTGTGCTTGTGATCTCCATCTCCGAAGCATCGTCATGATCAGCATCGTCACCGGCGCGACACCTTGATCACCATCGTAGCATCGTTGTCGTCTCGCCAATCTTATGCTTCCACGACTATCGCTACCGCTTAGTGATAAAGTAAAGCATTACAGCGCAATTGCATTGCATACAATAAAGCGACAACCATATGGCTCCTGCCAGTTGCCGATAACTGGGTTACAAAACATGATCATCTCATACAATAAAATTTAGCATCATGTCTTGACCATATCACATCACAACATGCCCTGCAAAAACAAGTTAGACGCCCTCTACTTTGTTGTTGCAAGTTTTACGTGGCTGCTACGGGCTTAAGCAAGAACTAATCTTACCTACGCATCAAAACCACAACGATAGTTTGTCAAGTTGGTGTTGTTTTAACCTTCGCAAGGACCGGGCGTAGCCACACTCGGTTCAACTAAAGTTGGAGAAACTGACACCCGCTAGCCACCTTTGTGCAAAGCACGTCGGGAGAACCAGTCTCGTGTAAGCGTACGCGTAATGTCAGTCCGGGCCGCTTCGTCCAGCAATACCGCCGAACAAAAGTATGACATGCTGGTAAGCAGTATGACTTATATCGCCCATAACTCACTTGTGTTCTACTCGTGCATATAACATCAACACATAAAACCTAGGCTCTGATACCACTATTAGGGAAAGTAGTAATTTCAAAAAAATTCCTACGCACACGCAAGATCTTGGTGATGTATAGCAACGAGGGGAGAGTGTGATCTACGTACCCTTGTAGACCGACAGCGGAAGCGTTATATCAACGCGGTTGATGTAGTCGTACGTCTTCACGATCCGACCGATCCAAGCACCGAAACTACGACACCTCCGAGTTTCAGCACACGTTCAGCTCGATGACGATCCCCGGACTCCGATCCAGCAAAGTGTCGGGGAAGAGTTCCGTCAGCACGACAACGTGGTGACGATCTTGATGTTCAACTATCGCAGGGCTTCGCCTAAGCACCACTACAATATTATCGAGGATTATGGTGGAAGGGGGCACCGCACACGGCTAAGAAAATGATCACCAGGATCAACTTGTCTGTCTAGGGGTGCCCCTGCCTCCGTATATAAAGGAGCCAAGGAGGGGTGCGGCCGGACTTAGTAGGAGGCGCGCAGGTCCAAGTAGGAGAGGGGGAAGGAAGGGAGAGAAGTGAGGAAGGAAAGGGGGGCGCCACCCCTCCCTCCTTGTCAAATTCGGACTACCCTGGCTGCCTCTTCTCTTCTCCACTTTAGGCCCATGAGGCCCATTAACCCCCCAGGGGGGTTCCGGTAACATCCCGGTACTCCGGTTTTATTCGAAACTTCCCCAGAACACTTCCGGTGTCCGAATATAGCCGTCCAATATATCAATCTTTATGTCTCGACCATTTCGAGACTCCTCGTTATGTTCGTCATCATATCCGGGACTCTGAACTAACTTCGGTACATCAAAACTCATAAACTCATAATATAACTATCATTGAAACCTTAAGCGTGCGGACCCTACGGGTTCGAGAACAATGTAGACATGACCGAGACATGTTTCCGGTCAATAACCAATAGCGGAACCTGGATGCTCATATTGGCTCCCACATATTCTACGAAGATCTTTTATCGGTCAGACCGCATAACAACATACGTTGTTCCCTTTGTCATCGGTATGTTACTTGCCCGAGATTCGATCGTTGGTATCTCAATACCTAGTTCAATCTCGTTACCGGCAAGTCTCTTTACTCGTTCCGTAATACATCATCTTGCAACTAACTCATTAGTTGCATTTCTTGCAAGGCTTAGGTGATGTGCATTACCGAGAGGGCCCAGAGATACCTCTCCGACAATCGGAGTGACAAATCGTAATCTCGAAATATGCCAACCCAACATGTACCTTTGGAGACACCTGTAGAGTACCTTTATAATCACCCAGTTACGTTGTGACGTTTGGTAGCACACAAAGTGTTCCTCCGGCAAACGGGAGTTGCATAATCTCATAGTCATAGGAACATGTATAAGTCATGAAGAAAGCAATAGCAACATACTAAACGATCGGGTGCTAAGCTAATGGAATGGGTCATGTCAATCATATCATTCTCCTAATGATGTGATCCCGTTAATCAAATAACAACACATGTCTATGGTTAGGAAACATAACCATCTTTGATTAACGAGCTAGTCAAGTAGAGGCATACTAGTGACTTTTAGTTTGTCTATGTATTCACACAAGTATTATGTTTCCGGATAATACAATTCTAGCATGAATAATAAACATTTATCATGATATAAGGAAATAAAATAATAACATTATTATTGCCTCTAGGGCATATTTCCTTCAACCCGATGCCGATGACTTAAGCCACATAGTTCAACAATCTGGAGAATCAACCAGAAAATTCTGGACTAGGTTCTTAACCCAAAAAAACTAGATCGTCGACTGTCCGGACGCTGAAGCCCTAGCAGCATTTAAGCATAGCATCCGAGACGAATGGCCTGCCCGCCACCTCAGCCAAGAAAAGCCGAGATCCATGGCAGCCCTCACAACACTTTTGACCCGCTTTTGCGCGGGAGAGGATAGTTGGCTGGCTCGCAGTACAAACACAGCCAACGAAACAGGCCCCTCCGAGGCCAAAAACAGTACCGTCAAGCTCCGGCACAACAGACACAAATGCCGAAGCAATGGCGATAACGCCGATGACACTATAGTTCACGCCAAATTCAGTGGCTCCAAGTCTGGCCAGCGAAAGAAGCCCTATAAAAGGAGTAGCGGAGGACCATCTAGCTTGGACCACATACTCGATCGTCCTTGCCAGATACATGGCACCCTAGACAAACCGGCCAACCATACTAACAGAGGTTGCCGGGTATTTAAACAAGCCAGCAAGGTCAACAGCAGAAACAAGGAAGGAGAATCACAGAGCGAGGACGATGACGAGGAGCCCCGGCAGCCGAACACTGGGGAGCAAAAGAAATTTCCCCCTCAAGTCAAAACGGTGAACATAATATATGCTACACACATCCCCAAAAGGGAGCGCAAGCGCGCACTTAGGGACGTCTATGCGTTAGAGCCAGTCGCCCCGAAATTCAATCCGTGGTTGTCATTTCCGATCACCTTTGACCGCCGAGATCATCCAACCAGCATTCGCCATGGCGGTTCAGCCGCACTGGTCCTCGACCCAATCATTAACGGATTTCACCTGACACGAGTCCTAATGGACGGTGGTAGCAGCCTCAACCTCCTCTATCAGGATACAATACCTAAAATGAGCGTCGACCCCTCACGGGTCAAGCCCACGAAGACTACCTTTAAAGGAGTCATACCTGGCATAGAGGCCCTTTGTACGGGCTCAATAATGCTGGAGGTAGTATTCCGTTCCTCGAATAACTTTCGAAGCGAAGAACTAATCTTCGATATCGTCCCATTTCGTAGCGGCTATCACGCCCTGCTCGGACGAACCGCATTCGCTAGATTCAATGTGGTGCCACATTACGCTTATTTCAAGCTCAAGATGCCCAACCCATGTGGCATCATTACAGTAAATGGAAACATGGAACGCTCCCTCCGTACAGAGGAGCACACTGCCGCCCTAGCAGCAGAAGTACAGAGCGGCCTTCTCAAGCAGCATTATAATCCGGTCGTCGAGCCCCTGGACATCATAAAGAGGGTCCGGACCACACTGCAGCAGGACAACTCGGCTCGTCAAGAGCCGAATTAGCAATTTGACCTCCGTCCCAGCCCCGACGAGGCAATGGCACTAATACCGCGCGTACATAAACCACGCACTCAAAACCCCATGGGAATTGACGGAGGCATAACTCGTTTGCGATCCACTGTACAGCTCGACCGACCCTGGGATTTACACGCTTTTACTTTTTCTTTTTTATGGTTTTTTCTCTTTTGGAGGCCTATGCGGACAAACCGCTTGCAGAACACACCAAGGAGGCAAGGAGCTCTGGCTTACAAGGGAATCCCCAGGTGGTCTCTACTAAACGATTGCTATACTGGCTTTTCATACCCGCACGTAGCTCGCCCTTGGTTGCGGCATGTTAAATAGCCCTACTTGCTTATCGCATTACTTGTACAAATACGCCTTGACGTACTAGTTACATCACAATGGTGAATACACGATAGCGTTAGCTTATTATTTTATTTTTCCATTTACTCACCTCGGTATTAATTACTCACTGCACACGTACACCATGGTACGTATTACTATGCCAAGGGCTTCATTACACCCAACACTACGGCAATAAAAAGTCCAAACACTTTTATAGTATAGTTTGGCACCCCGAACTTATAGCATTATATGCATCGGCTCTGAATCATGTCTTTGCTCAATAGTTGGGTTGCCCGGCTCCTGTGCTTGCTACCTTATGTTCCGCTATATCGGCTAGGATAGTAAAGGGAGAACTACTGCGATTGTGTCCTGGTTCTTCCGGATGAGCACCTCAGTAAAGAAAACCGAAAACTGACTGTCATGATGCGGCGAGAGCCAGTCAGCTGTTCGAGAGGTCCCAAATCGTTAGAGATTATTTTCCGCTTCTTGCGAAGAATCGGTTCCCCCGATTAGGCGTGCATAGCGCCCCTAGTTCAGTCTTCTGAATACCAGGGGCTTCACCAACTTTCTTAATTATCAAACTCCTATGGCTAAGTGAGGGCGGTAAAGGCCGCATAGTCTGATTGCCTTGTTCATTGCGCTAAACACCTCCTTTAAGGACCAGAATGTGGAGTAAAGAGTGTTTAGATTTATCCCGAACACCCCCGTACTATCTACATGGGGGCAGAAGCCGACGACTGGTCAACCCTCAGAGTTAATAAACGACCGCACAGGAGGTAAATTTAAATCATAAGCATTATACTACATAAACACCATTGTTCCATATTACAGGGCAAGGTAATACACATGTTCTCATGGGAATATGATATCCTTCGAACATTGCTCAGCCACAAGGCGGGACCCCTCCAGGACACCTTGAAAATAATGCTCGGGTCGACAATGCTCCTTGCCCTCCGGCGGTCCCTCGGTCATCAGCTTCTTGGCATCCAGCTTTTCCCAATGCGTCTTGATGCGGGCAAAGGCCATACGCACACCTTCAATACAGACCGACCGCTTCACGGCTTCGAGCCACGGACAGGCACTCAGAAGCCGCTGCACAAGCCCGAAGTAGCTGCTAGGTATAGGATCGGCAGGCCACAGCCGGACTATCAGGTCCTTCATGGCTAGCTCTGCCAACCTATGCAGCTCGACCAACCGCTTTAGCTGGTCGCTGAAGGGCACCAGATGTTTGGATCCCAGATATTGGGACCAGAACAGCTTCTCCGTAGACATCCCTTCTTCGGCTCTATAATGCTCGGCAGCATTTGACACACTATGCGGCAGATCTGTAAACGCCCCTGGAAAATCCAAATTCAGGATAAGTACAAGGAACATTTCTTCTACACACTTGCTATGCATGGTGAAAGATTTACCTGCCGTAATCTTCTTGGCCGCCTGAATTTCCTGGAGGGCGCTCTGGGCTTCAGCTCATGCATCCTGCGTGCTCTGGCGGGCCTTCGCTAATTCGGACTCTTGCACCTTACAATCGCGCTCCAAGGACTCAAACCTCTCTATCGCACCGTGGAGCTATTGCTGCGCCTCGCCAACCCGGGCCTTGTGCTTCTCGCACAAGGCGCTTTCCTTGGCCGCTTTGTCCTCGGCCTCGGCTAGCGCCTTCTTAAGGGCCGCCACCTCGGTCGTGGCCCCTAATAAAGTTTATGACACTTTAGTCCGGTTGGACTACTCATTTTTTCGAAATGTACCCACAGGTTCATGCATACCTTGGCTATCCTCCAGCTACTTCTTCACGAGGCCGAGATCCTCCTCGGCCCGCCCCAGTTTCCGCTTCAGTCCGGAAACTTCCGCAGCATGAGCAGTGGCAGCCTGCAGCGATACCTGCTTATTCACATAGACAACTCATATTAGACTCCTACGATATTTATTCCCGATCCTCTGTTTGGCTTTTCCTCCCAAACACCAAACAGAGCATCAGGGGCTACTGTCTCTACGGTGATATTTTTCCTACAATCACATTACTTACCTCAAAGCCTGTTAGAAGGCTAGTGCAGGCTTCGGTCAGTCCTCTTTTGACAAACTAAACCTTCTCTATTACCGTGTCCATAAGGACACGATGCTCATCTATGATAGAGGCGCCTCGTAGCGCCTCCAGCAGATTATCTGGTGCCTCTGGTTGGACAGAGGTCACCGGTGGAACAGGCACATTCCCTCCTTGGGGGGAATGCCGTTCGCTGGACCCCGGAGCCATGTAGATCTCCGGAATGGTATCCGGCTGAGGCCCGAAGGGAACTCGGGCCCCGTCACCAGTCCCCATGGGGACTTTTTCCCTCGTATGTCCGGCGGCCGAGGAGTCATCCTGGGACGTCACCCCGATGGTCTCCAGAATCTCCCCCGTCTTGGGAAAGTCTTTTTGGACACAACCTCGTCATCACCTTTGGGTGAGATGGAATGAGCAGGTGGCGGAGACATGCTAGCCATCTCCTTCGAGTCCAGTGAACCCTCTGTCGAGGATCGCAGGGAGCCATCGCGTGCTGGACTGCAATGACAAGGTTTAATATGTATCAATATTACAAACCGAGAAGGCCAGATGTTTTTGATTCTGGTACTCACGAGGCGGCCAGAGGCTTGGTCCGGCGAGGTCGCTCCAGACTGCTATCAACATCACACGCGGAGTTATCCGCGAGGGAGCCTCTCCCCCTCTTGGGCGCCTCTGCCTCCAAACTCGTGGAGGCCTCCCTTTTCTCCCTTCTTCCCACAGGAGGGGAGTCTCCTCCCTCCCTGTCGTCCTCATCGGCGACTAAGGGGTCTGTCTCATCATCAGACGAGATGAACAAGGTGCTCCTTCGGCGAAGCCCACTCCTGGTCCCCTTGGCCGTGGTTTTGACCTTCTTCTCCGGTACGTCGTAAGGCGCCGGAAATAGCATCTCCGTAAGGAGTGGGGTTTCTTCGTCTTCGGGTAGCGGAGCCGCATTATTAATCCGTCCCGCTAGGTCGACCCAGGCTGGAAAAAAATTGATAAGAACGCTTAGTATCCTTCCTCGAGGTGTGTCCTTAAAGCATATACCTTGATGGCTTACCGAATTGGCCTGGTGCTTAGAGTTTTGCCCGAGATCTTTGGTCAAGGGTGGCGGCTTCTCGCTGCCCTTGAAGAGCACCTTCCAGATATCTTCGTGCGTCGTGCCAAAAAGCCTTAGCAGCATCTGGTGCTCGACTGAATCGAACTCCCACAAATAACAGGTCCGGCGCTGACATGGAAGGATCCGACGTACAAGCATGACCTGGATCACATCAACAAGCTTGATCTTCCGGGTTATCATATTCTGGAGGCACATTTGGATCCTCGTGATCTCTTCCAAAGATCCCCAGGTCAGGCCCTTCTCTTGCCAGGAGGTAAGCCGCATCGGGACTCCGGATCGGAATTTGGGAGCCGCCGCCCAATTGGTGTCGCGCGGCTCGGTGATATAGAACCACCCCGATTGCCATCCCTTCATCGTCTCTACGAAGGAGCCTTTGAGCCAGGTAGTATTGCGCATCTTGCCCACCATGGCACCTCCATACTCGGCCTGTCAGCCACGCACCACCTTTGGCTTTACATTAAAATTCTTTAGCCATAGGCCAAAGTGAGGTGGGATGCGGAGAAAGGCTTCGCACACAACTATGAATGCGGAGATATTGAGGATAAAGTTGGGGGCCAGATCGTGGAAGTCCAACCCATAGTAAAACATCAATCCATGGACAAATGGATGAAGAGGGAATCCCAGCCCACGGATGAAGTGTGTGAGAAACACAACCCTCTCATGGGGCTCGGGGGTAGGGACGATTTGCCCTTTTCCGGGAGTCGGTGAGCAATCTCCTTGGCTAAATAGCCGGCCTCCCGAAGCTCTGTGATGTCCTTCTTCTCAACGGAGAAGGCCATCCACTTGCGTCCAGCTCCGGATCCGGACATGATTGGAGTGCCTTCTCGAAAGAGGAAAAGCTAAAGCTTGGACGCTAGATATCAAGCGCCTTATAAAGGGAGAGTGTTCTTATCCCCTTATAAAGGCCGCGAATATCAAGCGCCTCCCCACTTGTCCTAAAAACTCGCCTATTCCCAAGGGCTGTATAAGAGGCACGGTTGGGTTACCCATGCCCGCATTGATGAGAATCCCGCGATAAGGGGACACGATATCTATTTTGACAAGATGTGCCAATGGCAACCGCGTCTCAAAACATGGAGCGACAGACGAAAAGCGGTTCGAAATTATGACCGTACAAACGCAATGTCGTGTTGTAAAAAGCTGTCAGCGGATAGAACTCGTGTGAAAATATATATTCTCTCCGCGGTTGTGTGTGGTATGTGACAAGTCCGGATACTATCGTCGCATCCGAAGACTATCTTGGAGTTTGGAGAAAGGGGAACCCGCCTTGCAATTCCGAAGACAATCTGCACGCCGGACTCCTCGTCATTGAAAGCCAGGTTTAGGGGCTACTGAGGGAGTCCTGGACTAAGGGGTCCTCGGGCGCCTGGCCTGTTATCCTTTGGGCCGGACTGATGATCTGTGAAGACATGAAGGTCGAAGACTACACCGTGTCCAGATTGGACTCTACCTAGCGTGGATGGCAAGCTTGGCGACCGAAGATTCCTTCTTATGTAACCGACTCCATGTAAACCTTAGATCCCCTCAGTGTCTATATAAACCGAAGGGGATAGTCCGGAAAGGACACCACATATACTCATTACCATATTCATAGGCTAGACTTCTAGGGTTTAGCCATTACGATCTCGTGGTAGACAAACTCTTGTAATACTCATATTCATCAAGATCAATCAAGCAGGAAGTAGGGTATTACCTCCATAGAGAGGGCCCGAACCTGGGAAAACATCGTGTCCCCCGTCTCCTGTTACCATCGATCCTAGATGCACAGTTCGGGAACCCCTACCCGAGATTCGCCAGTTTTGACACCGACATCCTCCGCAGAAGGACGGCCGCGGCCACGCCCTCTCGGCATGGCAGTGGGTGGAGAATGGGGATGAAGGGGAGGCATGAGGATGCCTCTCCTCCTCCTCCTCCTCCTCCTCCTGAGTTCCCTCTTTACTGAAGGAAATATGCCCTAGAGGCAATAATAAAGTTATTATTTATTTCCTTATAATCATGATAAATGTTTATTATTCATGCTAGAATTGTATTAACCGGAAACATAATACATGTGTGAATACATAGACAAACAAAGTGTCACTAGTATGCCTCTGCTTGACTAGCTCGTTAATCAAAGATGGTTATGTTTCCTAACCATGAACAATGAGTTGTTATTTGATTAACAAGGTCACATCATTAGTTGAATGATCTGATTGACATGACCCATTCCATTAGCTTAGCACCTCGATTCGTTTAGTATGTTGCTATTGCTTCTTCATGACTTATACATGTTTCCTATAACTATGGAGTTATGCAACTCCCGTTTACCGGAGGAACACTTTGGGTACTACAAACGTCACAATGTAACCTGGTGATTATAAAGGAGTACTACAGTGTCTCCAAATGGTACATGTTGGGTTGCGTTATTTTCGAGATTAGGTTTGTCACTCCGATTGTCGGAGAGGTATCTCTGGCCCTCTCGGTAATACACATCACCAAGCCTTGCAAGCATTGCAACTAATATGTTAGTGTGCAGATGATGTATTACAGGAACGAGTAAAGAGACTTGCCGGTAACGAGATTGAACTAGGTATTGGATACCGACGATCGAATCTCGGGCAAGTAACATACCGATGACAAAGGGAACAACGTATGTTGTTATGCGGTCTGACCGATAAAGATCTTCGTAGAATATGTAGGAGCCATATCTGGCATCCAGGTCCCAGTATTGGTTATTGACCGGAGACGTGTCTCGGTCATGTCTACATTGTTCTCGAACCCGTAGGGTCCGCACGCTTAAGGTTACGATGACAGTTATATTATGAGTTTATGTATTTTGATGTACCGAAGGTTGTTCGGAGTCCCGGATGTGATCATGGACATGACGAGGAGTCTCGAAATGGTCGAGACATAAAGATTGATATATTGGAAGCCTATGTTTGGATATCGGAAGTGTTCTGGGTGAAATCGGGATTTTACCGGAGTACCGGGAGTTACCGGAACCCCCCGGGAAGTCATATGGGCCTTAGTGGGCCTTAGTGGAAAGGTGAAAAGGGCTGCCCATAAGGGCTGCGCGCCTCCCCCCTCCCCTAGTCCTATTAGGACTAGGAGAGGTGGCCGGCCACCCCTCTCCCTCTTTCCCCCTTGGGAGTCCTAGTTGGAACAGGATTGGGGGGGGAGTCCTACTCCCGGTAGGAGTAGGACTCCTCCTGCGCCTCCATAGGGCTGGCCACACCCCTTCCCCTTGGCTCCTTTATATACGGAGGCAGGGGGCACCTCTAGACACACAAGTTGATCATTAAGATCGTTCCTTAGCCGTGTGCGGTGCCCCCTGCCACCATATTCCACCTCGATCATATCGTTGTAGTGCTTAGGCGAAGCCCTGCGTCGGTAGAACATCAAGATCGTCACCATGCCGTCGTGCTGACGGAACTCTTCCCCGATGCTTTGCTGGATCGGAGCCCGGGGATCGTCATCGAGCTGTACATGTGCTAAGAACTCAGAGGTGCCGGAGTAACGGTGCTTGGATCGGTCGGATCGGGAAGAAGACGTACGACTACTTCCTCTACGTTGTGTCAACGCTTCCGTTGCGATCTACAAGGGTACGTAGATCATACTCTCCCCTCGTTGCTGTGCATCACCATGATCTTGCGTGTGCGTAGGAAATTTTTTGAAATTACTACGTTCCCCAACAGTGGCATCCGAGCCTAGGTTTTATGGTTTGATGTTATTTGCACGAGTAGAACACAAGTGAGTTGTGGACGATACAAGTCATACTACCTACTAGCATGTCATACTTTGGTTCGGCGGTATTGTTGGACGAGACGACCCGGACCAACCTTACGCGTACGCTTACGCGTGACCGGTTCCCTCGACGTGCTTTGCACATAGATGGCTTGCGGGCGACTGTCTCTCCAACTTTAGTTGAACCAAGTGTGGCTACGCCCGGTCCTTGCGAAGGTTAAAACGGAGTCTATTTGACAAACTATCGTTGTGGTTTTGATGCGTAGGTGAGATTGGTTCTTGCTTAAGCCCGTAGCAGCCACGTAAAACATGCAACAACAAAGTAGAGGACGTCTAACTTGTTTTTGCAGGGCATGTTGTGATGTGATATGGTCAAGGCATGATGCTGAATTTTATTGTATGAGATGATCATGTTTTGTAACCGAGTTATCGGCAACTGGCAGGAGCCATATGGTTGTCGCTTTATTGTATGCAATGCAATCGCGATGTAATGCTTTACTTTATTACTAAACGGTAGTGATAGTCGTGGAAGCATAAGATTGGCGAGACGACAACGATGCTACGATGGAGATCAAGGTGTCACGCCGGTGACGATGGTGATCATGACGGTGCTTCGGAGATGGAGATCACAAGCACAAGATGATGATGGCCATATCATATCACTTATATTGATTGCATGTGATGTTTATCTTTTTTATGCATCTTATCTTGCTTTGATTGACGGTAGCATTATAAGATGATCTCTCACTAAATTATCAAGAAGTGTTCTCCCTGAGTATGCACCGTTGCCAAAGTTCGTCGTGCCCAGACACCACGTGATGATCGGGTGTGATAAGCTCTACGTCCATCTACAACGGGTGCAAGCCAGTTTTGCACACGCAGAATACTCAGGTTAAACTTGACGAGCCTAGCATATACAGATATGGCCTCGGAACACGGAGACCGAAAGGTCGAGCATGAATCATATAGTAGATATGATCAACATAACGATGTTCACCATTGAAAACTATTCCATCTCACGTGATGATCGGTTATGGTTTAGTTGATTTGGATCACGTGATCACTTAGAGGATTAGAGGGATGTCTATCTAAGTGGGAGTTCTTAAGTAATATGATTAATTGAACTTAAACTTATCATGAACTTAGTACCTGATAGTATCTTGCTTGTTTATGTTGATTGTAGATAGATGGCTCGTGCTATTGTTCCGTTGAATTTTAATGCATTCCTTGAGAAAGCAAAGTTGAAAGATGATGGTAGCAATTATACGGACTGGGTCCGTAACTTGAGGATTATCCTCATTGCTGCTCAGAAGAATTACGTCCTGGAAGCACCGCTGGGTGCCAGGCCTGCTGCTGGAGCAACTCTAGATGTTATGAACGTCTGGCAGAGCAAAGCTGATGACTACTCGATAGTTCAGTGTGCCATGCTTTACGGCTTAGAATCGGGACTTCAACGACGTTTTGAACGTCATGGAGCATATGAGATGTTCCAGGAGTTGAAGTTAATATTTCAAGCAAATGCCCGGATTGAGAGATATGAAGTCTCCAATAAGTTCTATAGCTGCAAGATGGAGGAGAACAGTTCTGTCAGTGAGCATATACTCAAAATGTCTGGGTATAATAATCACTTGATTCAATTGGGAGTTAATCTTCCAGATGATTGCTTCATTGACAGAATTCTCCAATCACTGCCACCAAGCTACAAGAGCTTCGTGATGAACTATAATATGCAAGGGATGAACAAGACTATTCCCGAGCTCTTCGCAATGCTGAAAGCTGCAGAGGTAGAAATCAAGAAGGAGTATCAAGTGTTGATGGTTAACAAGACCACTAGTTTCAAGAAAAAGGGGAACTTCAAGAAGAACAGCAAGCAAGTTGCTGCTCAGGAGAAGAAGCCCAAGTCTGGACCTAAGCCTGAAACTGAGTGCTTCTACTGCAAGCAGACTGGTCACTGGAAGTGGAACTGCCCCAAGTATTTGGCGGATAAGAAGGATGGCAAGGTGAACAAAGGTATATGTGATATACATGTTATTGATGTGTACCTTACTAGAGCTCGCAGTAGCACCTGGGTATTTGATACTGGTTCTGTTGCTAATATTTGCAACTCGAAACAGGGACTACGGAATAAGCGGGCACTGGCAAAGGACGAGGTGACGATGCGTGTGGGAAACGGTTCCAAAGTCGATGTGATCGCGGTCGGCACGCTACCTCTACATCTACCTTCGGGATTAATATTAGACCTAAATAATTGTTATTTGGTGCCAGCATTGAGCACGAACATTATATCTGGATCTTGTTTAATGCGAGACGGTTATTCATTTAAATCAGAGAATAATGGTTGTTCTATTTATATGAGTAATATCTTTTATGGTCATGCACCCTTGAAGAGTGGTCTATTCTTATTGAATCTCGATAGTAGTAATACACATATTCATAATGTTGAAGCCAAAAGATGCAGAGTTGATAATGAAAGTGCAACTTATTTGTGGCACTGTCGTTTAGGTCATATCGGTGTAAAGCGCATGAAGAAACTCCATACTGATGGACTTTTGGAACCACTTGATTATGAATCACTTGGTACTTGTGAACCGTGCCTCATGGGCAAGATGACTAAAACACCGTTCTCCGGTATAATGGAGAGAGCAACAGATTTGTTGGAAATCATACATACCGATGTATGTGGTCCGATGAATATTGAGGCTCGTGGCGGATATCGTTATTTTCTCACCTTCACAGATGATTTAAGCAGATATGGGTATATCTACTTAATGAAACATAAGTCTGAAACATTTGAAAAGTTCAAAGAATTTCAGAGTGAAGTGGAAAATCATCGTAACAAGAAAATAAAGTTTCTACGATCTGATCATGGAGGAGAATATTTGAGTTACGAGTTTGGTGTACATTTGAAAAACTGTGGAATAGTTTCGCAACTCACGCCACCCGGAACACCACAGCGTAATGGTGTGTCCGAACATCGTAATCGTACTTTACTAGATATGGTGCGATCTATGATGTCTCTTACAGATTTACCGCTATCATTTTGGGGTTATGCTTTAGAGACGGCCGCATTCATGTTAAATAGGGCACCGTCAAAATCCGTTGAGACGACGCCGTATGAACTATGGTTTGGCAAGAAACCAAAGTTGTCGTTTCTTAAAGTTTGGGGCTGCGATGCTTATGTGAAAAAGCTTCAACTTGATAAGCTCGAACCCAAATCGGAGAAATGTGTCTTCATAGGATACCCAAAGGAGACTGTTGGGTACACCTTCTATCACAGATCCGAAGGCAAGACATTCGTTGCTAAGAATGGATCCTTTCTAGAGAAGGAGTTTCTCTCGAAAGAAGTGAGTGGGAGGAAAGTAGAACTTGACGAGGTAATTGTACCTACTCCCTTACTGGAAAGTAGTACATCACAGAAAACTGTTTCAGTGACACCTAGACCAGTTAGTGAGGAAGCTAATGATAATGATCATGAAACTTCAGATCAAGATACTACTGAACCTCGTAGATCAACCAGAGTAAGATCCACACCAGAGTGGTACGGTAATCCTGTTCTGGAGGTCATGCCACTAGATCATGATGAACCTACGAACTATGAAGAAGCGATGGTGAGCCCAGATTCCGCAAAGTGGCTTGAAGCCATGAAATCCGAGATGGGATCCATGTATGAGAACAAAGTATGGACTTTGGTTGACTTGCCCGATGATCGGCAAGCAATTGAGAATAAATGGATCTTCAAGAAGAAGACTGACGCTGACGGTAATGTTACTGTCTACAAAGCTCGACTTGTCGCAAAAGGTTTTTGACAAGTTCAAGGGGTTGACTATGATGAGACTTTCTCACCTGTAGCGATGCTTAAGTCTGTCCGAATCATGTTAGCGATTGCCGCATTTTATGATTATGAAATTTGGCAGATGGATGTCAAAACGGCTTTACACTTTATGCTTCCGGCTCGTATGTTGTGTGGAATTGTGAGCGGATAACAATTTCACACAGGAAACAGCTATGACCATGATTACGCCAAGCTATTTAGGTGAGACTATAGAATACTCAAGCTTCTCGGAGTTGGAATAAACGCTTTGATAGTGTGATCAAAGCATTTGGTTTTATACAGACTTTCGGAGAAGCCTGTATTTACAAGAAAGTGAGTGGGAGCTTTGTAGCATTTCTGATATTATATGTGGATGACATATTATTGATTGGAAATGATATGGAATTTCTGGATAGCATAAAGGGATACTTGAATAAAAGTTTTTCAATGAAAGACCTCGGTGAAGCTGCTTACATATTAGGCATAAAGATCTATAGAGATAGATCAAGACGCTTAATTGGACTTTCACAAAGCACATACCTTGACAAGATTTTGAAGAAGTTCAAAATGGATCAAGCAAAGAAAGGGTTCTTGCCTATGCTACAAGGTGTGAAGTTGAGTAAGACTCAATGCCCGACCACTGCAGAAGATAGAGAGAAAATGAAAGATGTTCCCTATGCTTCAGCCATAGGCTCTATCATGTATGCAATGTTGTGTACCAGACCTGATGTGTGCCTTGCTATAAGTTTAGCAGGGAGGTACCAAAGTAATCCAGGAGTGGATCACTGGACAGCGGTCAAGAACATCCTGAAATACCTGAAAAGGACTAAGGATATGTTTCTCGTATATGGAGGTGACAAAGAGCTCACCGTAAAAGGTTACGTTGATGCAAGCTTTGACACTGATCCGGACGATTCTAAATCGCAAACCGGATACGTGTTTACATTGAACGGTGGAGCTGTCAGTTGGTGCAGTTCTAAACAAAGCGTCGTAGCGGGATCTACATGTGAAGCGGAGTACATAGCTGCTTCAGAAGCAGCGAACGAAGGAGTCTGGATGAAGGAGTTCATATCCGATCTAGGTGTCATCCCTAGTGCATCGGGTCCAATGAAAATCTTTTGTGACAATACTGGTGCAATTTCCTTGGCAAAGGAATCCAGATTTCACAAGAGGACCAAACACATCAAGAGACGCTTCAATTCCATCCGGGATCTAGTCCAGGTGGGAGACATAGAGATTTGCAAGATACATACGGATCTGAATGTTGCAGACCCGTTGACTAAGCCTCTTCCACGAGCAAAACATGATCAGCACCAAGGCTCCATGGGTGTTAGAATCATTACAGTGTAATCTAGATTATTGACTCTAGTGCAAGTGGGAGACTGAAGGAAATATGCCCTAGAGGCAATAATAAAGTTATTATTTATTTCCTTATAATCATGATAAATGTTTATTATTCATGCTAGAATTGTATTAACCGGAAACATAATACATGTGTGAATACATAGACAAACAAAGTGTCACTAGTATGCCTCTGCTTGACTAGCTCGTTAATCAAAGATGGTTATGTTTCCTAACCATGAACAATGAGTTGTTATTTGATTAACGAGGTCACATCATTAGTTGAATGATCTGATTGACATGACCCATTCCATTAGCTTAGCACCCGATCGTTTAGTATGTTGCTATTGCTTTCTTCATGACTTATACATGTTCCTATAACTATGAGATTATGCAACTCCCGTTTACCGGAGGAACACTTTGGGTACTACCAAATGTCACAACGTAACTGGGTGATTATAAAGGAGTACTACAGGTGTCTCCAATGGTACATGTTAGGTTGGCGTATTTCAAGATTAGGTTTTGTCACTCCGATTGTCGGAGAGGTATCTCTGGGCCCTCTCGGTAATACACATCACATAAGCCTTGCAAGCATTACAACTAATATGTTAGTTGTGAAATGATGTATTACAGAACGAGTAAAGAGACTTGCCGGTAACGAGATTGAACTAGGTATTGGATACCGACGATCGAATCTCGGGCAAGTAACATACCGATGAAAAAAGGAACAACGTATGTTGTTATGCGGTCTGACCGATAAAGATCTTCGTAGAATATGTAGGAGCCAATATGGGCATCCAGGTCCCGCTATTGGTTATTGACCGGAGACGTGTCTCGGTCATGTCTACATTGTTCTCGAACCGTAGGGTCTGCAGGCTTAATGTTACGATGACAGTTATTATGAGTTTATGCATTTTGATGTACCAAAGGTTGTTCGGAGTCCCGGATGTGATCACGGACATGACGAGGAGTCTCGAAATGGTCAAGACATAAAGATTGATATATTGGAAGCCTATGTTTGGACATCGGAAGTGTTCCGGGTGAAATCAGGATTTTACCGGATTACCGGGAGGTTACCGGAACCCCCCGGGAGTCATATGGGCCTTAGTGGGCCTTAGTGGAAAGGTGAAAGGGCTGCCCATAAGGGCTGCGTGCCTCCCCCCTCCCCTAGTCCTATTAGGACTAGGAGAGGTGGCCGGCCACCCCTCTCCCTCTTTCCCCCTTGGGAGTCCTAGTTGGAATAGGATTGGGGGGGGGGAGTCCTACTCCTGGTAGGAGTAGGACTCCTCCTGCCCCTCCATAGGGCTAGCCGCACCCCTCCCCCTTGGCTCCTTTATATACGGAGGCAGGGGGCACCTCTAGACACACAAGTTGATCATTAAGATCGTTCCTTAGCCGTGTGCGGTGCCCCCTGCCACCATATTCCACCTCGATCATATCGTTGTAGTGCTTAGGCGAAGCCCTGCGTCGGTAGAACATCAAGATCGTCACCACGCGTCGTGCTGACGGAACTCTTCCCTGACGCTTTGCTGGATTGGAGCCCGGGGATCGTCATCGAGCTGTACGTGTGCTAAGAACTCGGAGGTGCCGGAGTAACGGTGCTTGGATCGGTCGGATCGGGAAGAATACGTACGACTACTTCCTCTACGTTGTGTCAACGCTTCCGTTGCGATCTACAAGGGTACGTAGATCATACTCTCCCCTCGTTGCTGTGCATCACCATGATCTTGCGTGTGCGTAGGAAATTTTTTGAAATTACTACATTCCCCAACATTTACACCCAAGCAGGGAAGGCTGGAGACCGGCTCTACGCCTCCGAAGAGCCTTTCAAGTCCGTCTCATTAAGTTGGCAATGAGTGAGGTCATCGACCGCTCTCCCCGCGCCAATCAAAGGCGCATGGCTATCAGACATGGCGCGCCTTCCCATATCCCGTGCGTCTGTCACCTACCATGTGCCATGCATGCGGCGTACGTGGCGAAAAAGGCGGGTGTGGTGGGAAACATGGAACGACGGTCCCAAGGTTAAGGGAGGCGAGGAGAGTAAATGAGCAACGGCCTTACGGTTTCTCCTTTTCTTATGGGGAAGACGCGGGCCGCCTCTTTACTACACCGCGGGATGACGCAAGCATGCTGCGGTTATTCCGCGCACGATCCCCACATCACGCACTCAATGCGGGTAGTGGGGAAGCGCAACTGGCGAAGGAGTTACCGCGGTAAGAACTCTGCCACGCGTGCCCGTGCACCGTTCTAGGCCTGGCCGAACAACGCTCCACGCTTATGTATGGCCAAGGCCCGGGGCTCCTGTCGGTGTACAAAAGTAGGGGCCCTTCTGTACCCCTTTACTTGTGCAATGGCAGTCGTAGCCACACCTGCGGCCGGGCTCCGTAGGGCAGAGGAAGCAAAGATGCAAAGTTGCCGAGGCAGCACCCAAGCCAGAAGCATAAAGAGCAAAGGGACAAGATGGGCTTCCCCTGGGAAGAGCCTTGCCGGGGCGGCCTACATGGCCCCAACAAGAGCCTTGCCGGGGCAACTTGCCCAACACCAACAAGACCACCACCCCTGAGCCTGAGAGTTATGACGCCATCAACAAGCGTCAAGACCGAGGCTCAGGAGCGCCTGCATGGTGGCATGCAGATCTTTGTGGAAACCAAAGGCCTGCATGCCTAGGTGAGCACCAGAAGCCGAAGACCCCCGGCAAGACCCTTGCCGGGGACGCTCGCAACCCCGCCCTGGCAAGATCCTTGCCGGGGACGCCCATGAGATCCCGGCAAGGGCCTTGCCGGGGGCGTCTACGAAGCCAAATCCAGGCCCGCACTTACCAAAGCTTCGCTGCCCCGCACCCGTTTCGATGTGGCGACCAGCCTACAAACTAGGCAGATGCTTGCGTTGCAGCATGCAGCTTCTAAGCCAACTAGCCAAGCACATGCGTGGTGGCATGCAGATCTTCATGAAGACCCTGCCACCGCACCAACTCAGTAGTCAGCCAGCAAGCGTGGCGCTGCATGCCTCGTCACCTGGGACACGCGTCGAAGCAAGGCGAGGCAGCGATGGACGGGACGGGCCACTTTACCATCCCTGATAAAGCAACATGACACATAGATGGCGCATTAAATGTGTTTGTCTTAGGATGTCAGGAGATAAACTTGTACACTGTACATACTTTCCACCTCATGTGTGCCACTGTGGCAACCCCTTTGACATATAAAAGGAGGCCTGAGGCGCATTGAGGAAGGATTCAGACTTTTTGGACTGGGCATGCACCGCAGCTAGTTCAAGAACTCAAGAACACTGAATACGCACAAAGCAGGACTAGGGTTTTACGCATCGCTTGCGGCCCGAACCTGGGTAAAAAACTCCAGCAAGTTGATCTTATAGACTGGCACTTTGTGCAGCCCCACGCCCCGCAACTGTAGAAGGGATTCCGTCGAGGGATCCCATAGGTGTCGTTCCAGAACCCCGACATCTGGAAATTCCATAAAATGTTTAAAACTTCTAAAAATCATAGAAAATAAACCGTAGCTCAGAATGAAATAATTTATATATGAAAAATGATCAGAAAAATCCAATCTATCCAACCAATTTTATCCATGTTAGAACAACTTTTGGCTACTGTTTAGGACAAATCGAAATGAATGGCATTTAAATAACCACATGTGGAGTTTGAATTTGAACCTTGGGTTCAAACCAACTTCATTTAATTGTGTGCTAGTTGCATTAGCTCAATCAACATCATATTGCCATGTCACATTCATGCATCATATTTCTGCATTGCATTGATTGTGTTCCTTCTCTGTTTGCCGATGTTGTTCCCTCTTACTGGACGTTATTCCGGTGTTGTGATTGATGACGCCGATGAAGAGTTATACTATCTTCAGAAGTGCCAGGCAAGCAAACCCCCATTGAGCATTCCGATACAATCCCACTCTCTTGCTCTTGCTCTCTTTTACTGCATTAGGACAACAATGATTCAACTGTTACATGTTGCGGTAGTTGAACCCTTTCCTCTGCATGACCTGTCTTTGCCATAGTAAATAGTTGAAACCCACTAGCATGAGTAGGAGTTATTTGAGCCATGATGTGCCTACTTATTCATGCTTGCTTGCTATGCCTGCTATGCTTAGAGTTGTGTCAGGTCTGATTCATCTGGGATGGATTGGAATGGTGTGAACATGTCCTACTATGTGAGAGCTAAGTGTGTGAACATGATTTGGTAAAGGTAGCGATGAGAGGCCATGTAGGAGTACATGGTGGGTTGTCTCATTGGGACCGTCCTTAGGAACTGAGTTCTATGTCTGTGATCCAAGACAGTTACTACCACACATTGGGTTCCGATAAATCGACCCCTATCGGCTTATTAATCGCCTCGATCTCTGTCCAGGAGTTGCAACTAGTTTCTGGTATTTGTAGGTAGTGCTAGTACTCTACCAAGTGGCACCTGGTACAAGTGGGCTTGGGACAGATTAGGTGCAGTGGCACGGTGTACCAAGGGGCGCCTGGATGGTGAGCTTGGGAACCCTGCTCACATTGTTTGGGGTCATGATGGAAACCTCGGCCGGACTCCCTTGCAGATGGAACCCGAATAGGCGATAAACATGGACTAGAGTCTTGCGTGGTTAGTCAGGTCATGGCCGACACCCTCGCCAGGCTTACTGTCGGTGTCAAAACCGGCGGATCTCGGGTAGGGGGTCCCGAACTGTGCGTCTAAGGCGGATGGTAACAGGAGGTGGGGGACACAATGTTCACCCAGGTTCGGGCCCTCTTGATGGAGGTAATATCGTACGTCCTGCTTGATTGTTATTGATGATATGAGTATTATAAGAGTTGATCTACCACGAGATCATAGAGGCTAAACCCTAGAAGCTAGCCTATGGTATGATTGTTGTTGTATATCATCTATCAACTAGCCTGGCCTCGCTTTATATAATGCACCAGAGGCCTAGGATAACAAGAGTCCTAGCCGAATACGTCGGTGGGGAGGAGTCCTTGTCTTGATCGCCAAGTCTTGTGGAATCTTCCTTGTATGCGGTAGCTGTCCGAACTGGCCCATGAGTATACGGCCATGGGGGTCCTCGGCCCAATCTAACAGATCGGGAGATGACGTGGTGAGTACCCCCTAGTCCAGGACACCATCAGTAGCCCCCTGAACCGGTCTTCAAGTTAGGGACGCTCCTCGATTTTTCCGAACTGTTCTTCATCTTCGGTCGTTGGTCTTGAAAACTGGTTCAACAAATCTTCTCATCTTCAATCTTGAGGATCGCCAAAGTGAATCCTAAGAGTTTACACGTCGGGTATCCGAGGAGCCCCCTTAAGTTTCCGGCCTTTATCAATGCCTTGTTATTTTTATGCCACACCTTGGGTTTGAAGTTGTTCCTGGGAGGAAGTGTCCTCTTGCGTCCGAGCTCTAACGCCTGACTACATTTGAGGTATCTTTTGTAGCCGAGCACCAATGTCGGACTGCTTCCGAGCTCCAACGACGAAATGTATCCGAGCTCCAACGTCGGACTGTGTCCAAGCTCCAACGACGAAATGTATCCGAGCTCCAATGCCGGACTATATCCAAGATGTCATAGATCATCTTGGTCCAAAAAAGTTGAAGGAGTTTAGCTGAGCTTAATGCCGTAAATTCCCTCTATGGAGCTAGCCGCTAGCGCCGAGCTTTATGCCGGACTGCTTCCAAGGTGGTGCACCACCCCGACCACGGGCTGATTTTTTGTGAATATTTTTAACTGGTGTAGTTTATTCTCTGCCGATGTATATCCAGTGGCCCTCAAGGTGTGTATCAGTCTAAAACCCGAGATGCACCTGAAGGCAAGCATAAAACCGATGTTCCCAGTAGCCCCTGAGACTCGGTTCGATGCGCGAAATCGGCCTGAGGATCAACTCCTGGCTCGGCAGCATACATAGGAATAAAAACGCAGTGTAATATATTAGAGATAATAGTGATCGGCGAACGGGCCCCTGAGAGAGGGTCGTGAGAAGTCGCCGTGATATATTAGCTTGATGCCGGATAGGTCCAGATGGTACTTATTGTTGTCCGAAGACGCGCTTTCCCATAGTTCGATCAAGCCGAACACTAAGCCCTTTGAATTTTCTGCATTGAATAGGCAATGCAGTAGCCCCCGAGACACTGGTCGGGTGACAACACCAGATCAGGGGATCGATGTGCCCCTTTAATATTTATAAATAATGAGCGCAAAGCCCAGTAGCCCCCGAGCCTTGATGTGGGCACGGGTGGCCGAATTAAGGATCGATATTCAGAGTAAAATCTCAGATTATGTGTAATGATTCTATGTATCCAAGTACTTTACATCATTATTTTGACTCCATTGCGACCGTTTATCAGTTGAAAGTGGCCCATCGTCGGCCCCTACCCCTTGGTAGATACTACGAAGGGTGTTTCCGCAATAACAAAACAACCCTTAGCCGACGTCTCGGTGCCCAAAGGCGGTTGTGTTAGCGGAAACGAGGCAATTAGACATGCGGAGGTTATAACTTTCGCTTAGTCATAGGAGCTTTAAATTGGGGAAGCTAGCTATGAGCCCTCGGTTAGTGTTCAGCGACATCCGAGGTCAAGTCGTAAACACTTCGGCCAATGTTACGAATGGCCCGTCATTTAACATAGTCATCGGATCGCTGACCAGTTTACGCCTATTGTGACAGTCAGTTTTCGGCTTTCTCCACTGAGGTACTTAACCATGCGAGATGGAAGCATAATCGCAGTGGTTCTCCCTTTGCACACCTAGCCGAACAAAGCAGAACGTAGGAGGCAAGCACATGAGCCGGGCGACCCAACTATTGACCAAAGACACAATTCGAAACTGATGCATATATGGCAATATCCGAGAGTGTTTTTGCCGAATCTCTAAAGGTGTCCGGCGTTGCACTACGAGACTAATGCTGAAAACACACAAATAGTTTAAAAGTGCCATAGGCTTGGAAAACCAAAAAACGTCAGTGAAAACCTGACGTCCGAATAAGATCAAGTGTTCGGTGCCAATCTGAAAATTGGACTTTAGAAAAAAGTGCTTTTGTCGTGCTTTATCATGACACATCTTATCTCAAGACCTCAAGCGGGTCAGCCTATGGCTTCAACCTCCTATCCCGAAGGCGGAGTACTTCTCATTAGGCCAGCTTAGCAAACTAAACTCTAGCGGCTTTGAGAGAGAAATTAGGCTCCCCGGCTAGTGACCACACACTCGTGTCAAAAAAAGGAGTGATAAATAATAATAATAATAATAATAATAATAATTTGCAACGACTAAGAAGAAGAACACTTATTATAAAATGACTCATATAAATTTAAGAGCCCCCAAGTGACTTGGGTAAAAGAATTTTATGTATAATGAATGTATGTACCAAAGTCCTTATATCATATCTGTGTTCACCCAAACTTTATATGCGTCTTAACCGATCGTCGGCTTCTCCCTCTTTGGTCAAGGGCCGAAGAGTGTTATGTACTCCAGCTGTCGAGAATATCGACGGTGTTTCTAATAACCAGGCAATCAGGCCATAAGGCTGTAACAGACAAAGTGCGCTCAGGGAACTTATGCTATATTACTGACGAAGTGTAAGAAGCATCTTCGAAGAGAATAGTACCCCCACCGATACCTTTCTTCGTTGCTCATTGTTACTATGAGACTTGTGCAATAGATTTTTTGTACTCATGAGTTCCGCTGTGTGCCGACCATAATTGAAAACAATAAGAGAGCTAGCTTTCGGCTTCACCCAGTCTGAGGTCCGGCTCGGATGACCTGATCGTGACAATCGCAGAGGTGCTCCCTTTACTCCCTAGCCGAACAATCGGGAATGTAGGGGTAAACACAGGAGTGAGGCAACCCAGCTTGTAAATCGCTCAAGTCAATATGGTGCATATTGTGGCGTAATACACGAACAAGGAACGAAGTCGTACAAGTATAATCATATGCAAGAGGAAAGGCTTCATGAAGGAAGCCCCCAAGTGAACTGGGTATTTGAATTTTTGTGTCACAAACAAAGTTTTGACAAGGAGATTTTTTACAAGCAACTTTTTTCCAAAAAAGTATAATGCTTGGTCGAACCGAACACAAGTTAAAAAATTTAAAACTTCGAGCATGAAGGCAACTTAGCTGGGTAATGTGTTCGGTATTGATGACGCGGTCCGAGCTTGATGCGGGACAAGGTTCCATCCCCCAAGCCGGTCCCGAGGTGGCGGAGCAAAGAGCTCGGCACTCCGAAGTGGTGACATAGCACGGTCAATGCAGGCCGGCAGAGTGATGCCGAAGTCCCCGGCATGGGGTAATGAAGTGCTGACGAAGCCCCCCATCCAGCCGAGGTGACGTGGTATGTCAGTACGCCGAGTTGACGATACTGCCCAACCCGGATCATTTTACTGTGCACAAAATATAGTGCAAACCATAGATAATAATAATAATGATAAAAAAATGTTGCATAATAAATAATTTATGCAAAGTGAGTAATAAAAGAAATATGGCCTGGCACCGAAGTCAATGTTGATGCAGGGCGTCGGCGTGATGCGGTAAAGGTGTGGAAAAGCCTGAATTCACAAGTCGGTCCGAGTTCCGGATGCGGCGTTCGCCGGACTATGTACGAAAACTGACCGAACCACCACGCGACCGTCGTTAGTGCGGCCATCATTCGATGGACCTGTGTATAGATGATGGAACAAACCAGAGATAATTTCTTGGGAAAAATAAACCCCAACAAGCAAAACTTACTAGGATTAATAGCACCTGGTTTATTTGTTGTACCAATCAGAAGAAAGGTGACTCCCAAAATTGGGACTCGATCCGCACACCCATTGCCCGATGGGTGATAAAGCGACGGCAGGGCGATGCAGGCAAAGGTTGGCTTGCGGAGGCAAAGCCCTCAGTCCAGCTAACGTGACGAAGCTGGTCGGCTAGTGACGCTGAAGTCTCCGGAGTAGGTTGATGAAGAGATGGCGAAGCCCCCGGTCCAGCTGAGATGTCGAAGCCTTGATGTCAGCCGATGAGTCGAAGTAGGTCGGCGTGATGGACATCGGCTTGAAGAAGCAACAGTGCGGCCCTGCCGATGCCGGTCGTGACGTGGTCGATGCCGTCTTGATGAAGTGACCGTGCGGCATGCCGGTGTGCCCGCTCCGTGTAATCCGTGGGGCGGCGATGTTGGTGATGATTTATCCTTCGCAATGCCGAACTCTTGTTCGGCTTGCCGAGATGATGATCCGAAGAAGTTGAGCTCGGCTCAACAAAGCGACAACGTGTCTAGCGCAGGTCGGCAGCCTTGGAGCAATATTGCCGGACTGGTTTGACACCAGCATGATGATGAAGATGACCTCAGGGGAGGCTTAAAATTTTACGGGCACGTGTTTAAAAATGACGCATAATACCCTAGAAGAGAATTCCTCTAAAAAGGTTGTCCAATATCATGGTCATAAAGAAACATGAATTCGGGTCGGATCCGTATTCGTGTAGAAAACAGATCCGAAAATTGGTCCACTCATTAGAAGGTTCCCGGAGTTTGAACCGTCAGATCGAGCTGAAGTTTGGAGGGGTGGTAGATATGTGAATTCCACAGTAGATGAACGGTTGGAACTTCCAGAGGACATCCGAGCTGGGCTCTGGAGACCACACCCTAAACTCGTCCAGATTCCTGTCCAGATTTGACAGGGCTCCGGTATATCGTAGTTTGTCGGAGATTCCTCCATCGGAACTTGACAAAATTTTGCATGGATGTTGTAGACGTAATTCCGCACCATTCTAGCGAAGCAATCGTCAAACCGACGCTCGAGGAGGCGGTGACAACGGATACAAGTTCGCTGCCCAGAAAAACAACACGGCCGCCCGAGGGCAATGTTGACGTTGAGCCCTCGAGCTCCATGGATGATTCCTCTATGATCATGATAAAGATCGGAGTTGATGTTGATGAAGGCCCCCGTCCGAACATGACGATCGGAGAAGGAGCGCTGTCCTCGGTCGAGCCAAGGTGACCAGTCGAGCTGGTGACGAAGATGTCGACATCGGAGTTAATCCGCAGACAAGCCATCGATCCTTTTGGCGATCACACAGCGGAACTCTCAATGAAAGCACCAATGTCGGTGTCAAAACCGGTGGATCTCGGGTAGGGGGTCCCGAACTGTGCGTCTAAGGCGAATGGTAACAGGAGGCGGGGGACACGATGTTTACCCAGGTTCGGGCCCTCTTGATGGAGGTAATACCATACATCCTGCTTGCTTGATATTGATGATATGAGTATTACAAGAGTTGATCTACCACGAGATCGTAGAGGCTAAACCCTAGAAGCTAGCCTATGGTATGATTGTTGTTGTATATCATCTATCGACTAGCCTGGCCTCGGTTTATATAATGCACCAGAGGCCTAGGATAACAAGAGTCCTAGCCGAATACGTCGGTGGGGAGGAGTCCTTGTCTTGATCGCCAAGTCTTGTGGAATCTTCCTTGTATGCGGCAGGTGTCTGAACTGGCCCATGAGTATACATCCATGGGGGTCCTCGGCCCAATCTAACAGATCGGGAAATGACGTGGTGAGTACCCCCTAGTCCAGGACACCGTCACTTACGCTTGAAGGTTGCCGAGATACATGACGTGTACATGGCGGTAAGTGGAAAGAGCATGTGTGAAGAAGTACACCCCTGCAGGATTAACATGATCTATTCGAATAGCCGTGTCCGTGGTAAAGGACTACTGGGTTGCTTATGCAGTTCATAGACAAGTGAAAGTGGATACTCTAAAATGCGCAAGATAAGCGTGAGTGCTATGGATGGGGTAGCGACCAGACCTCAAATGGTCCGATCTCTGTGCTTCAGTGTCATCCCTGGATCAGTAATGCTGACACGCACAGTACTTGAAGGATTTATAACAGAGTAGCAATCACACACTTATTACAACGAGTGTCTCAAAAGAGAACTTACTACAAGAAATATGGCTTAAGGCCATCTAATTACGATAACAGCGGAAGGCTTGGAAGATAAGTGAGTCCATCAACTCCAACGGCATCACTGAGTATAGAACCATGACCTAAAGCTCTTTACTTGTCGTTTGAAAAGTCTGCTACATGAACGTTGCAGCCCGAAAACGGGTCAGCACATGGAATATGCTGGCAAAGTAACACATAGAGATTAATGAACAGAAATAGGCTATACTACATGCATATATGGCTGGTGGAAAGCTCTATGGTTACAGTTTTGCGTAAAGCCAATTTTCCCTACTTCAAAGGAATAAATTTTATTTAACTATCATGGTAGTTGTTAAACATTGAGAGCGTAGACACCCTCTCAATCCCAATTAAACATCATCATTAAAACCCAACAAAATTAATTAAAGTCACATGATGAGATTCACGTGATAATCCAAGTACTAGATACTCAAAACGTCCATAACCGGGGACACGGCTAATCATGATTAGTTTATACACTCTGCAGAGGTTTGCGCACTTTTCTCCACAAGACTCGATCTCCTCCGTTGGGATTCTCGCACTACATGGTGTCTGAGAAACGGATGACCGAGACATACTCTTTCAGAAGCGCTAGCACCTTACGATCGGGTAGACCGTTAAACATACTTTCCCCTACATCTGCTAGTCTACCACTGTAAGAGTTCGCATGACTTAATCAACTATGCTAGATCCCATAGTAGCTTGTGGCTACACACGGAAGTTTCTAGCATGAATAATCTCATGATCCCTTTGAGCCTGGGTGGCGGTCCATAAAGAAAAACAGGCAATCGCTGGAATACCCAGGTGCCTCAATCCACCCAGATGTGTGTTAAAGTTGCCACCTTAAATAAACCGTTAATTAACAATCTCACATCTGTCATGGATACACTCACCCAATCCACATCTACTAGCATAGCATGGCAATATAAGCAAACGTAGAAGTAACTCCCAAGGGTTTGATAATGAAACAGGTAATAGGTACTACCTCATCTACTTCCCTAAAACCCACAATTTAATTAGATCCTAATCATGCAATGTTTGAGGATTGATCTAATGCAATAAAATTGGGTAGTAAGAGGTATGATCAAAGTGTTACTTGCCTTGCTGATGATACGCGAAACCTAGAGATTCGAAGTAGCAAGCGGCGCACTCCGGGTACTCTAACGCAAACAAACAAACAAGCATACAATAAGTACTCATCTAATGCACAGGTAAAACTCAAATAAGAGATCTAACCAGAAAGCTCAACTTAAGAACTCCGGTTTGCAAAAAAAAGAAACAAATCAAACGAAGCGACGAAAGGCAACGACGAAAGAAACAAGCTTCGTTTAATAACCTGGATCTAAGTCAAATTTTACAGAAGCAAAAACTTGTTTGAGTTGGTTAAACGGAAAGAGGGTTTCGAGACGAAACTCTAGGTGCTTGAATCTCCTGATTCCAATAAACGAGCGAAAAGTTAAACTAAAACGAAAATCGGATCAGAAATCGCGATCAGAAATAATCGCGAAAATCCAAGAAAAAGAAAAATGACGAACAGGCTAACGAACAAACGTTCGTTGTCTGCGGCTAAACAACGAAAACCGTTCGTAAAATCGAACTTAAAAGCGACCGTTCGCTAAATGACTAAACCGAAGAAAATAAACCGAACCGGATCTAGAAAAAAACGAATCTAGGGTTTACGAAATAAAACCGATCGGTTTTTTAAAAAAACCGGCGGCTACCTCGAACTCCGGCGGGATCCGGCGAGTCGGTGGCGGCGGGAGGTCCGGCGGGGCGGCGGTGAGCTCCGGCGAGGCGGCAGCGCGGGCGGCGGCGGCGGCGGGCTCCGGCGCGGGTGGCGGGCGGCGGTGGCGGCGAGCTCCGGCGCGGGCGGCGGCTAGGGTTAGGGTTTTCGGGTGGGGCGACGGTAACGGGCTCGGGGCGCCGGCTTATAAAGGCCTGGCCCGAGAAGTCCTAGCCGAGTACGGCCCTAAGTCGGTCGACTTTTTTAAATAATAATTTGACGTGCAGAAAAAGAAAGAAAAGAAATACTTAACAGACTCCAAAAATCCCGAAATAAAATTTTCCCCGACTTCTAAAATCAAGCCGGACTAAGTGAACATTTATTTGGGGCCTAAATGCAATTTTGAAAAACGCGCATTTTTCCTAAATTCAAATAAAACAGCGAAAAACTCCAAAAATAAAACCTTATTTGATCTTAATATTAAATCTCTGGTATTTCTTTATTTTGAGGAAGTCATTTTATCATCTCTGTTTCATTTTTAATAAAAGAAATAATTCGGAGAAAAATAATTAAAATCAAACGATCCTCTTTTCATAATTCGAGAGAACCTCAAATATGAAAATAACGAGATCCCCAACTCTCTCCGTAGGTCCTTGAGTTGCGTAGGATTTCTAGGATCAACCAAAAAGCAAATAAAATATGATATGCAATGATGATCTAATGTATAACATTCCAAATTGAAAATTTGGGATGTTAGGGAGACGGGAGCGAATCCATTGTGGTGTATTGTTATGGTGAATATGTGGACTCGTGTGCGCCATCTCAAAAGAGTTACCAGCAGTCGTAGTACAGGATAGCCACGGAGTCAAAGCTGGCTTGCTGTTGTTAAACTCCACCACCCCTTTGTTGATACCGATGCATATGTAGATAGTTCTGATGTAAGTCTTCCTGAGTACATTTGTACTCATGTTTGCTTAATTTATGTTTTGCAGAGAGACTTCAGTCTCACTAGTAGTTCCGCATGGACTTCGACGTTTAGCTTGTTACCTCAGCTATGATCTTGTACCCTTGGGAGGGTCTTGTAGATAGTCAGGCTCTAAAGCCTTCTTCTTTTTCAGATGTCTGTACCCAGACATGTTTGTGCTTCCGTTGCTTGTATGCTCTGTATGTTGGGTCATATGACCCATGATTGTAATTCTTACTATGTATGACTCTTCAGAGCCTTCTAAATAAATACTTTGAGTCATAGAGTTTTGTTGTGATGCCATGTTGTATTTGCACATATTGAGCATATTGTGTGTATGATTTTGAAATGCTTGGAATGTGTGGGATCCGACAACCTAGTTGTTTATTCTTGGTAGCCTCTCTTATCGGGAAATGTCTCCTAGTGTTTCCACTGTGCCATGGTATCTTGCTACTACTCCGGAAAACTTAGGCTGGCCGACATGTGTCCTTCTTCGTTCCTGTGTCTGTCCCTTCGGGAAAATGTCACATGTTGTTCCTTTAAGTCCTTGTAGCTTGCTATGACTTGGGTTCATACGTTGATGATCGACACATTCGTTGTTGGGTCATGTATGCCTGTCCCTGTAAGTTAGTGCCACCTTGGGATTACGACTAGTCATGTCGGCCCGGGTTCTCTGTCATATGGATGCTAGCGACACTATCATATACGTGAACCAAAAGGCGCAAACGGTCTCGGGCCAGGAAAGGTGGCACCCATGGGGATACCGTGCGTGAGGCTGATACAAGTGCAATATGGATAGTACATAATGGTTTTTGTAATCTGAAAATATAAAAACAGCAAGGTAACTAATGATAAAAGTGAGCACAAACGGTATTGCAATGTGTTGAAACAAGGCCTAGGGTTCATACTTTCACTAGTGCAAGTTCTCTCAACAATAATAACATAATTGGATCATATAACTATCCCTCAACATGCAACAAAGAGTCACTCCAAAGCCACTAATAGCGGAGAACAAACGAAGAGATTATTGTAGGGTACGAAACCACCTCAAAGTTATCCTTTCTGATCGATCTATTCAAGAGTCCGTAGTAAAATAACACGAAGCTATTCTTTCCGTTCAATCTATCATAGAGTTCATACTAGAATAACACCTTACGACACAAATCAACCAAAACCATAATGTCACCTAGATACTCCAATGTCACCTCAAGTATCCGTGGGTATGATTATACGATATGCATCACACAATCTTAGATTCATCTATTCAACCAACACAAAGAACTTCAAACAGTGCCCCAAAGTTTCTACTGGAGAGTCAAGACGAAAACGTGTGCCAACCCCTATGCATAAGTTCACGAGGTCACGAAACTCACAAGTTGATCACCAAAACATACATCAACTGGATCACGTGATATCCCATTGTCACCACAGATAAGCACATGCAAGACATACATCAAGTGTTCTCAAATCCTTAAAGACTCAATCCGATAAGATAACTTCAAAGGGAAAACTCAATCCAATACAAGAGAGTAGAGGGGGAGAAACATCATAAGATCCAACTATAATAGCAAAGCTCGCGATACATCAAGATCGTACCACCTCAAGAACACGAGAGAGAGAGAGATCAAACACATAGCTACTGGTACGTACCATCAGCCCTGAGGGTTAACTACTCCCTCCTCGTCATGTAGAGCGCCAGGATGATGAAGATGGCCACCAGAGAGGGTTTCCCCCCTCCGGCAGGGTGCCGGAACGGGTCTAGATTGGTTTTCGGTGGCTACGGAGGCTTCTGGCGGCGGAACTCCCGATCTATTCTGCTCCTCGATGTTTTTAGGGTATATGGATATATATAGGCGAAAGAAGTCGGTCAGGGGAGCCACGAGGGTCCCACAAGGGCGGGGGCGCGCCCAGGGGGTAGGGCGTGCCTCCCTGCCTCGTGGCCACCTCGAAGCTTCCTTGACTTCAACTCCAAGTCTCCTGGATCACGTTCGTTCCAAAAATCATGCTCCCGATGGTTTCATTCCGTTTGGACTCCGTTTGATATTCCTTTTCTCTGAAACACTGAAACAAGGGAAAAACAGAAACTGGCACTAGGCTCTGGGTTAATAGGTTAGTCCCAAAAATAATATAAAAGTGCATAATAAAGCCCATAAACATCCAAAACAGATAATAGAATAGCATGGAACAATCAAAAATTATAGATACGTTGGACACGTATCAAGCATCCCCAAGCTTAATTCCTGCTCGTCCTCGAGTAGGTAAATGATAAAAACAGAATTTTTGATGTGGAATGCTACCTAACATATTTATCCATGTAGTTATGTTTATTGTGGCAAGAATATTCATATCCATAAGATTCAAGACAAAAGTTTAATATTGACATAAAAATAATAATACTTCAAGCATACTAACAAAGTAATCATGTCTTCTCAAAATAACATGGCCAAAGAAAGCTATCCCTACAAAATCATATAGTATGGCTATGCTCCATCTTCACCACACAAAGTATTTAAATTATGCACAACCTCGATGACAAGCCAAGCAATTGTTTTCATACTTTTGGTGTTCTCAAACTTTTTCAATCTTCACGCAATACATGAGCGTGAGCCATATACATAGCACTATATGTGGAATAGAATGGTGGTTGTGGAGAGGACAAAAAAGGAGAAGATAGTCTCACATCAACTAGGTGTATCAACGGGCTATGGAGATGCCCATCAATATATGTCAATGTGAGTGAGTAGGGATTGCCATGCAATGGTTGCACTAGAGCTATAAGTGTATGAAAGCTTAACAAAAGAAACTAGTGGGTGTGCATCCAACTCGCTTGCTCACGAAGACCTAGGGAATTTTGAGGAAGCCCGTCATTGGAATATACAAGCCAAGTTCTATAATGAAAGATTCCCACTAGTATATGAAAGTGATAGCATAGGAGACTCTCTATCATGAAGATCATGGTGCTACTTTGAAGCACAAGTGTGGAAAAAGGATAGTAGCATTGCGCCTTCTCTCTTTTTCTCTCTTTTTTGGGCCTTCTCTTTTTTTTCATCCGGAGTCTCATCCCAACTTGTGGGGGAATCATAGTGTCCATCATCCTTCCGTCACCGGGACAATGCTCTAATAATGATGACCATCACACTTCTATTTACTTACAACTCAAGAATTACAACTCGATACTTAGAAAAAAAATATGATTCTATGTGAATGCCTCCGGCGGTGTACCGGGATGTGCAATGAATCAAGAGTGACATGTATGAAAATAATGAACGGTGGCTTTACCACAAATACGATGTCGACTACATGATCATGCAAAGAAATATGACAATGATGAAGCGTGTCATAATAACGGAATGGTGGAAAGTTGCATGGCAATATATCTCGGAATGGCTATGGAAATGCCATAATAGGTATGTATGGTGGCTGTTTTGAGGAAGATATATGGTGGGTTTATGGTACCGGCGAAAGTTGCGCGGTACTAGAGAGGCTGGCAATGGTGGAAGGGTGAGAGTGCGTATAATCCATGGACTCAACATTAGTCATAAAGAACTCACATACTTGTTGCAAAAATCTATTAGTTATCAAAAAAAGTACGACGCGTATGCTCCTAGGGGGATAGATTGGTAGGAAAAGACCATCGCTCGTCCCCGACCGCCACTCATAAGGAAGACAATCAAAAAATAAATCATGCTCCGACTTCATCACATAATGGTTCACCATACGTGCATGCTACGGGAATCACAAACTTTAACACAAGTATTTCTCAAATTCACTACTACTCAACTAGCATGACTCTAATATCACCATCTTCATGTCTCAAAACAATCATCAAGTATCAAACTTCTCATAGTATTCAATGCACTTTATATGAAAGTTTTTATTATATCCCTCTTGGATGCCCACCATATTAGGACTAAATTCATAACCAAAGCAAATTATCATGCTGTTTAGCACTCTCAAAATAATATAAGTGACGCATGAGAGTTCATCTATTTCTATAAAATAAAACAACCACTGTCGACTCTCTAACATTTAAGAATTTCAGATCTTGGTATTGTATCCAAACAGCAAGCAAAACAAAATAAAACAAAATGGCGCTCCAAGCAAAACACATATCATGTGGTGAATAAAAATATAGCTCCAAGTAAAGTTATCGATGAATGAAGGCGAAAGAGGGGATGGCTTCCGGGGCATCCCCAAGCATAGGATTATTTGTGTCCTTGAATATTACCTTGGGGTGCCTTGGGAATCCCCAAGCTTATGCTCTTGCCACTCCTTATTCCATAGTCCATCGAATCTATACCTACTAATAAAGCAAGGTGCGTTTCTCCAATTTTTTCATCCATTCACCATCAAAATAAATTTTTTTCTATCCGAGATGGTACTAAACTTTTGTACGTCCGTCTATTAGCAAAAGAAAAAGATTTGCCCAGATCTACGTCCATGGGCCGCGCGCTATGGCCCATTAAAGTCCGCCAATTTTTTCTGCCCACGCAACAACAAACAAAATCCTATTTCCCGCACAGAGCGGCAAATAGTTCAACATACGCAGAGGGCGCCATGACTCGGCCACTCATTTTATATACTGTGTTTCGTTTCTATTTTACTTCTTATGTTTCTTCTCTTTTTATTTTCTGTTAATTTTGTATTTTTACCATTCCAAGTCCATATTATTTCTTTTTTCGAAAATTCAAAATTTTCAGAAAATGTTACGAATTTCATTTAAATTATTCCGAATTTTTTATATGTGTGTATTTCTAAAATTTTCTCAATTTTTAATAAAATGCATTTGACCAGTTTTCAACATTTGAAAATATTCATGTTTATTTTTTCCTTTGCACGCAGAAACACAAAATCCTATTTCACGTACTGAGCGGTGAATAGTTCAACATATGCACAGGGCGCCAAGACTGGCCCACTCATTTTTTCTCTGTTTATTTCTATTTTCTTCTTCTCTTTCTTTCTGTTTTTATTTTATTTTTATTTTTTATTTTTACCGTTCCAAGTCAATGTTTTCCTTTTTTCCTTAAATTTGGGATTTTTAAAAAATGTTTCGAATTTCATTTCTTATTCAAATTTTCGTAAAAAGTTACTAATTCCAAAAAGCTGTTCCAATTTTAGAAAATGTTTGGAAACTTTTTTGTCGCTCCAAAGTTTGTTAAAAATGTTAAAAATTATTCCCATTTTTTAAAATGTTTGTATTTTTAAATATTTCTCAATAATTAATAAAATGCATTTGAAAATGTTCAACATTTGAAAATATTAATGTTTTGCCGATATGTTCAAAAATTAGAAATAATGTTTCCATTAAAGAAACACATTTTCTTAAATTCTTCTGAATGTTCAAAATATGTTTCTATTTTCAAAATTGGTTCACAACTTAAAAAACTCGTATTTTTCTAAAAAGGTTCATGTTTTTATGAAATGTATGTGAATTTCATGAAATGCTCCGTTGAAACTTTTTGTTCTTATTTTCCCCAAAAATGTATGGAATTTTCAAAAATAGTGATCATAATTTGGAGAAATTGTTCACGTTCCCAAGTATATTCCATAGTTTGTTTTACAAATTCCAAAGTTGTGTTCCTGTTTCAAAAATGTGTGCAATTTTTAAATTTACTCGTTCCAATTTTTGTTTCAAAAATTTAAAATTATGTCCCATTTTTTTAAAAATTGTTTGGGTTTCTCCAAATTTGTTCAAGATTTAAAATTGCATTTAACAAATGTTAGAAATTTGATAAATATTCGTATTTTAGTGAGATGTTCAAAAATTGAAAATAAGTTTTGCAGTGAAAAGACATTTTCTACTCAAAAGATTTTTCCATTTCCTAAAATTCTACACAAATTTAAAAAACTTCGTATTTTTATAAAAGATTCATCCTTTTAAGAAATGTCGTTTAATTTCAAAAAATGTTCCGTTCAAATTTTTTGTCCGTGTTTTTTTTAAATGTATGGTTTTGAAAAAAATTGTTTGGAATTTGGAGAATTATTCATGTTGCCAAGTATATTTAGCAATTCATAGTTATGATTTTTTTTGAAAAGTATAAAAAATAAAAAATAAATGTTTTGAATCTGACATTGCAGTATATCCTTAAATATGCATGCTAAATATTGGTTAGTAGGACGGGTTTGTTTGACTGGCTACTAACATGTGGGATTGCTCATACTGGGCCTTTGAGGTCGTGAGTTCGATCACTCTCATATTGGGCCTGCTCCGCATCAGGCATATCGAGCTAAGTCGGCTTGTTCAGAATAAGGGACACCATAAATATTGACGATTGACTAAAAAATAAAAATAAATTATTAACGGTGGTAGCTTCCATGTGCAAATAAAAGAGAATATGCAGGTTAATTATAATTGAAGGAAATTGTGAGCACATGTCAATAAAAGAGAATATAACGGGTTGGCTCTAATTAAAGGGTACCGTGTTGAACTAGAGAATACAGACATGTGGGGGTGTTGATCCATTCTTATATTGAGTCAGATGCATGTAGTTTTATTACCCCATTGCAACGCACGGGCATGTGTGCTAGTCTTTACCTAAAACTTGAAAACTTCACAGCACAAAACTCAACAGAAAACTCGTAAGCTCCGTTAGTATAAGAAAATAAAACCACCACTTAGGTACTGTTGTGAACTCATTCTAAATTAATATTGGTGTAATATATACTGTATTCCAACTTCTCTATGGTTCATACCCTCCGATACTACTCATAGATTCATCAAAATAAGCAAACAACACATAGAGAACAGAATCTGTCAAAAACAGAACAGTCTGTAGTAATCTGTAGGTTTCGAATACTTCTGTAACTCCAAAAATCTTGAGAAATTAGAAAGTCCTACTAAATTTGTTTATTAATCTACTGCAAGTGGAATTGGTATTTTATCGCTCTTTGGTAAAAAATTAAATTATTCTCGTGAGTGCATACTTTCTATTTTTTACAACAAGATTAAATAACAATCACCCAAGAAGATCCTAAAGGCTTTACTTGGCACAAACACTAATTAAAACATAAAAAACACAATCATAATAGAGGATAGATGATTAATTTATTACTAAACAGGAACAAAAAGCAAGGAGCAAAAAAAAATTGGGTTGCCTCCCAACAAGCGCTATCGTTTAACGCCCCTAGCTAGGCATGATGATTTCAACGATGCTCACATAAAAGATAAGAATTGTAACATAAAGAGATCATCATGAGGAATATGACTAGCACATTTAAGTCTAACCCACTTCCTATGCATAGGGATTTTGTGAGCAAACAATTTGTGGGAACAAGAATCAACTTGCATAGGAAGGTAAAACAAGGATAGCTTCAAAACTTTAAGCACATAGAGAGGAAACTTGATATTATTGCAACTCCTACAAGCATATATTCCCCCTTCATAATAATTTTCAGTAGTATCATGAATGAATTCAACAATATAACCAGCACCTGAAGCATTATTTTCATGATCTACAAGCATAGAAATTTTATTACTCTCCACATAAGCAAAATTCTTCTCATGAATAGTAGTGGGAGCAAACTTAACAAAATAATTATCATGTGAGGCATAATCCAATTTAAAAATAAAATCATGATGACAAGTTTCATGGTTATCATTAATATTTATAGCATACATGTCATCACAATAATCATCATATATAGCAACTTTATTCTCATAATCAATTGGAACCTCTTCCAAAATAGTGGAATCATTACTAAATAAAGTCATGACCTCTCCAAATCCACTTTTATCAATATAATAACCATAAATAGGAGGCATGCTTTCATCATAATAAATTTGCTCATCAAAACTTGGGGGACAAAAAATATCATCTTCATCAAACATAGCTTCCCCAAGCTTGTGCCTTTGCATATCATTAGCATCATGGATATTAAAGGAATTCATACTAACAACATTGCAATCATGCTCATCATACAAAGATTTAGTGCCAAACATTCTATAGGTTTCTTCTTCTAGCACTTGAGCACAATTATCAGAATCCTTATTTTCATGAAAGATATTAAAAAGATGAAGCACATGAGGTAATCTTAATTCCATTTTTTGTAGTTTTCTTTTATAGACTAAACTAGTGATAAAACAAGAAACTAAAAGATTCGATTGCAATATCTAAAGATATACCTTCAAGTGTTAACCTCCCCGGCAACGGCGCCAGAAAAGAGCTTGATGTCTACTACACAACCTTCTTCTTGTAGACGTTGTTGGGCCTCCAAGTGCAGAGGTTTGTAGGACAGTAGAAAATTTCCCTCAAGTGGATGACCTAAGGTTTATCAATCCGTGGGAGGCGTAGGATGAAGATGGTCTCTCTCAAGCAACCCTGCAACCAAATAACAAAGAGTCTCTTGTGTCCCCAACACACCCAATACAATGGTAAATTGTATAGGTGCACTAGTTCGGCGAAGAGATGGTAATACAAGTGCAATATGGATAGTAGATAATGGTTTTAGTAATCTGAAAATATAAAAACAGCAAGGTAACTAATGATAAAAGTGAGTGCAAACGGTATTGCAATGTGTTGAAACAAGGCCTAGGGTTCATACTTTCACTAGTGCAAGTTCTCTAAACAATAATAACATAATTGGATCAGATAACTATCCCTCAACATGCAACAAAGAGTCACTCCAAAGTCACTAATAGCGGAGAACAAACGAAGAGATTATTGTAGGGTACGAAACCACCTCCAAGTCATCCTTTCTGATCGATCTATTCAAGAGTCCGTAGTAAAATAACACGAAGCTATTCTTTCCGTCGAATCTATCATAGAGTTCGTACTAGAATAACACCTTAAGACACAAATCAACCAAAACCCTAATGTCACCTCAAGTATCTGTGGGTATGATTATACGATATGCATCACACAATCTCAGATTTATCTATTCAACCAACACAAAGAACTTCAAAGAGTTCCCCAAAGTTTCTACCGGAGAGTCAAGATGAAAACGTGTGCCAACCCCTATGCATAAGTTCACGAGGTCACGGAACTCGCAAGTTGATCACCAAAACATACATCAAGTGGATCACGTGATATCCATTGTCACCACAGATAAGCACATGCAAGACATACATCAAGTGTTCTCAAATCCTTAAAGACTCAATCCGATAAGATAACTTCAAAGGGAAAACTCAATCCATTACAAGAGAGTAGAGGGGGAGAAACATCATAATATCCAACTATAATAGAAAAGCTCACGAAACATCAAGATTGTACCACCTCAAGAACACGAGAGAGAGAGAGAGAAAGAGCGAGAGAGAGTGAGAGAGATCAAACACATAGCTACTGGTACATACCCTCAGCCCCGAGGGTGAACTACTCCCTCCTCATCATGTAGAGCGCTGGGATGATGAAGATGGCCACCGGAGAGGGATTCCCCCCTCCGGCAGGGTGCTGAAACGGGTCTAGATTGGTTTTCGGTGGCTACAGAGGCTTCTGGCGGCGGAACTCCCGATCTATTTTGCTCCTCGATGTTCTTAGGGTATATGGATATATATAGGCGAAAGAAGCCGGCCAGGGGAGCCATGAGGGGCCCATGAGGGTGGGGGCGTACCCAGGGGGTAGGGCGCGCCTCCCTGCCTCGTGGCCACCTCGAAGCTTCCTTGACTTCAACTCCAAGTCTCCTAGACCATGTTCGTTCGAAAAATCATGCTCCCGAAGGTTTCATTCCGTTTGGACTCCGTTTGATATTCCTTTTCTGCGAAACACTGAAACAAGGGAAAAAACATAAACTGGCACTGGGCTCTGGGTTAATAGGTTAGTCCCAAAAATAATATAAAAGTGCATAATAAAGCCCATAAACATCCAAAACAGATAATATAATAGCATGGAACAATAAAAAATTATAGATATGTTGGAGACCTATCAGAGGCCGCAAAGTGATATGATGTGTTACATGTTAGATCGGTGTGACTTAGGATCAGGGCCCCGACATTGGTACTGTCAAGACAAGATTCATAATTTTTCGCACATTATGCCTACTGTACCCTATAATTTCTACAATTTATATTAGGCAATATAAGCCATAGAAACTAGAAAACAAGCAAACTATGCAGCGAAAACAGAATCTGTCAAAAATAGAACCGTCTGTAAAGATCTGAATTGAAATCATACTTCTGTAACTCCAAAAATTCTGAAAAATTAGGACAGTCTAGAAAATTTGTATATCAATCTTGTGTAAACAATTTAGATCAAAAGCACGTTCCAATGAATTTTCAAAATTCCTGTACTGGGAGCAAAAGTTTATGTTTTTGCCTAGAATCAAGTTAACAATCATCCACACTATCCCAAAGGCTTTACTTGGCACTTTATTGAAACAAAATCTATAAAACATGATTAGTATAGTAGCTTAATCATGTGAACACACAAAAATAGTAGGTATAAGTATTGGGTTGTCTCCCAACAAGCGGTTTTCTTTAATGCCTTTCTAGCTAGGCATGATGATTTTAATGATGCTCACATAAAAGTAAAGAATTGAAACGCAAAGAGAGTGTCATGAAACATATGTGGCAAGCAAAATTTAAGTCTAAACCACTTCCTATGCATAGGGATTTTGTGAGCAAACAACTTATGGGGACAAGAATCAACTAGCATAGGAAGGTAAAACAAGCATATGTTCAAGATTTTCAACACATAGAGAGGAAAGTTGATATTATTGTAATATGTGAGAGCATATGTTCCTCTCTCATAGTAATTTTCAGTAGCATCATGGATTAATTCAACAATATAACCATCACATAAAGCATTACTTTCATGATCCATAAGCATAGAAATTTTACTACTCTCCACATAAGCAAATTTATTCTCATCAATAGTAGTGGGAGAAAACTCAACAAAATAACTATCATGTGAGGCATAATCCAATTGAAAATTAAAATCACGATGACAAGTTTCATGGTTATAATTATTCTTTATAGCATACATGTCATCACAATAATCTCACAGATGGCAACTATGTTCTCATAATCAATTGGAATCTCTTCCAAAATAGTGGATTCATCACTAAATAAAGTCATGACCTCTCCAAATCCACTTTCATAATTATCACAATAAGATTCAACACCCTCCAAAATAGTGAGATCATTACTTCCTAAAGTTGACACTCTTCCAAACCCACTCTCATCAATATAATCATGATAAATAGGAGGCATGCTTTAATCATAATAAATATTCTCATCAAAACTTGGGGGACTAAAAATATCATATTCATCAAACATAGCATCCCCAAGCTTGTGGCTTTACATATCATTAGCATCATGGATATTCAAAGAATTCATACTAACAATATTGCAATCCTGCTCATCATACAAATATTTAGTGCCAAAAAATTTATAGACTTCTTCTAACACTTGAGCACAATTTTTCTTTCCATCATTTTCACGAAAGACAATAAAAAGATGAAGCATATGAGGCAACCTTAATTCCATTTTTTGTAGTTTTATTTCATAAACTAAACTAGTGATAAAACAAGAAACTAAAACATTCGATTGCAAGATCTAAAGATATACCTTCAAGCACTAACCTCCCCGGCAACAGTGCCAGAAAAGAGCTTAGTTGACGGGGTGTGAGTGCCGCTTACCTAGCCTCCGTGGCAATGGCGCCAGAAAAGAGCTTGATGTCTACTACACAACCTTCTTCTTGTAGACTCGTGTTGGGCCTCCAAGCGCAGAGTTTTGTAGGACAGTAGCGAAATTCCCTCAAGTGGATGACCTGAGGTTTATCAATCCATGGGAGGCGTAGGATGAAGATGGTCTCTCTCAAACAACCCTGCAACCAAATAACAAAGAGTCTCTTGTGTCCCCAACACACCCAATACAATGGTATATTGTATAGGTGCACTAGTTCGGTGAAGAGATGGTGATACAAGCGTAATATGGATAGTAGATATAGGTTTTTGTAATTTGAAAATATAAAAACAACAAGGTAGCAAGTGGTAAAAGTGAGCGAAAAGGTATTGCAATGCTTGGAAACTAGGCCTAGGGTTCATACTTTCACTAGTGCAAGTTCTCTCAATAATGATAACATAATTAGATCATATGGCAATCCCTCAACGTGCGACAAAAGTCACTCCAAAGTTCCTATCACGGAGAATATAAGATGAAATTGCTTGTAGGGTACGAAACCACGTCAAAGTTATTCTTTCCGATCAATCCATTGAGCTATTCCTATGTGTCACAAATAGCCCTAGAGTTCATAGTAAAATAACACCATATGACACACATCAATCAACCCTAATGTCACCTAGATAGTCCAATGTCACCACAAGTATCTGTGGGTCACTTATACGAGATGCATCAAACAACTTTGGATTCATAATATTCAATCGAACATAAAGAACCTCAAAGAGTGCCCCAAAGTTTCTACCAGAGAGTCGAGACAAAAATGTGTGCCAACCCCTATGCATAAGTCCACAAGGTCACAGAACCCGCAAGTTGATCACCAAAACGTGCATTAAGTGGATCACCTGAATATCCCATTGTCACCATAGATAAGCACATGCAAGACATACATCAAGTGTTCTCAAATCCTTAAAGACTCAATCTGATAAGATAACTTCAAAGGGAAAACTCAATCCATTACAAGAAGGTAGAGGGGGAGAAACATCATAAGATCCAACTATAATAACAAAGCTCGTGGTACATCAAGATCATGCGAAATCAAGAACATGAGAGAGAGAGAGAGAACAAACACATAGCTACTGGTACATACCCTCAACCCCGAGGGTGAACTACTCCCTCCTCGTCATGGAGAGTGCCGGGATGATGAAGATGGTCACCGGTGATGGTTTCCCCCTCCGGCAGGGTGCCGAAACGGGCTCCCGATTGGTTTTTCATGGCTACAAAGGCTTGCGGCGGCAGAACTTCCGATCTAGGTTCTGTTCCGGGTTTTTTGGGATTTATAAGAGGTGTTGGTGTCGGGAACAAGTTAGGGGGGCCCACGAGGTGACGACAAGGATGGGGGGCGCGCCCTGGGGGGGGGGGGCGCCCTCCACCCTTGTGGTGGCCTCGGGACCACTCTCCGATATCTTTTCGTTCCAGTATTTTTCATATTTTCCAAAAATAATCTCCGTAAATTTTCAGGTCAATTGGACTCCGTTTGATATTCCTTTTCCGCGAAACTCAAAAACAAGGAAAAAACAGAAACTTGCATTGGGCTCTAGGTTAATAGGTTAGTCCCAAAAATCATATAAAATAGCATATGAATGTATATAAAACACCCAAGATAGATAATATAATAGCATGGAACAATAAAAAATTATAGATATGCTAGAGACGTATCAGACGCCACAGGCACAGCCACCGCGACGGGTGGAGTGAGCACCGTGAGCGGTGAAATCACCATAGGTGGTGCAGCCTTCACCCCTGCTGCAATTGGAACGAGGACTTGAGCCGTAGTAGCAGCCCAGCTCCCTCAACCTTCTGGTGAGCATGCTCATGCCAGTGCGGATTAAGGTGATGCCCACCTTCCGCCTCCCCGTCGCACCAGTGAGCACAATTAGCGCAGTGTCAATGCCCGCTCCGGTGCAAGCGAAGATCCTTTGGCCATGCCGACCAGACGGGCGACATCAAGACATGCGCTCTATCCCATGCAAGGCGAGCATGACAAGACCCCAAGCGGCGCCTCGACCCATGACGACCGTGTCCGCATGGGAAGGGCCCAGCTGATCAAGAGCCTAGCCACCAAGCATAGCCCCAGCCATGCCAAACTGCTCTTGTGATTAGCCTGAGCCGACAAGAGTGCAAAGACACTCCTTCTGGCTCGTCTAGGGTCAAGCGGCATCGCGCTTCGCCTCCCATGCCATGCCAAAGACGATGGAAAAAGCAATGGTCAGGCTTAGCTGCCGATGAACTTTCCTCCAGCAGCAGAAAAGATGGACGAGTGGAGAGCTACCATCCAAAGCTTGATCGGGTTTCTCGAGGCCAACAAGTCACAGCGTGCGGAACTTTCGCGATGCCCACAGATGACACCGGCAGCCTCCTATGGTGGCCACGTAGAGAGGACTATACCCGCGGTGCAGTCCCCTCCACGGCAACCCATCCAAGGGCAACCACGGTAGGCTCAGCAAACACAGGATGCTGACGAGATTAAAGAGGTATCCATGGCCTCGTCCGACCCATGGGCTCAGCAGGACCAGTGCCAAGTATTGAGGGATAGGAAGAAGGAAGACGCCCGCGTCACCATCGAGCGGCCCCGTGAGACACGCCGTCAGTCAGATAGGCGCAATGGCCCAGACTTTGACGAACCCATGCCTAGTGTTGATGGGTACTTTCCTTACGAGGTAGGATTCCCCGCATTCACTCGCGAGCTACGGCAAGTCCATTGGCCATTGTCTTGTACCTTCAAACCCGATCTCTCGGAGAAGTACAACAAAAAGTTGCACCCGATAGAGTTTTTGGGCATCTATACGATTGCCGTTCAAGCTGCTGGGGGAAGGGATGGAAAGGTGCTCGCCAACTATTTTCCATTGGCACTCAAACTGAATATGAGGTCTTTGCTGATGCACCTGCCGGAGGATTCCAGCTCTTCGTGGGCAGACCTATGCAACGAGCTTGTTGGCGCCTTTACAGGCGGCCATCAAGAGCCCGGATAGCCCGGTGATCTGCAAGCCCTCTTGCAAAAGGAAGGAGAGAGCTTGCGGAAGTATTTGCAAAGATTTAGTCGAGTACACCACAACATCCCGAAGATACATCCGGTGGCAGTGATCGCTGCATTCCATACGAATGTGCGCAATTAGAGGATGTGTGCTAAGATGAATGTTCAGTTGCCAAAGACCGTCAACAAACATTACACGTTCACGGACAAGTGTGCTCGTGCTGAGGAGGGGAGGAGACTTCCAAGGGAAGAGATTGTTGTCGAGGTTGATTCAGAGGATGACGACGATGCCATCGCCCCAAGGAAGAAAAACAAATAGTGCAATAAGAAGCAGAAAGGGAAAGAAGTGATGGCCATTCAGAGCTCTGGCGATCCCAACGCCGGCAAGGAAGCAAAGACCGAGACACCCGACAAAGAAGCTGCTACATGCGCTGATTGCCGGGTGACTGAGAAAATCGGTAAGTTCGACGGGCCATACTGCAAGATCCATAGAACCAAGGGCCATGATCTCCAAGCTTACAGGAGGGTTGAGTAGCTTGTCGAAAGACAGAAGGCTGAGTATGAAAAACATGATTAGGAGAAAGCCCAAGATGGCGCTGGTGGGAAAGGCCGTGGCGGCCGTGGGGGTCACCGCTATAAGGACAATCAACAAAAAGAGAAGCCCACTAGGGGCTGTGAGAAAAAGGAAGATGAAGATGATAGTGAAGAAGAGGATGATGATGAGTCCAGTGAACAATAATTTTTCATATGGCTACCGTGGCATTGTGCATTGATGGGGGCGCTTCTTTGCACTCCTCTCACTGTTGACTCAAGCAGTGGGCACGTGAGGTTAATACAACAGAGCCAGTAGCGAACTCTCGGGAACCACTCAAATGGTCCCGCTCGCCCAACATCTTTGATATTGAGGACCACCCAGATCACACCACTGCGGTTGGATGCCTGTTGTTGTTGGTTTCAACAACAATCTGCAACCTCAAGGTCACAAATATGCTTGTTTACGACGGGGTAGGGTTGAATTTGATTTCCCCTGAAGTGATTAAGAAACTCTTAATTCCTGATGAAGACATCAAGAGGACTGGCACGTTCCACGGGATCAACCATGGAAGGAGCCAACATAAGGGAAAGATTACATTGCCGACAACGTTTGGCGGGGAACTGAACTTTAGGACTGAGAAAGTTGTGTTTGATGTGGTCAAGCTTCCCTTGCCATTCAACGGAATCCTTGGTCGTCCAACTTTGGCCAAGTTCATGGCAGCATCCCATTACACATATAACACCTTGAAGATGCTGGGGCCAATAGGAGTCATTTCCATCCCGCCAGAGAAGAAGGATGCAGTTATATGCGTCGACAAGATGTATAGAGATGCGGTTGCAGCAGATGCCGTCGTGGCCTCGGCTCCCGCCAAGGAAGGAAAGAAGAGTAAGAATGCTAGGAAGGACACCGACAAGGACCCCGGGAAGTCCGACTCTTTGGAGTGCGCTGCGCCCGGCAGCGACTTGCCGGAATGTTTGACTGGTAAGAAACCCAAGGCTGCTCCCCCTGCAACAAAGAAGGTTCCGACGAGGCAGGATGGCGCTAGTGGTACTTTCACCATTAGTGCCAACCTTGATGGCAAATAGGAAAGCGTGCTTGTTGCCTTCCTGCGGGTGAACATTGATGTGTTTGCATGGCAACCATCTGACATCCTCGGTGTTCCCAGGGAGGTAATCGAGCACCACCTTGCCGTCTACCCTCATGCCAGCCCCGTCAAGCAGAAGGTCGGAAAGCAAGACTTGGAGCAGCAACAATTCATCGCCAAAGAAATCAAGAAACTTGAAGCAGCGGGTTTGGTCAGAGGAGTGTTGCGTCCCACTTGGTTAGTAAATCCAGTGGTGCACAAGGCAAATGGGAAGTGGAGACTTTGCATTGACTTCACTGACTTGAACAAAGCATGTCCAAAGGATCCCTTCCCCTTGATGTGCATTTAACAGATCGTCGATTCCACTTCATGATGTGGTTTTCTCTCTTTCCTTGATGCATACTATGGCTACCATCAGATCTTCATGGCCAAAGAATACGAAGAGAAGACCGCGTTTATAACCCCATGCGGCATGTACTGCTTTGTACGTATGCCTTTCGGGCTAAAAAGCGACGGTTCTACATTTGTAAAGGGCTGTGCATATTGGTTTTAAACCTCAGCTACACTAAAGCATAGAAGCATGCATGGATGATATCATGGTCAAAACCAGAGATAAGTCCATGCTTATCAAGGATCTGGAAAAAACCTTTGCATATCTATGGAAGATCAATTTGAAGCTCAATCCAGAGAAATGTGTGTTTGGCATTGTGTCTGGCAAGCTCCTTGGATTCTTTTTGTCTCAGAGAGGGATAGAAGCTACCCTGATAAGATCAAGGCAATAGAGCAGATGCAAGCCCCAAAGACTATCAAGGATGTGAGTCATCTGGTAGGCTGCGTCGCTACGCTGAGCAGGTTCATTTGAAAATCCACTGAGCGTGCCTCGCTGTTCTTCAAAATCTTGAAGAAGGCCGGCCCAATGAAATGGACCCTGGAGGCAATGGCTGCAATACAGGATTTGAAAGCCTACCTTTCATCTGCACCAACCTTGGTCGCGCCTAAACCGCAAGAGCCGTTGCTATTGTATCTAGCAGCAATGAATCAAGTGGTTAGTGTTGCATTGGTGCTGCAGAGGGAAGCATGTAGCGAAGAAGCCGAAGCAGCATAGTCGCCCAATGTTGAGCCAAACCTATCCCCTGCAAGTCCTGACGTTGATGAGGGAAGAAGGACACAATTACATGCTGATAATCATAAGGCGTTAGCCAGGAAGAAAATGGTGCAGCGACTAGTCTACTTTGTCAGCTCCCTCTTGTAGGGGGCAAGGTCAAGGTACTCTAGGGTGCAAAAGATGATCTTCGGCCTTCTCATGGCCTCGAGGAAACTGTGCCATTACTTCCAAGCTCACGAGATCACATGTGACTCGCCTTCCGCTGTAGCGTATATTGTGGAATCAAGAGGCTATCGGTAGGATAGTGGAGTGGGTACTAGAACTGTCGAGTTTTACTCTGAAGTTTGAAAGCACGAGAACTATCCAAAGTAGAGCACTGGTAGAATTCATTACTAAATGGACACCAACGCCTGATGAAGAGGTGCCAGAAATAGCCCCCCCGGCAAGGAGACCCCCAAGGAGTGGGTAATGTATTTTGATGGTGCGTTTTCACTACAGGGTGCGGGGGCTAGAGTGCTGCTTGTCGCACCCACCAGAGAGCACCTCAAGTATGTTATCCAGATGCACTTCCCTAGGGAAGATGCCACCAATAACATCACAGAGTGCGAGGGGCTTCTTGTTGGCCTTAGGATTGTAATAGAATTGGGGATAAAGAAGATAGTCAACCGTGGTGATTTCCAGCTCATTGTGAAGCAAGTGAATAAGGATTACCAGAGCCCGCTAATGGAGGCGTATGTGGAAGAAGTGAGAAAGCTGGAAGATCACTTTGACGGGCTGTAAATAGAGCATGTGCCCCGTGCGGAAAACGGCATTGCTGACCACCTGTCAAAGTGCGCTGCTTAAAAGCTCCCTATGGAATAAGGAACTTCTGTACTCCACCTAACTCAACCATCAATTTCCCCATTAGCACTGGCTAGGAAAATAAGAAAAGTGAACATGGGCAAACATTTCCAACAGAGCTCCCTGGATCTGCTGGTGAAAAGGCTGCTGGGAGGAGTCCTATCTTGGTTGGTGAGCTGCATCCTCCAGCAGAGCCCTGAGTTCTTGCTGTTGAGGCTAGCACTCCCATAACAGAGGAGATGCCTTTAATCCTTGTCGTCGAGCCACAAGCTCCGGCATGGGCACAACATATAGTCCATTTCCTGCAACTAGGAGAACTTCCTGATGACCCAGAGGAATCTGAAAACGTGGCTGAAAGTGCTAGTTATCGACTAGAGGGGGGGGGGGTGAATAGGTGATTTTTATGAAAGTCTTCAAAACACGGGGGCTTTGAAGACAAACGATAGAAATGAACCTATTGATATGCAGCGGAAGGTAGACTACACAAGATAAGCCATAGTCAAGTAAGCAATGAAGTGAAAACACGAAGACTATCAGCAGCTAGGTAGTATGGATCAGGATGGAAGATAGTATGAAGCCAAGCATTAAAGAGTCTTCACTTAGTGAAGTCAATCAGATCATACATGCATGCAATGAATTCACGAAGACAAACTGTAAAGTAAAGGGAAGTGAAGGATAGAACCGGTAGCTTGATGAAGACAAGGATTTCGTAGACCAGTTCCAGTTGCTGTGACAACTGTACGTCTGGTTAGGGAGGCTGAGATTCAACTCAGAAGACCGCGTCTTCACCTTGTTCCCCTTGAGCTAAGGACACACAGTCCTCACCCAATCACTCCGGTAAGTCTTCAAGGTAGACTTCCAAACCTTCACAGACTTCGTTCATCGGTGATCCACAATGACTCTTGGATGCTCAGAACGCGACGCCTAACCAGCTGGAGGACTCACATTCCTCAACTGTAACAAGTCTTCAGGTCACGTAGACAGAAAGACTTTAGTGATGCCTAACACTCTTTGGCTCTGGGTGTTTTTGGCTTTGTCCTCACAAGGATCTCTCTCTCAAATGCTTTGGAGGTGGGTTGCTCTCAAACGACAAAAGATGTGCACTAACTCTGAGCAGCCACCAATTTATGGTGTAGGGGGTGGGCTATTTATAGCCAGGAGGCAACCCGACCTGATTTGTCCAAAATGACCCTGGGTCACTAAGGAACTGACATGTGTCCAACGGTCAGATTTCAAACACACACGGCAGCTTGACTTGGGCTACAAGTTAAGCTGACTCATCCAGCTCTGGATAAGATTTGCTCTCATAGTCTTCGCTCGAAGACATAGGATTTGGTGGAGCATCACATCACTCACTCTAACTTTGTTCACTTGGACCCCACTTAATAGTGCGGGGGTTCCTATGACTCAACAAAGAAGAAAAGGAAACTACGAAACAACTATGTCTTCGTACTCCATAGTCTTCATACGATGTCTTCTCATGTCATAATCTTCAATGTGAATCTTTTCACAGACCACCATTGTCTTCACACATTTTTAGGGGTCATCTCTGGTAGGTAATCAGTATGGGACTACTACATGTGTTATCCTGCAATTCTCACAAACACATTAGTCCCTCAACCAAGTTTGTCATCAATACTCCAAAACCAACTAGGGGTGGCACTAGATGCACTTACAATCTCCCCCTTTTTGGTGATTGATGAAAAACTGGTTGAAGTTTTCAACGGGGATAAAAGTATGTGAAAGTTGGGAATTACGACATTGTCTTCATAAGTAGCAAAAGGCTCCCCCTGAAGATGTGCATATAAGTAGTTTGCTTTTGAATGCAAATGCACATGGCAGGTTTTACATTGTGGAGATCCTCTTCAACTTATGAAGACAATTCATCATGCATATAAAGATATAACAAAGATAATGACATGCATAATGAAAAATGGACGTTTGCGGAATGACTTCATGCGGAATTTATCATCGCATCACAGAGTAGCAGAAAAAGTAGCAGACGACCATCGAGTTTAAGTGTTACAACCCAAAGAACCAAATGTATAAAAAACGAGAGTTGTAAACACTTGGCAAAAATAGTGCAATCACCCATAAGGACCCGCTTGAAGACTATCAACTCATATGCTTCTCCCCCTTTTGTCAGTAATGACCAAAAAGGTTTGAAGACATAGACTATCTAATCATTCCCATCAGGAGTAGATGTAGGTGCAGGGTTGACGTTGGAGTTCGGTGGTGCAGAAGGGCCTGGTGTAGTGTCGAGATGCAGCAAAGCCATGGTTGGGGAAGTGGCGTCATCTTCTTCATCGATGACTCTCGCAACAACAGTTGCAGCCGAAGACGAGTACTCAGAATCTTCTATTGATGGAGTGCGGCGCCAGCTTGGCTTGCATGGAGGTCTAGAATCAAATTTGAAGCCCTCAGCGAAGCCATCTTCGCAAAGATCTTCTTCAGGGTAGAGTAGTGTGAGACTCTTCCAAGACCGCCGACAGGCTTCATGGGCTACGAATGAGTTCTTGGTGGCCAAATTTCTGATGTGATTGACCTCCACCAATATACTCTGCATCTGACACTTTAGCCAGTCATGATGCTTATCCTGCTTCTGATGTAAGGCCACAATAAGCTCTCGGTCATTGAGAAAACGAGTACGCTTCCGAGGCCTTTGAGCAATTGTACTATTAGTGGCTTCGGTGTTTGCAGAGGCACACGTATATTGCCAGCCAGAGGATAAGCAGGATTTGCAGCATTGGGGACATGAGTGCCTTCTATTGGCTGCGTGAAGCTTTGGTGATCAACATTATGAAGATATAGCGGCTACTTGGCAGGTTCTGGGTAGATGGCTTCGACAGACAGATCAACCTCAGGCAGAAATACAAGATGGTTGCGCGCTGAGGGCTGATAGTCAATAGAAGAGTGGAGCTTGGTCAGGCGCATCATCCATGGAGCATAAAACTTCAGGCCAAATAGATCAATCCCAGATGTAGCAAGTTGTCTGATGAACAAATCCTGGGTGTTGAATCTGATGCCATTGACGATGTAAAACACCAAAGTCTTCATGGCTCCTTCAAGTTTAGCTTCAACAGTATATCCTTTGATTGGCCGTAGATTACGCCTCAGAATATGATAGACTGTCGTGGCAAGTACTCGAGGTCTTTGACGAAGAATTCCTTGGGATATGCAGCATCTTGAGGCAATGGCTTCATCATACTGAGCATCTGACTCATATTGGGTTCAAGCCTCTGGAAGACACTCTGCAGTTCATCGCGATGACACTAATAACCAGGCTCATAGAATTCGCCTGGAGTGGGCAGGGATGTAAGCTCGATGATGTCTTGAGCGTTGGCTTCATGATGCACATCTCCTGACATCCAGTCAAGGACCCATGTCTTCGCATCCCTGTTGTAACCACAAATGTGAAGAGTGGCATAGAATTGTAGCAGCAGTTCTTCATTCTAGTGCTCCTTGTCAGTAACGAATGGGAGAAGACCAACCTCCCTGAAATAGTCAAGGGCTTCTTCAAGACAGGGCAGCCCGGCAATGGCTTCACAATCAAGGCACATGTGCGGAAAGATTCGCCCCTGATTGTACAAAATGCAGGAGTAGTAGCTGCGCTGCTGATAGCTCCAGAATCGATCAGATGAGATCTTTGGCTTAGAGTAGGGATTCTTGGCGCTATCGAAGAATGTATTGTGTGTGTTGGTAGCCTGTTCACGTTGGACGATCCTAGAGATGTGGCAGCACCCGGAAGCCTTTATAGCCTGGGCTTTGGTTTCTGAACTTTGTGGCCTCTGCTCCACATGATAGTCATATTGAGGTCTGGGAGCAGTGGGAGGAACTGGGGCTTCAGTATCCATAGTGGCTTCAGGTGCCACATTGTCTTCGGGCGCCACATTACCTTCAGGCGCCACATTATCTTCAGGTGCCACATTGTCTTCATCCATGACAGTGCCATTGGATTCAACATCATTGTTTGTGGCTGCCTCGGTAGTTTCAACCTCTGTCTGCTCAGCAACCGGAGGGTCGGGCATAGACTCATTCTCCTCGAGAATGACTTGGTCAGTTGGAGGGGGTGTAACAACTCTTTCTTCTTCTCTTGGTTCTTCTTTTTCTTCATCGGCTAATGCAGCCGGAGTGTCTTCAGCAGCTTTGGCTTTAGACTCGGAGACATTCATAGTTGGGGTGGCTTCAAGAAACACTTTACGTGCTACTGAGCTATGTTACACTTCCCCTTCTGGAATGCTCGACATGGTGACATGTGGCCTAGGGCCTTTGAGAAACCTGCGGAAAGCGGGCGACGCCTGTGGTGACGGAGAGGTCTGTACCATGTAGTTATCATCGTCAAGCACCGGAGTGTTGACTTGAGGTGTTGGAGTTCTGGGTGTGTCTTCATGAATGGGAGTGTCCTGTTGAGGGCGATTGGCCCACGAATCATCCTAAGTTATTGGCGTCAGGGGATGACCAATACTGATGAGTTCACTGTTCGTAAGAACATGTGATGATACCACTTGATGCTCGAGTTGAGGAAGGACTTCATCATCTTCAACATTGTCTTCATGATCATTGTCTTCAGCTGTGATGGGGTCAACAGCTAGAAGTTCTTCATCTGTAGGAGCCTCTGTGAAAGCAGGCTCATGAATCACTAGGCGACGCTCTTGGTTGGTGGAGTCTGGTCGAGCAACAGAAATAGGCTTAACCACAAGGGGCTCAAAGGCCGCAACACACTCTTTCTTTGAAGACTTTATCGTCAGCTTCTTCTTGGATGGGGCTTCATCAGAGGCGTTCTTGTGCTTGCGCTTCCTAGCATCATCTTCAGCTGCCCTGGTCTTCTTTAGTTCTGAAGCTGCTGAGGGGACCTTAGGCTTCGAGCCTGCCATGCTGGCAGGGAAGACAATACGAGGTTCTTCCTGCCTTGGTGCTTTAGTTCGGACCACATCAGACTTCTTTGTTGGCTTGGTAGCCATTCTTGGGTCAATGCCAGGACGGCCAAGAGCTTTGCGCTTCTCAGCCTCATTGTGAGGTTGAAAACATTTTTGTGCAAAGTACTTCATGCGCTCTCTTGAACCTTTAGCTTCTTCACGCTTCTTGTGAAACTATTCTTTGAGCTCATGCAACGTCTTCTTGAAGATCTGAACGTCTACCACACTGAGCTTGGCCATGTTCTTCTTGAAGTACGCCTTTTCATAGTTAATTTTGTTCTTTAGCTCAACTATCTTCTGAGCCACGGCTAGCTCATTAGCAATGGCTCAATGGAAGGTGATGCTGATATCCATAGGAAGCTGAAGATCATCGATGCTTATGCTCTGGTCGTTGAACCACTCATCAATGAAGTTGTTCAGAATATCCACATCAAAGAGGGGCAAATCGTTGAAGATCCCGGCCTCTTGTTTGCTCTTGATGAGTTGCTCAAGGGCGTCATCACCAAGATCTTCGTCACTTGACAGATCAATGGTGTCTTCTTCGTTCCTGAGAACGGCAACTGGAGTCAGTTCATGCCCGGAAATCTTCTTGGGCTTCTTGGGTTTCTGTGTGTGATGGGCTAAGTTGGGACACCTCTGCAGGGTATAAACTTTTGAGGGCCGTGCCCGTAGTTATGTGGCAGATGGGAATTTGTTAATATCCGGTTGTAGAGAACTTGACTCTTGACTTAATTAAAATGAATCAACCGTGTGTGTAGCTGATATAGTCTCTTTTCGGTGGAGTCCGGGAAGTGAACATGGTTTGGATTATGTTTGAACGTAAGTAGTTTCAGGATCACTTCTTGACCACTTATAGTCTCGTGACCGTTGTGTAGCTTCTCATCTTACTCTTGTACTCGTATGTTAGCCACCATATTTGCTTAGCGCTTGCTGCAACTCCACCTCATAACCACATCCTACCCATAAGCTTAAATAGTCTTGATCTCGAGGGTTTTGAGATTGCCGAGTCCTCGTGACTCATGGATACTTCCAAAACAGTTGAAGATGCCGATGATACCAGTGCAGGTGTCGCAACCAAGCTCAGTTGGGAGTTCGACGAAGACCTTGGTTGTTATTTTGTGTCTTTCCCGGATGATCAGTAGTGGTGCCCAGTTGGGACGATTGGAGATCTAGCATTTGGGGTTGTCTTCTTTTATTTTGGTTCCGTAGTCGGACCTTGATTGTACTCTGGATGATGTATGATTAACTTGTTATTTGTGTGATGTGGCGATTGTAAGCCAACTCTTTATCCCTTTCTTATTCAGTACATGGGATTGTGTGAAGATAAGCCGTCTTGCGACAAAAACACCATGCGGTTATGCCTCTAAGTCATGCCTTGACATGTGGGAGATATAGCCGCATTGTGGGTGTTACAAGTTGGTAATCAGAGCCATCCCCGACTTAGGAGCCCCCTGCTTGATCGAACCATTGACGTTGTTGAGTCTAGAACAAAATGTTTTGAGTCTTATCATTATATATATCGGAGAGTAGGATTCTTTTTACTCCTTAGTCCCTTCGTCGCTCTGGTGAGGTCTCCTGACATAGATGTTTTCTCTTTCCTCTCCTAAATTTTCACTAATTATTTTTAGGATCACGCGGGTATCTTGGGATCGTTCCGATATTCTTCTGATGAGAACATTATTCTTGGTGCCTCCTGACATTTAGGGGTTGTGGCAGTGTCCCGGGGAGTTGAGCTCCGAGGTGTTGTCGTCACAATTTTATCGTTGCAGTTCTGGAATACCTGAGTTTGCCGACATCGAAAATCTCTTTTATGAAGTTAGTGGTGAGATAACCTCGATGCCACCCAGTACTGGGGCGGGAGTTCGGGAGTATTGCCACAAGCTCATATTACGGATGCTTTTCGAAGGTTGAGGTACACAATTTCCGAAGTTTTCTTGGTTATGTGTTGACGGATGGATACAATTGGAGCGTAGGGCTTGTTACTTGTGTGATATATATATTGTGCCTCCCTATACCCCCAACACCATATTGCATAACTAGAAAGTTTCAGGAGTTTATAGGTGGGAATTCAAGTATCACGTAGGATATCTTTCCAACAGACACATGATAGGATATGGGATCTATCATATGTTTGTTTCTGCCTTATTCTGCAAGCCAAATCCTTGTTTTGTTTTGAGTTGTGGTATTTGAGTTGCTTCAATGTCAAGTGTTGTTTCCATACCTTTTCTAAACAGTGTTCTCATATTTCTATGGGAGTGCTAATCCTTTCGATCATCGATATTGTCATGTTAATTCTTTTCCAAACGGCGTGTTTCTCTTCAAGTGGATCCGATCATTTCAACATTTGCAAGATCAGCCCTCAATTTTCACAACGTTGTTCGTTTCATCCGTCTCCAAGTTTCCTTTGTTTTTTCCGGCCCTCCCACACTTTTCTTCAAGGACTCGGATTGCTTAATCAAGTATCCTTTTATTGATGGCAAGTTTCTTCATTCTCTTCCGTCAATGTTCTTATCCGGTGATTCTCAGGAAGATACTAACGGAGCTTCAAGTTTATCATTCTTCATTTTCGTATTATTTTCTAATGGATTCAATTCAAGTTGTAGGTGTTGATCTTATCCCCTTCCTCGTTTCAAGAACTTTCTTATGCCAGTGTATCTCTTAATCATTCACCTCATGCTTTCCATTTGTTCCGTTGTGCTGAAGATATCTCGGAAGATGAGTGCTTCTATTCTTAATCAATTAAAGCTATTTTCGAGGTGGATATCTTGTTCAAGCCATTTAATTCAACCGGTGCACTATCTCTTCTGCAGTAACCTTTCAATGGTGTTTCTTTTGAGTGGGCCCTAACCCACTGGTCTTTCCCAGGATCTTACCTGACTCTTCTAAATTGTCCCAGAGCTATTCTCAAATTCATTTCAAAGTTTGACGTAAGAATGAATTATCATCAGTCAAATGTCTTTCTCCAAGATCTTTCAAATTCTTTTCATCGTTCGTTCAATCTTTCTAATTTTCATTCGGAGTGCCTCAACAATTCACGGCGGTGTTTCTCGTTGTCATTCTCGCATTTTGAAGACCGAAGAAGAGTTTCTCTTCAATCATATTTGTTCTCTTGAAAGATGTGTAGTTCAAGTTTGCCACCATCCTCTCATAATTGTTTTCGATTGTGAGAATTATTTTCACCCATCCAGAGAAATTCAGGAGTCTTTTCAGTTTCATTCCCCGGATCCCATCATCTCAGAATTATTCATTCTCAGCTTTCAGCTCTAGTTCTCCAAATCCTACTGATGGATCGTTCAAGTATTATCTAGCCAGCTCATGATCTCTTCGTTATCTTGTATCTAAATTGCCTCAAGTAACTTCGCCCGTTTTCCAATTCTTCCCGGCGATTCATTCTTATCTTCGTTGATTTTTAGATTCTTACGGTGGTTCATTCAACACTTCTCTTTCATTGTTATTATACCAATTTATTCGTTGTTTCCAAATCCTACTGGTGGTTTGTTCAAGACTTTCCCAAGTTTGCGCTATATCTCCCTTAACCCATTCAACGAGAATAAGTAGTATGCCAAATCCGTTGCTTGTCATCAATTTAAATTGGTGAAGGATATGCATAACATAATTCTTATTCTTATTTCCTCGAGAAGAATTAATTCCTTCTTCTAGAGTTTATTAATGAGGAAGAAATTCTCGGTTACCAGTTGTTCATCTTTCTTTTCCGGGGCTCCAAGTTATTTCAATTATATCATTTCAAAGCTCCATCTAATCAATTCAAGGATTCATCTTATTCTTTTCAAGCTTTCCTTTCATTTCGATCACCTTGTTATCTATCCTGAGTGTTCCAAGAGTTTCTTCATGGTGGTTCGTCAAGGATTCCTTTCATTCTTCAATTGTTCTTCAAGATTTCTCTCGGAGTTAAGATCCGCCAAGCTTTACTCAATATTAAACAGGGTGCTCAACTCATGTTTTGTTTTAAGGAGTTCAAGCATTCTTCATCTTACATTCCAAAGTGCAATTCTTTCTACCTTATCTTTTGAGATGGCGTTATATCATTCTTGACAATTTCCATTCATGTTTCGCGATTCACATGGTGTCAAGAATGAGGTATTTTAAATCCATTAATCTCTTCGTTGAGTTATCTTGTGTCATATTTCACCAAAGCTTTCCCTAAGGAATGTTACTATTGTGGTGCTTATCAATGGTTCAAGTTATCTCTCTATCATCTTGGTGGAAGAAGTGTTTCATCTCATTGGTGTTATCAATTATATTATTTGTTTCCATAGTGGCGGAATTTCGCCTCAATTTTGAGATGTTTTCCATAAGCCCACTACAAGCTTATCCGTTTCGTTGTTGGGTTTTTTCCAACAACTCCGTTATAACTTTCTTGGAAGGGTGCTTTCCAAGCTCATTTGTGGCAGAAGCTGGCTTTTTCTTCTCCATTCTGTTATTCAAATGATCTATCTTCTATTCTTTCTTCCGGAGGCATTGTGATGTTGCTCTCTTAACTCATCATCTCGAATTTTGAGGATCGTGTTCTTTCCGTGCTTATCCATTTAACCGGAGTGTTGTGCCCTCTTTTCAAGTTCTTCCCAATTTGTCAAGTTTTGCTTCTCTTTTCTACCGGAGTGCTGCCTGCATTCCTTCGTTCTCATTCCTTGCTTATTACGTTTCGACCGGAGTGGTTACATGTCTTTCCTTGTCGCTGAAGCTCTTCATTCATTTCTTTGCAACCCAAGGTTTTCGCTATGTTCCTTGTTCCTCTTTTCTAACAGAGTGTTTTCAACTTCGTTCATCTCTGTTGTGTTCTTTCTTTCAAATTTTCAACCTCTCAAGGTTCTTTGGTTTCACTTGTTTTGTCAAGAAGCAACTTGTTTTACCTCTTCCTCTTCCGTTTCTCCCCGGTGCCATCCTTAGATCTCGGGTCGAGATCTCTTGTGAGTGGAGGAGAGTTGTGACGCCCCAAGACCAGCGCTCCAGATGCCTTCCATGTTTTCCGAGATTCGTCATGTGATTTGCTTTGTTCGTTGCATTCATATTTGCAGCTTTTGCATTGCATCATGTCATCATTCCATCATTTTCTCAAACTAACTAAAACTCACTTAAAAAAATTGCATAGATCTTTCGATCTATTTAAACCGAGGGAATTCACATGGTGAGTTCTATTTATAACATATCCTACTAATAATTATGGAGCTATTATAAATATTCCATTTGTTTGGAAGTAACCGGAAAACACTTGCAAAATATTTCCCATGCCTATTCCACTTCAAGTTTCACCTCCAAACCTTGACAATAATTATTTATCTCTTTTATCGAGGCTCCTCTAAAAATTCGAACATTTTTGGACCTTCCTTTTACCAAGTCCTAGTTCAAACACATTTGAATAAAATTCAAATGAGTTTGAATTTACATCTTTCAATCATGGCCATTCCTATTTTCTTGGAACAAGCTCATTTTTATGAGTCTAGGGAAATTAACCTCCCGCGCAAATTCTATCCCTAACACTTCCTTTATTCTCCTTTTCTTCTTTGATATTTTTCTATTTTGGGGAGATAAAAGAAGAAGAGTTAGGGAGAGCGAGGGAGAACCCAACCAGCCCATTTAGGTCTCCAACAAGAAGCAGCAACTGGGCCGGCCTCTAAGGCCCATCCACTCCAGCAGGTCAGCCCGCACACCCGCTGTAACCCTAGCCTTCCCCTCTTGATCCCCCACTCTCCCTCCTCTCCTCCCATGTGCTCGTTCCCCTCACCCTCGATCCCCTCCTGCCCGATCCTCCTCGTCGTCTCGCAAGTCGCTGCGCCGCCCGAACCCGGCCACCACTGCGCCACCAGCAAGCAGCCGCCCCTCGCCCATTCTACCTCCTCCCGCTGTCCGCCCCGCCGCGCCATGCCAGCGACCACCGTCCCTGATGACCTCCACTAGGAGCCTGCGACCCCTACGCCTCCTCCCAGTCTACCTTCCTCTGCCCCATTCACGCCACTGCTCGTCCCGATCGCCGTGGCCGCCACCGCAGAGCTTCGAGCCTCTGGCAGCAGTAGCTGCAGGTCCGGCAGCCCTGCGTCCGCCTCTGGGCAAGACTCCCCGATCTCCGGGAAGTGCCCGAGCGCTCCTCGCCATGCCGGCATCCCCGTCCGGAACCCTCCTCGTCGCCTGCATCTTCTCCGGCAGCACCGCCGCGCCTGCATGCGTCTAGCGAAGCTCTGGAGCCGAGCCGTCGTCGTCCTGTTCGACTTCCACCATCGGGGACCGGATCCCCTTGTCAGATCCGGTGGATCCCCGCCGCCGTCCGTCACTTGCAGGTCCCATCTCGCTGAACTTCACATCAGAAGCACCGCCTCACCCTGCTGCCATGTCATGCCACTGCTGCTGCTTTCCCTGCTTCACACGCTGGCAAGCTCCAAGGCCGTCCCCGGAGAACTTACTTACGACAAGTTCGTGTACCCTCGCCGTGTGTTTTCTTCTGCCAAGTACCACGACTACAGCCGGTGTGCATTTTTGTCAAGTCCGACCACGATAAACGACTACATGACAAGAAGCCAAGTACCACTACACCCGGAGACCTCGGACCCGTCAAGTCCAACAACGATTGTGTACAACTACTATCACCCCCGGGAACATCAGATGCGTCAAGTTCCTTTTCGAAACGTGTACCACTACCGCCGTCTTCGGAATCGCTAAGAACGCCAAGTACCTTGACGCCCGATGCATAGAACAACTACCGTCGCCGACGACCCGGGCAGCAGAAACACCAAGTATCACTTCGAGTTGACGAGATGGGCAAGTTCGAAGACCCCAAGTACCACGATGATCGAGGCATAGTACCACTACCTTTGTCGTGTACATCTACCATCGCCGAAGATCCATGTACGCCTACTGTCGTGGGTTTGTCACAGCAGATGTCCTCGTGAAAGGACTTAGTCGTGGAGCCATTGCTACGGGTTAGCTTAAAGGGGTTAAACCGAACAAGGTAGACGAGGGGTTTTTATACTAGTTCGGCCCCTTCGATGAAGGTAAAAGCCTACGTCTAGTTGTGTTGGTATTGCTAGGGTTTCGATGACCATGGAGCGAATCTGCTTTGCCTGGCTCTCGAGTTGTTATCCGTTGTCCCTAAACCGCTGCCGGGTCGTCCCTTTATATACACAGGTTGACGCCCGCCGGTTTACAGTCCCGAGGCCGGATCATAAACATGTCCGGCTCGGTCTCTATCCTTCCTATCTTACAATGCAAGTTACATGAGAAAGTCGGTTTACATCTACAGGCCTTAATTCTCCTTTGGGCCTTGGGCCTTCGTAAAGCGCCACCATCCTTACGTCTTCATGGGCTTCTGATCTTCTTGGAGTTAATCCAGCTACTCCTGTCCGGTTTACGTCCAGTACTAATATCTCCAACATTAGGCCCCAGATTGATTTGAACTTGTTCATGTCAATCTTCAACACTTAGAAAAATTCTTCCCTTGCACCTTCACCTTGATCTTGTAAACCGCCGTGATGTCATACTCCAGGATCATGCTAAATCGCCATGACGTCTTCTTGTTATTTAAAAATGGTACATCTCACCTTCAGTTAATGAGCCTCCGACAATCGAGGTGACCGCTCCTGTTAGGTATCCAATATTCTGACCCCTTGATTCTCGCTCCTGTTACCTCCCCCTTTACCTTATAAATAGGGCCACGGGTCATTTCCTGGCCACGGGTCATTTCCTTTTTTTCCCTCTGTCTCTTCGCTTCTTCTTCCTCCTCAGGACGCCTCTACACTCGAGCGCCGCCGCTGTCACCGAGCTTCGCTTCCGCCTCTCCGTTGGCCGCTACATCGACCCGGTTGCACCAAAGAGCCGCGGCGTACCTCCACTACTTCAACAGCCGCTGTAAGTCTTTCCCTTTCCTCCTCTGTAGATCTATCTAGGGTTTCATTGTTCATCGAAGTTCATTGAAGCTCCGGCACTGTTCTTCCCTGTTCCGCTTAGTCCATGGATAAAAACCTCCAGCTTGATGTATTCCATGTAACAGCTACATCATTCCTTATCTTCTGCTATCACAACAAACCCTTATGCGCATAAAAACTAATCTGGACCTTTGTGAACCGCTTCGGGACCAACCTTTTTAGGTCTAAATATTTTTGCTTTTCCTGTCTTATGGTAGATCCAAAATTTCCATGTAATCTTGTGAAACCTGTTTTACCTTATTTAGTCGTTCTTGCCTTAGACCTGTATATTCTTTATCACATAGGCGGTTTACCTTTGTAGAAAGCAATCTATCACATACTATTAGTCCCCTTGTAAACCGGCAATCCCCTTATCTCCATTGCCATAATCCGGTTTAGCAGTATGCGTATACCTTTGTTCCGTTTATCGCTTTGGCATTCATCATTGTATCGGCCTCCGGTTTACGAAATTTACATACTTGGATTTCTTTATCCCGTTGCACCTTATGCACTACCATGAATGAATTGTAAACCGGTATTTCTTTTCAGCTTTTCACTTGCAATGGCCAAGCAGTTTTATTCCTGCAACTAGGCTTCCTCCTGGGTTACCGAGGATCAACTTAATGGAATGGTCAAAATTGGTACCTTACCAAAAAAGAATGAGATCTAGTGGCGAGTTCCTGGACCGGAGAACCCTCCCACTCCCAAACAGGGTGAAGTAGTGGTGTTTGTTGATCACATAGGCCGTGGCTTCCAACCGCCTGGGTCAAAGTTTTTCTGGGATGTGCTTGCCAGCTTTCAACTCCACCCTCAAGATATTGGACCCAACTCGGTATCCAATATATGCAACTTTCAATTTTTCCGTGAAGCGTACCTCTAAGAAGAGCCAACTGTGGAGCTGTTCCGGGACTTCTTCCATCTAAACTAGCGCACTGAATTTGTAGACGGACCCAATACTGAACTTGGTGGCATCTCCATTCAAAAAAGAAAAGAGGTTGAATTTCCTCATGGCAAGCTGCATAGTCACCCCAAAGAGTGGAATCAAACATGGTTCTACTGTAAAGACACCTCCCCTGAAGACGAGAATCCTTTGCCGGGTTACCGTGCCCACCGGCTCGCCAACACTCATCCACTTCCACAGCGGCTAAGTGCTCAAGAACGGGCCCCGTATGCACCTCAACTCGCCAAGCTGAGAGCCTTCTTGGCCAACGGTTTAACATGTGTAGACTTTGTCCGTTGTTGGATATCTTGGAGCATCTTGCCGTTAAGTCCCAGCTCCGGCTTAATGTGCGAGTATACTGGTGAAGTAGATGACTCCCAACGTCATACCAACATTCAGCTAACTAATGAAGAGGTCGCTAAGGCCGTCAAGAAGATATTGAATGAATCAGAAGCTGTCTGTCGCCAAACCGGACTAGACCCCTTTTACACGCAGAACAAACCGCCTGCTGTGAGTATTGTTCCTCCGCTTTACCCTTGATATCTTTAGACTGTACAATCCTTGAATGCCCTTCTTTTTACTTTTAAACTGGGTGATGATCCGTTTTGGAAGAAGAAACCTCAAGAGAAAGCGGCAAAAACTGCCCGCCCTAAAACCAAAGCCGTCAAGAAAACCACAAAGTGGAAAGCACCTGAATGCATCAGTATGGAACTGGACGACGACCCGGATGAACCGGAAGTTGAGGTAGAACTTGATTCACTTGGTTCCCTTTTCATGCATCTCATTGACAATGATACTTATCAAGAGGACGTGGAGTGTAGCCAAGCTGATGATGTAGAGGTATTTATCCTTTCCTCCGGTTCAGACTCTATGCCAACACAAAAAATCCGTCAAGTGGTCCGGAAAGTAAGCTTTTCTCATCCTCTTGCTCACTTGGATCCAACATTTATTTTGAAGAAGCAGCAGCACGAGGCTCGCCGCACAACCCGGCACAGCGGCCAAAAGGTCACTTCGGTCGGTTTACCTGACACCCCGGTTTGAAAGCGCTGATCTGAGGTCTCACCCACTTCTGACAATTCTTATCCCAAGGCAGGCTATTTCCGACGACCTCTTAATCCGTCTGATTCAAATTATCAGGTGACACCTCCTTCATCCTCTGGCGAGTCAACAGCGACCCAACTTCCTCCTCTCAAAACTGTAGCTGGGTAAGTACTTCAATCCCTTCTTTTGATGTTTTCATACTTTATATACTATGCTTAATTTTCGCATCTTTTTCTGTTTTAGAGCCAAAGCCAGACCCAGCAAAAAGGCTCGGGTGACCAATCCGCCCGAAGACCAGATAGTTCTTGAACCGGAGCAAACGGCTAGACCGGAGGGTCCAAATCCAAATCCTGAAACTACCTTTGATGAACCACCCCCTCAAGATCACAATACTGATGAACAACTAGAAGTTGACACTGCTTTACCTGATGATGAACCAGCAAATCCCATCCGGGCCGACGATAGACCTTCTAGTCCGACGAAAGCTACTGACACCCCATCAACTCCAGAAAAGTCTGTTGGAGACAAAGAAGGTGATGTAATCATTACCGGTATGAGCCGCAGCTCTCCTGGCCATCCTGTTACATTGGTGAAACATAGTGCCAAGGAAGAGCGTGCTGCCATGGAAAAAGGCAAATGGAGCATTGACTTGTCAAGCTATGCCCATCTCAGCGCTCAATAACTCCACTCCGGTTTTCTAAACCGTCTGCACTCAAACCGTGATTATGAAGTCGGTTTGGTGAACTTGATGAAGGAACGTTATGAGGTATTTTCATCACTTTTCCTTTCTTAAATCCAAAGTACAAGTATCATCCCAAGTAGCCCCCAAGGGCCAGTTTATGATGGCAATCATAAACCTGGACTTTGTAATATCTTAATCCTTGCATGCTGATCCTCCATATGTCAATTGATCTTTGGAAATAAACCGGCACTTTATCATTGTATTCCTGTAGTTTTCATCGGTGTAGCCCCCAAGGGTCGGTTTAGCTTTGCAAGGTAAACCGGGTCTTGAATCAATGTGTCAACTTTGAGCAGATGTACATTAGCCCCCAAGTGTTAAGGATAATGCTTGCATTGTACTTGAGACTTGTGAAAAATATATTGATGATAGAGTAAATAGGCATTAGCCCCCAAGTACAAAGTGCATAACTTGTTATACGCTTGGTACTTCATAACCTGTCTTTATGATATATTTCACCTTTGTAGGCTGAGCTGAATAAGAAGGATGCTCAAACAACGGACCTTCAAGGGAATGTTAAATCTCAACAAGCAGAGGCTTCCAAAGCCAAAGAAGAGCTGACCAATGCCTTAGCAGCTTTGGAGAAGCTGAAAGAAACCTTTGACAAAGAGCGTGCAGACTGGGAGATGGAAAAGGCCGGTTTAACAAAGAAGGCCGATGACACAGAGGCAGCCCTCAAGCCGGTGGTTTAAGAACCGACCGGCTTAAAGCGGCAGATTAACGCCATGACTTCTGCTGTGTTTGGTGAGTACCCTCTCGTGCAGTTTGTCTAATTCATAAGATCTTATCAATGATCAGTTTATTGATGCTTAACCATGACAGGGACCCGCATTGCTCATCTGGGCTCTGACATGCAGATGAAACTTAAAGCGGCCTTCACCTTGATAGAACAGCTGTTCTCTGGATCCCAGTGAGCCATTTGCAGTGCAGCTTATAACAAGCCTCCACCATTGCTGATAAAAGAAACTATTGAAAAGCTGGCCATGCTACCTTCCCGGATCAACAAACTGAAGAGATCAGCCGCAAGATCAGGAGCGCTGACCGTGCTAATCCGGGCCAAGGCATGGATTCTGGATCTTGAACCGGCAAATATTATCAAAGGGTATCCTGGTGTGAAAGAAGACGGCCCAGACTTCAATAACGACGATCTTCGAAGGCTGACAAAGGAGATGCAACCAATAGCAAGCAAACTGGCGAAGGACACAGATTTATCTCATTTCCAACTGGTTTATGATGCTGAGGGAAAAAGACAGCCCTCATTGATCCATAATGTTGAAGATCTTGTGCCACCAATCCGTAAGCATACTTACGCTCCTGACATTGACCCCTCCAATCTTATCCATGAAGAGGCCATTTTTCAAGCCTTAACCGGAATCGATTGGTCAATGGTTGATTTCCAGCGTCTCGGGAGGGATGAAGAGAATGTGACCGCGCAAGATGACCCTCAATCGTCAAGCCGTCCCGATGAGGAATCCTAAACCGGTGGTCAGTTTACCAGTTGCAGTCTTCCACTCTTTGAAAACAATTATTCAATTTGGGTTGTTTAAAGCGCCTTGTAATAGGATAGCATGAACACCTTTATCTGCCATGCCTTCGAGCATGTTTGTTTTGCTTGATACCTGAAAACTTGTTCTGCCTTTGGGATCTATTTATGCATAGTCCATTATGATTTGTGTTCCTGCATATAAGAACTTGAAAGTGTCCTAGTGGTTTACCACTGGATGGGTCATGATGCACAAAAAATATATACATAACTTGGATGGACAACCAAGATTTGTAAAATAGATGATACTTGTCACATACCTCGTTGGCTGACCAACTGTTTGTATAGTAAGGGGGGAAAACACCAATCTGGAGTGTTGATGACTCCTTCACTCTTGCCTGTTCATATAAAAACCAAGCCGGACTATAATAGCCGTTGATTTGTTCGTATAATGCTGGTGACATCTAGTCAAAACCAGACCGGAGCAACATACTGCCGGTTTAAAAACTGATCATGTACTGACAACTAAGCGTTGATGTCACAGCCCTAGAATTTGGTTGCAAAAAGTGGCTTTGCATCCATGCATCATGTTTAAATTCAAGAAAACTTGAATTGAGGAAATTTGAAAGACTCAAAAATTTTAATTAAAAGAATGGCAAATAACCCTGGAAAATGCATCCAATGTTTCCAAAATGCTCTTCAATGATGTTTAATATTTTTGGCAAGGGTTTTGGTCCAAACCAAAAATATGGAACATTTTTGAGGAATTATTTTGGCCATTTGGATTTAAATCAATAAATATTTGAGTTGGATTTAATTCTTCTATAAAAGAATTGCAAGTCCAACAATTCTGAAAAAACCTATGAGTGGCTTTGAATATATTGCATCAAGCCACATAAATATTTTCAGAAGCTACTAAATGATTTGGGCTGTGAATCAAATCAAAACAAAATAAATAGAAAACTGAAACAGATTGAGCGAGAGAGAAGGATTACCTGGCGCTTACCTACATCCCAGAGGCCCACTACTATGCGGCCCAGCCCACCAGGGGCATACCTATCTTCAACCTCTGCCTACTGGCAGAGGCAAGCCGAGCACGGCACCCGCGCGTGCCGGCACGCAGCTGCGTGCCTGGCCTCCCCTGGCCAGCGCGGTGCCGCCCATGACACCCTAGGACCCCCTCTGCTTCTCCCTCGCTCTCTGGACCTCTCTTCCCCTCGCTCCTCTGCTTTCTTCCCCTAGCGGAGCTCGCCGTCACTGCTCGTCACCACCGCGGCCACCGAGCCCCCCTTTCCTATCCAGCTTGTCGCCGAGGTCCGCCATGCCCCGAAGCCCCTCTACGACGAAGATGAAGACCCCGGGAGCCCCGCAGCGTCGCCACCACCACCATCTCCGTCCCCTGCCTTGGCGGCCGCCGTCGCATGATTCGCCGCTTGCCGGTCATCCCCGAGCCCGCTGAAATCACCGCTGGCCCCTTGTGAGCTCCTCTTCCTTTCCTCCCCGTCCTCTTGCTCGCGCACCTGATCTAACTATGCTAGCCGTCGCATCCATGAGCTCACCGCCGGCGTCCTTGTCGCCGCCGTCGTTGCAGGTCACCGAACTCGTGCCCGAGCACGTCGTTGAGGTCCTGCAGCCCCTGTAGACCCAACGGTGTGCCTAGTTTGCTTCGTCGTGCACCACTGCGCCATCCCGCTCGAAGCCGTAGCTCCGGTCGCCGCCCAACTCGCCTGCGCCGCCGCTACCGAGAGCCCCGCGCCGTGTTGCTGCCACCGCTAGATGCACGGGAGCACGGGCTCCCTCCTGGTTCCCTCAACGCGCCCAGCCGTCGCCCCTAGCGCCACCCCGGCGATCCGCCGCCTCACTACGAGGTCGCTGGCGCTTGATCCGGTGACACTGACGTGGAGCCATCATTAGGCATTAATCACCACTAACCCTCCTAACAGACACTGACGAGCGGGCCCCACATTGGGTCAAATCCCAGTCAACACGGTATTAACCTCTAATTAACTATAAGCATATGACATGTGGGACCGGGTCGACAGGTTTGACCATGGTCAGCCCTGTTGACTTGCTGACGTCATGGTGAAGTCATGCTGACGCAATAAGTCCTTTTCTGGATTTGATTTATTTCTAAATAACCAGGAAATTCCAGAAAATGTCTAAAACTTCTAAAATTCATAGAAATTCAACCGTAACTCCAAATAAGATAAATTATATATGAAAAATGATCAGAAAAATCCAATCTATCCATCTATACCATTTTCATGCATGTTTGAGCAACTTAACCTCACTGTTTAGTCCAAAACATGATAATGCACTATTTGAATTCATAGTTTGAATTTGAATTTGAACCTTGAGTTCAAATCAACCCAAACCTTTCTGTTACTAGTTGCATTAGCTCAAATCACAACATATTGTCATGTCATGATCATGCATCATATTGTGCATTGCATTGATTGTGCTCTTCATTGTTTGCCGATAATTGTCCCCTTTCGGTAGACGCCGCTCCGACGCTGTGATCGTTGACACTGATGAAGACTCAATGTTATCTTCAGAAGTGCCAGGCAAGCAAAACCCCCTTGTTCATTTTGATACAATCCCCCTCTCTCGCTCCTGCTCTCTTTTACTGCATTAGGGCAACACCGGTTCAACTATTACATGATGCGGTAGTTGAACCCTTTCCTCTGCATGACCTGTCATTGCCACAGTAAATAGATGAAACCCACTAGCATGAGTAGGAGTTGTTTGAGCCCTGATGTGCCTACTCATTCATGCTTGTTTGTCATGCCTGCTACTGCTTAGAGTTGAGTCTGGTCTGATTCATCGGGAATGAATTGGAACATGGTGAACATGTCCTACCGTTGAGAGCTAAGTGTGTGAACATGATTTGGTAAAGGTAGCGGTGAGAGGCCATCACTGGTAGAAAAAGGGCCTTTAGTCCCGGTTCCTGAACCGGGACTAAAGTGTCGGTACTAATGCCCTGTACCTTTAGTCCCGGTTCAATCCAGAACCGGGACTGATGGGCCTCCACGTGGCCTGTGCGCGGAGCCCAGGCAGGAGACCCTTTGGTCCTGGTTGGTGGCACCAACCGGGACCAATAGGCATCCACGCGTCAGCATTTCTGTGGCTGGGGTTTTTGTTTTTTTGAAGGGGGGGGGGGTTTGGGGGTTTTGGGGGGTTAATTTAGGTGTTTCATATATTGTGTTAGCTAGCTATAATTAATAGAGAGAAGTGTCCTCTCTTATGTCCGTGCTTGGTCGACGCTACATACTATACATACGTATAGAGAGGACTAGGCATGCTAGTTAGCTAGTAAGCAAACGAAGGAAACAGAAGATCGTCATGAACATATATGCATACAGAGAGAAGTGATATCGACCACCTCTCCTTCTCCGAGAGATTGGTCGAACAACAAGTTCTCGTATATCTATCCGACACTACCGGCTACATATATACAATAATTATCTCTTACAAATATAATCATATGGACTCATGGTCCACATAGTATTCTCCGTCTTCAGCGATCACTTGGTCAAGAAAGAATGCCGCCAATTCCTCTTGAATTGCTCGCATGCGAGCTGGTGCTAGGAGTTCATCCCGCTTCCGAATCATCTAATTTAAAGAAGGGGGTCAATACATATATATATATATATGAATGAATGAAACTCAATACAAATGATGGTAATAAAATAAAATTGTGAATGTTGTTATTTACATACTTCATATTGTTCGTCAGAGTACCCGCCCCGCTCACAGGTCGTGTGGCGGATGGACTCGCAGACGTAGTATCCACAGAAATCATTCCCTTTTTCCTGCCACAACCACTTTACAAGAAATAGAGGTCAATCAAACTGATAAGCAAGAATGCTAAATGGTATTGATGAAACTAGCGCTTGAATCACTAGGAGATGCGCGGAACATGCTACTATAGTACTTACTTTCGGGTGTCTAAATTCCAGCTCCTTCGGCAGTCCCGGAACTTTTCTGGTGAATTTTCTCCAAACCCTGCCAGACAAAGAAAACAATTACTTGATATCAGGAAATGAACAAAGTTGCTGATATGGTGGATAATGATCGATTTAACTTACTTCTTGAGGATTTCAGTCATGTCCGCATACTCCTGGGGATCTTTTCGTTTAGAGTCCAAGACAGTTACTACTCCCTGCTCAAGCCTAATCTCTAGGAGAATATAGTGGAAATTGCACACGCATGCATAACTCATCAATTACATTACTATAACCTGGACTAATATATAAGGGAAACCGAATATGCACAAGACAGTAACACTCACTTGAAGTTGTAAGGAAAGAGTATTATATCTTTGTTTTCATTTTTTTTGAATGATCGTAGCAAGTTGGCCTCGGTATCTCCGGGACGATGTTGAACCTCAGTTGCATCTATGAGATATGTGTTAACAAACCCAATATCACCGATTTGTCTTTTCTTCAATTCGGCGATCTTCATTCTGCATAATATAGTGAGGATAATTATAAATACATGCAATGAAAGAGATGAGCTATACAGAGAGACTTAATGACAAAAGTAGTAGTACTTACAGACAGTAGCAGGTGATCATTGTTTTATCGAGGGCCAATTGATTGAAAAACTGATAGAACTCCTCAAATGGAATAGGCAACAGTTCAATTCCAACGAGGTCATGCTCCGGTTTAACTCTCGCATACAAAGTACTCCTCCCCCAGACTCTCTGCAGATTTTCAAGTACCAATCATGTAATCTTCGCATCATCGTTGTTAAAGATTTTTCATCTTTGACGAGAGGTTTCCCGTACTCGTATCTGTGTATCTGCACCTCCATGGGATCATAATGTACATCGTCGGGCAGGTAATCGTCAACATTGCCATAACCGGGCACCATCCTCGGATCGACGATGTCGCTAGGCACCTTGAGGGGGGCACGATTGCTTCGCTTGTTCGCCGAGCTGGGCAATTTGTTTCCCAGCTGCTCGTCGTTCTTTCAGCCTTTGATCACTGACTGTACTTCCTGACCGCTCCGCTTCGGCCCATGTCTTTGCAATAATGCGCTCATACTTGCCTTTCGGGGGAGACTTGGGTGGTTTTGCCAGGGCAGCCAGAGTGCGCTTCACTTTCACCGAATCTACCTTCTCCTCCGGAGGTGGATGTCTCTTTGCTCTCAACCCTTGAAACCAGTCATCCACTTCGGTTCGCGTGATCTCGGCGCTCTCCTCCGGGGTCCTCTCATATGGTAACTTCTGTGGAGTCTTCAGAGAAGGACCGAATCTGTATGTCCTCCCGCCTCTGGTTGTACTGCTAGACGCCGACCGAGCAGACGGAGCAGTTGTCTTCTTTACTTGCTTACGAGGCGGAGGAGAAGGACTACGACGCGCTGGAGCAGCTGGAGCGGCGGCAGGTCTCTTCCGCCCTTGCTGACGAAGCGGAGAAGGAGGAGGCTAGCTGCTCGGGCGCGTCGGCGCAGGCGGAGAAGGAGGCGGAGTGCCGCCACACGCCAGAGAAAGAGCCGGCCGAGGGCCCTGATCGTCACTCGCCGGAGGAGGAGGCGGTGGAGGAGGCGGAGTGCCCTGACTCGCCAGAGGAGGAGGCGGAAGCGGAGGCGTCCAGTTCGGAAGGTTGATGAGCTCCTTCCGCCATAGGCATGGAGTCTTCAGAGCAGACCCCAGCCGGGTCTCCCCTTCACCGGTAGGGTGGTCAAGCTGGAGGTCCTCAAATCCCTCCATTATTTCATCCACCATCACCCTAGCATATCCTTCTGGAATCGGCCGGTAGTGAAAAGTTACGCCGGGTTCAGTAGGATAAACAGAGCCAACAGCTGCCTTGACCTTCAAATTCATCCATTGCGTCATAAGGTGGCAATTTTGAGACTCCATGATAGCATCCATGGGATAGCTGGCAGGAGCCATTAAGGCATGCTCCGGCTGAAGCAGCTCGGTGGAAGCCACGCTGCTTTTGCGCTGAGATGGCGGGGTAGCTTCAGGGGAGGCTTCGGCAGTACGTTTGCTGCAATTTGCTTCTCGTTCCTCTATCGCGTCTACCCTTGCTTGCAGCACCTGCATTTGGGTCTGCTGCACTTTTTTCCTCCTCTCATGGAATTTGTAACCGCCTGCGTCCGGAAACCCAACCTTCCACGGAATGGAGCCTGGCGTGCCTCATGTCCGTCCAGGGTGCTCAGGATTCCCGAGGGCCATTGTGAGCTCGTCATTCTCTCTGTCTGGAAATAACTTCCCTTGCTGCGCTACTTCGATATACTGCTTAAGCTTCCTGACTGGTATGTCCATTTGATCGTTCGTCCAAATGCACTTCCCTGTTACAGGGTCCAAGGTTCCGCTAGCCCCGAAGAACCAAGTCCGGCAACGGTCTAGCCAGCTAATTGTCTCTGGTTCGATCCCTTTATCAACCAGATCATTCTCAGTCTTGGCCCACTTAGGCCGGGCTACGAGGTAGCCACCTGACCCCGTGCGATGGTGAAGCATCTTCTTCGCAGCATTTTGCTTGTTTGTCGCCGACATCTTCTTACTCTTTTCCGATGTCTTGTGGGCCACAAATGCGGGCCAGTGATCTCTGATCTTCTCATATCTGCCCTTGAATTCTGGTGTCTCATTATTTTTGACAAACTTATTCAGCTCTTTCTTCCACCTCCTGAATAGTTCTGCCATCCTCTTAAGAGCAAAAGACTTGATTAATCGCTCTTTAACTGGGTTCTCTGGATTATCCTCTGGCGGCAGGGTGAAATTTGACTTCAGCTCAGTCCAAAGATCATTTTTCTGCATATCATTGACATAAGACACCTCAGGGTCTTCTATAGCCGGCTTAAACCATTGCTGGATGCTTATCGGGATCTTGTCCCTAACCAGAACCCCGCACTGAGCAACAAATGCGCTCTTTGTCCGGAGGGGTTCAATCGGTTGGCCGTCGGGCGCGATTGCTATGATCTCAAACTTTTCATCCGAGCTCAACTTTTTCTTCAGGCCTCGTCTCTTTACCGAAGTTGTGCTCGATCCGGAGGGCTAGAAAAAAGAACAAAGACTTAATTAATATGTGTACATACCAAAACAATGAATGCATCAATCAGCTAGTCAGCACAGGCTTAACTAATATATATACCTGGCCGGACTCGGTTCGGTCACCGGAGCCGTCATCACGGTCTCCTTCTTGCACCGGCATTGGGTCACCGGAGCCGTCCTCATGTTCTTCTTCTTGCACCGGCATTAGGTCACCGTAGCCAGCTTGTTCACCCTCTCCTTCCAGACCATCGGTGTCATTGAGAAACAACGAGACGGCATCACTTCCTTCTGCGATTATGTCCCTCAACAACGCTTCTTTTGCTTCGTCTAGGGCGGTGTCCATAGTTTCTACAAATATTTACAACATGGCAATTATTATTCAAACATGACAGATGGATATATTAGTGCCAAACGTAGAACTAGCTACCTAATCATAGTAAGGAATCATATATATTAATTAGTGGCCTCGACCCCCCCCCCACGTGTTGAAGCTATCAGGAGGGGGTATATATCGACAACGACGACACTACATCTATATGTCCCTCGACGACCCTCGTTCCCGATAAAAAAAGAGGAAGAAGAAGAAAAAAAAAGAGGAGAAGAAAGAATAGAGGAGAAGAACTCCTCTATTCCTTCTTCTCCTCTTTTTTTTTCTTCTTCCTCTTCTTTTTTTATCCTGTTCTTCCTCTCATGTTCGAGAGGATCGTCGAGGGGTCGGAAGGTTGCCTAGTGTCAAAGGATTCAACAAAACCATGTCTTCATCATTAGGCGAAAGTAACATGTGCATGATGGTACGAAGCTCTCCAAAGTTATTTTGGAACGGAGTCCCAGATAAGATAATTCGCTTTTTGGTACAAAGTTCAGCAACACCTTCCAAATATCCTTATTTGGAAGGCCTTTGCTAAAATTCATACAAAAAGGCAAATTATCCTATCCAGGACACCATTCCAAAATAACTTTGGAGGACTTCGTCATGCCCTGGTTACTTCCGGCTAATGATGAAGCCATGGATTTCTTCAATACTTTGACACTAGGAAAGTAACAGGCGCATGATGGTACGAAGTCTACAAAGTTGTTTTGGAACGGAGTCCCGGATAGGATAATTCGCTTTTTCGTACAAAGTTCAGCAAGAGCCTTCCGAATATCCCTATTTGGAAGGCCTTTGCTGAAATTCGTACAAAAAGGCGAATTATTCTATCCGGAACTCCGTTCCAAAACAACTTTGCACAACTTCGTACCATCATGCCCCGGTTACTTCCGTCTAATGATGAAGCCATGGATCTTTAATACTTTGACACTAGGCAACACCTCGACCCCTCGACGACCCTCGAACCCTCGGTGACCCTCGAACCTCTACCCTAGTTCCCGACCCTCGCCCCTCGAACCCTCGGTGACCCTCAAACCTCTACCCTAGTTCCCGACCCTCGCCCCTCGAACCCTCGGTGACCCTTGAACCTCTACCCTATAGTTTCCGACCCTCGCCCCTCGAACCCTTGGTGACCCCCCCCCCCTCATGTCGAAGTTATCAGAGAGGGGGTATATCGACCCCCCACCCTCATGTAAGAAGAGGAAAAAAGATCGAAAAAGAAAATAGAGGAGAAGAAGAAAGGAATAGAGGAGAAGATCGAAGAAAAAAAGAAGTCTTCCTCTTCTTATTTTCCTTTTTCCACTCCTTCCTTTTCTTCTTCTTCTTCTTCTTCTTCTTCCTTCTTCCTCTTTTCTTCCTTTTCCTTATTTTACTTTTTCCTCTACACTAACCTGAAATCGATATCTACTAACTAACAACCTAAATAAAAAAATGAATACATATATGAAAAAAAAACATTATATGAAAAAAACATTTTTGACATATTTAGCATATTCTAAATTTTCCTAACTCTTTTACAACCAGAAAAATTACTCCAACTTCATGACAGTACCCACAATCCGTTTCACCAAAACCCTTCTGATCCATAGTTCAAAATTTTCAAATTTCATTCAAATGAAATTTGAATCGGATTCAAATAACTTGTTGAAAACCTATTCTAAACCTCTCCAAAAATTCTAAAATTTTGCCATCGCCTTTGTCTTGCATGAGTACCTCACCACAATTTTTTTAAAAAAATTCCAAAAATGCCCAAAGCCATCTAGCATTTCATCAAACACCTTCTATATGGACAAAAAAATTCAGAAATTTCAAAAAATTCAGAAAAGTGGACAGCGCGTTGCTGCTGCTCCACTTCTCCTCTCCTCTACTTCTCCTCTCCTTCTGCTCTTCAATGCATCGGGGCCGGCGGCGACCATGGAGCAGGGGCGGAGCAAGGGGCGCTCGGGCGCAAGAGTGGCACTCGAGAGGGGGGCTCACTTTGAGGGGGGCGGCGACGGCTGGAGTCCGGCGACGAGGACGATGGGCTCGGGGCGGCACGCGGTGACGGGGACGGCAGCCTCGGGGCGGCACGCGGTGACGGGGACAAGGAGGCGGGCTCGGGAAGGCATGCGACAACGGGGACGAGGGCAGCGGGCTCAGGGATGCCGGCGACGAGGACGGCGCGGGCTCAGGGAGGTGACGACGTGGTCCGGAGGGCTCGGCGGTGACGAGGACGAGGAGCAGCCTGGCGGTGTCGTCGGAGGAGAGGACGAGGAGATCGATCGAACTGAATCGAGAATTTCACAAGTGTTGGCTTATATAGCCAGAGCACTAGTCCCGGTTCGTGAAACCAACCGGGACTAATGCCCCTCTTTAGTCCCGGTTGGTGGCACCAACCGGGACTAAAGAGGGGCATTAGTCCCGGTTCGTGGCACCAACCGTGACCAATGCCCCCTTTAGTCCCGGTTGGTGCCACCAACCGGGACCAATGGCCTTGTGCTGCCCCGCGCCCAAAAGTTTAGTCCCACCTCGCTAGTTGAGAGGGCTCGGGAGTGGTTTATAAGCGCTGCTGGGCCCACCCTCCCGAGCTCCTCTCAACCGCAGGCTTTCGGGCCTAATCTGTCACTGCAATGCCTGTGGGCCTACTGGGCCTGCTGCGGGCCTGAATCCTGACCCATGGTAGGGTTTCTAGTCGTATTCAGGCCGTGGTGGCCCAGTAGGTGGCATTTTTTGTTTTTTTGTTGCTTTATTTATTTTCTTTTGTGTTTTGCTTTATTTTTTAATTCTTTATGCTTTTAGTTTTAGAAAAATTATAAACTTTTTGTTAATGCCATTAGTTTTCAAATTTGAAAATATTTTTTTAGTTTTTTTGTTTTCTTTGTTGCTTTATTTATTTTATTTTGTGATTAACTTTACTATAAAAATAGTTTTTTTCCTGTTTTTTTGATTTGTTTTTTGCATTATTTATTTTCTTTTGTTTTTTGCTTTAATTTTTAATTCTGTTTGCTTTTAGGTTAGCAAAATTATAAACTTTCTGTTAGTGCCATTAGTTTTAGAAAAATTATAAACTTTCAGTTAGTGCCATTAGTTTTCAAATTTGAAAACACTTTTTTAGTTTTTTTGTTTTCTTTGTTGCTTTATTTATTTTATTTTGTGATTAACTTTACTATAAAAATAGTTTTTTCCGAGTTTTTTATTTGTTTTTTGCATTATTTATTTTCTTTTGTTTTTTGCTTTAATTTTTAATTCTGTTTGCTTTTAGGTTAGCAAAATTATAAACTTTCTGTTAGTGCCATTAGTTTTAGAAAAATTATAAACTTTCTGTTAGTGCCATTAGTTTTCAAATTTGAATAGTTAAAATTTGAATTCTTTGAAATTTTTTTGAATCACAAGTTTGTGATTAACTTACTAAAAAATGAGAATAGATGCGCTTATAGAGAAAATTCAACCTAAATTCCTAGTAAATTTCTATGAATTTCAGAGAAATTCACTATGAATTTAGGTTAAAGTTTTCTCTATTAGGGCATCTATTTTCACTTTGAGAGGAGCTCAACAAGGCAGAGAGGGAAGGGCTTATAAACCGGTGTGAGCCCCCTTCGGTTGGCGAGGTGGGACTAAACTCGGCCCGCAACGAGGACCAACCCTTTAGTCCCGGTTTGAAAGTTGGCATGGGCTAGGGACTAATGGTCATGGTATTACGAGGGCCGAACCATAAGACATGAAAGCATTTCAAATGAACTCTGAAAAAGTTGAAAGTTGGGATGGTATCATAATTTCACCCACATAGCATGTGCATGTACAAAACGGACAATGGTAGCATGTTCGTGTGTTACAATGTTGCGGGAGAAAGTCTTCACTTTTTCTTCGCTTGTGTCATTTGCTTATTGCGCCGTAACCATGGATAATCTTCATTGTTTATCAGGATGCTTGGGTCAGCCTTGACATTGAAGGGAGGAATTTCATGAAACTTTTCATAATCTTCAGACATGTCTGTCTTGCCGTCCACTCCCAGGATGTCCCTTTTTCCTGAAAGAACTATGTGGCACTTTGGCTCATCGTATGATGTATTCGCTTCCTTATCTTTTCTTTTTCTCGGTTTGGTAGACATGTCCTTCACATAGATAACCTGTGCCACAACATTGGCTAGGACGAACGGTTCGTCAGTGTACCCAAGATTTTTCAGATCCACTGTTGTCATTCCGTACTGTGGGTCTACCTGTACCCCACCTCCTAACAGATTGACCCGTTTGCACTTAAACAAAGGGACCTTAAAATCAGGTCCGTAGTCAAGTTCCCATATGTCCACTATGTAACCATAATATGTATCCTTTCTGCTCTCGGTTGCTGCATCAAAGCGGACACCACTGTTTTGGTTGGTGCTCTTTTGATCTTGGGCGATCGTGTAAAATATATTCCCATTTATCTCGTATCCTTTGTAAGTCAATACAGTCAAAGATGGTCCCCTGGACAACAAGTACAACTCATCACAAACAGTGTTGTCACCTCTGAGACGTGTTTCCAACCAACTGCTGAAAGTCCTGATGTGTTCACATGTAATCCAGTCGTCGCACTGCTCCGGGTGTTTGGAGCGCAGACTGTTCTTGTGTTCATCGACATACGGGGTCACCAAGGTAGAGTTCTTTAGAACTGTGTAGTGTGCTTGAGACCAAGAATATCCGTCCCTGCATATTATTGGGTCTCTTCCAAGAGTGCCTTTTCCAGTCAGTCTCCCCTCATACCGCGATTTAGGGAGACCTATCTTGTTAAGGCCAGGAATGAAGTCAACACAAAACCCGATAACATCCTCTATTTGATGGCCCATGGAGATGCTTCCTTCTGGCCTAGCGCGATTACGGACATATTTCTTTAGGACTCCCATGAACCTCTCAAAGGGGAACATATTGTGTAGAAATACGGGCCCCGGGATGACAATCTCGTCGACTAGATGAACTAGGACGTGCGTCATGATATTGAAGAAGGATGGTGGGAACACCAGCTCGAAACGAACAAGACATTGCGCCACATCGCTCCTTAGCCTTGGTACGATTTCTGGATCGATCACCTTCTGAGAGATTGCATTGAGGAATGGACATAGCTTCGCAATGGCTAATCGGATGTTTTCCGGTAGAAGCCCCCTCAATGCAACCGGAAGCAGTTGCGTCATAATCACGTGGTAGTCATGAGACTTTAGGTTCTGAAACTTTTTCTCTGGCATATTTATTATTCCCTTTATATTCGACGAGAAGCCAGTCGTGACCTTGATACTGAGCAGGCATTCAAAGAAGATTTCTTTCTCTTCTTTCGTAAGAGCGTAGCTGGCAGGACCTTTATACTGCTTCGGAGGCATGCCATTTTTTCATGCAAACGTTGCAGGTCCTCCCATGCCTCAGGTGTATCTTTTGTCTTCCCATACATGCCCAAGAAGCCTAGCAGGTTCACGCAAAGGTTCTTCGTCACGTGCATCACGTCGATTAAGGAGCGGACCTCTAGGTCTTTCCAGTAGGGTAGGTCCCAAAATATAGATTTCTTCTTCCACATGGGTGCGTGTCCCTCAGCGTCATTCGAAACAGCTAGTCCACTGGGACCCTTTCCAAAGATTACGTAGTGTAAATCATTGACCATAGCAAGCACGTGATCACCGGTGCACATGGCGGGCTTCTTCCGGTGATCTGCCTCGCCTTTGAAATGCTTGCCTTTCTTTCAACATTGATGGTTGGTCGGAAGAAATCAACGATGGCCTAGGTACATAGTCTTCCTGCATTTGTCTAGGTATATACTTTCAGTGTCATCTAAACAGTGCGTGCATGCGTGGTATCCTTTGTTTTTCTGTCCTGAAAGGTTATTGAGAGCGGGCCAATCGTTGATGGTCACGAACAGCAACGCCTTAAGGTAAATTTCCTCCTGTCTGTGCTCATCCCACGTACGTACACCGTTTTCATTCCACAGCTGTAAAAGTTCTTCAACTAATGGCCTTAGGTACACATCAATTTCGTTGCCGGGTTACTTAGGGCCTTGGATGAGAACTGGCATCATAATGAACTTCCGCTTCATGCACATCCAAGGAGGAAGGTTATACATACATAGAGTCATGGGCCAGGTGCAATGATTGCTGCTCTGCTCCCCGAAAGGATTAATGCCATCCGCGCTTAAAGCAAACCATACATTCCTTGGGTCCTTTGCAAACTCATCCCAGTACTTTCTCTCGATTTTTCTCCACTGCGACCCGTCAGCGGGTGCTCTCAACTTCTCATCTTTCTTTCGGTTCTCACTGTGCCATCGCATCAACTTGGCATGCTCTTTGTTTTTGAACAGACATTTCAACCGTGGTATTATAGGAGCATACCACATCACCTTCGCAGGAACCCTCTTCCTGGGGGGCTCGCCGTCAACATCACCAGGGTCATCTTGTCTAATCTTATACCGCAATGCACCGCATACCGGGCATGCGTTCAGATCCTTGTATGCACCGCGGTAGAGGATGCAGTCATTAGGGCATGCATGTATCTTCTCCACCTCCAATCCTAGAGGGCATACGACCTTCTTTGCTGCGTATGTACTGTCGGGCAATTCGTTATCCTTTGGAAGCTTCTTCTTCAATATTTTCAGTAGCTTCTCAAATCCTTTGTCAGCCACAACATTCTCTGCCTTCCACTGTAGCAATTCCAGTACGGTACCGAGCTTTGTGTTGCCATCTTCGCAATTGGGGTATAACCCTTTTTTGTGATCCTCTAACATGCGATTGAACTTCAGCTTCTCCTTTTGACTAATGCATTGCGTCCTTGCATCGACAATGACCTGGCGGAGATCATCATCATCGGGCACATCGTCTGGTTCCTCTTGATCTTCAGCAGCTTCACCTGTTGCAGCATCATTGGGCACATCGTCTGGTTCCTCTTGATCTTCACCAGCTCCCCCCCTTGCAGCATCACCGTATTCAGGGGGCACATAGTTGTCATCGTAGTATTCTTCTTCGCCGTCTTCCATCATAACCCCTATTTCTCCATGCCTCGTCCAAACATTATAGTGTGGCATGAAACCCTTGTAAAGCAGGTGGGAGTGAAGGATTTTCCGGTTAGAGTAAGACCTCGTATTCCCACATTCAGTGCATGGACAACACATAAAACCATTCTGCTTGTTTGCCTCAGCCGCATCGAGAAACTCATGCACGCCCTTAATGTACTCGCGGGTGTGTCTGTCACCGTACATCCATTGCCGGTTCATCTGCGTGCATTATATATAATTAAGTGTCCAAATTAATAGAAGTTCATCATCACATTAAAACCAAAGTGCATACATAGTTCTCATCTAACAACATATAGCTCTCCAGAGCATCTAATTAATTAAACCATACATTGAAACTATGTAAAACATTTCAATGCGAAAACAAATGCAATCATAATCGCAACCAAGGTAACAATTGATCCAACGGCATAATGATACCAAGCCTCGGTATGAATGGCATATTTTCTAATCTTTCTAATCTTCAAGCGCATTGCATCCATCTTGATCTTGTGATCATCGACGACATCCGCAACATGCAACTCCAATATCATCTTCTCCTCCTCAATTTTTTTTATTTTTTCCTTCAACAAATTGTTTTCTTCTTCAACTAAATTTAACCTCTCGACAATAGGGTCGGTTGGTGTTTCCGATTCACATACATCCTAGATAAATAAAATCTATGTCACGTTGGTCGGCATAATTTTCATAAACAATAAATGAACCAATGGTTATAAAGATAATATACATACCACATCCGAATCATAGACAGGACGAGGGCCGACGGGGGCGGATACCAAAACCACCGCACTATATAAGATGCAATAATAAATGTAAGAAAATGATACAAGTATCTATCTAAACATACAAGTAAGAATATTTTTCCTTTCAGAAAGAAGATAAGAACAAGAGGCTCACCACGGTGGTGTCGGTGATGAGATCGGCGCGGGTGATCGACGGTGGTGAAGACGGGGACGGGGCGTGACGGACCGCTAAATCTAGACAAATCTCGAGGAAAATGGAGCTTGGAGGTTGAGCTTCGAGAGGAGAAAGCTTAAGTAGTGTGGCTCGGGCATTCCATCGAACACCTCATGTGCATAGGAGGTGAGCTAGAGCACCACAAATCCCTCTCCCCCTCGGCCAGAGAAAAACAGAGCACTGGGGTGGTCTACTCGCGAGCGAGGGGTATATATAGGCACCCCATTGGTCCCGGTTGGTGACATGAGCCGGTACTAAAGGGGAGCCTTTGGTCCCGGTTCAAGCCACCAACCGGGACCAATGGTGGTGGGCCAGGAGCGAGGCCCATTGGTCCCGGTTCATCCCACCAACCGGGACCAAAAGGTCCAGATGAACCGAGACCAATGGCCCACGTGGCCCGGCCGGCCCCCTAGGCTCAAGAACCGGGACCAATGCCCACATTGGTCCCGGTTCTAGACTGAACCGGGACTAATGGGCTGACCCGGCCTGGACCAAAGCCCTGTTTTCTACTAGTGCATGTAGGAGTACATGGTGGGTTGTCTCATTGCAGCCGTTCTCAGGAACTGAGTCCTGTGTTTGTGATCCATGAACAGTTACTACCACACATTGGGTTCCGGTAACTCGGCCCCTCTCGGCTTATTAATCAACTCGATCTCTGTCCAGGAGTTGCAACTAGTTTCTGGTGTTTGTAGGTAGTGTTAGTAGTCTACCAAGTGGCACCCGGTACAGGTGGGCTTGGGACAGACTAGGCACCGTGGCACGGTGTACCAAGTGGCACCCGTATGGTGGGCTTGGGAACCCTGCTCACATCGTTTGGGGCCGTGAGCGACACCCCGGCCGGATCTCCTTGTGGATGGAACCCGAATAGGCGATAAACCTGGACTAGAGACTTGTTGGTTAGTCAGGTCGTGGCCGACTCCCTCGCCCGGCTTCCACTTGAAGGTTGCCGAGGTACATGACGTGTACAGGGCAATAAGTGGCGAGAGCGTGTGTGAAGAAGTACACCCCTGCAGGGTTATCATTATCTATTCGAATAGCCGGATTTCTTGGATATGGAAACTTGGACCCCTTGCATAGTTCATAGACAAGTGTAACTGGATACTCTAAAACTTGCAAGATAAGCGTGAGTGCTATGGATGGCGTTCTCGCAGGGAGACGGGGGCGGATCCATAGTGGTGTATTGGTATGGTGAATTTGTGGACTCGTGTGCGCCACCCCAAAAGAGTTACTCACAGTCGTAGTATAGGATAGCCACTGAGTCAAAGCTGGCTTGCTGCAGTCAAACTCCACCACCCCCTTTATTGATACCGATGCATATGTAGTTAGTTCTGATGTAAGTCTTCCTGGGTACATTGTACTCACGTTTGCTTATTTTATGTTTTGCAGAGAGACGTCAGTTTCGCTAGTAGTTCCACATGGACTTTGACGTTTAGCTTGTTACCTCAGCTACGATCTTGTACCCTTGGGAGGGTCATGTAGATAGTCAGGCTTCTCAGCCTTTTTTATTTGTAGTTGTCTGTACTCAGACAAGTTAAGCTTCCGCATGTGCTTGTTGCTTGTATGCTCAGTATGTTGGGTCATGAGACCCATGTTTGTAATACTTGGCTCCTCGGAGCCTAATGAATAAATACTTTGAGTCGTAGAGTTTTGTTGTGATGCCATGTTGTATTTACACATATCGACCATATTGTGTGTATGATTGAAATGCTTGGTATGTGTGGGATCCGACAACCTAGTTGTTTATCCTTGGTAGCCTCTCTTATGGGGAAATGTAGTCTTGTGCTTCCATGAGCCATAGTAGTCCACTACAGCCCGGTTCACCGGAGTCCTGTTAGCCCAGGACTACTGCTCTGGAACACTTGATTGGCCGGCATGTGATTCACTTTGTTCCTATGTCTGTCCCTTCGGGGAAATGTCACGTGGTGACATCCGGAGTCCTGCCTAGCCTGCTACAGCCCGGTTCACCAGAGTCCTGTTAGCCCAGTGCTACATCCCGGATTCGCACGTTGCTGACCGACATGCTCGATGTTGATTCATGTATGCTTGTCCCCATAAGTTAGTGCCACTTTGGGTTCACGAGTAGTCATGTCGGCCCGGGTTCTCTGTCATATGGATACTAGCGACACTATCATATACGTGAGCCAAAAGGCGCAAACGGTCCCGGGTCATGGTAAGGCGACACCCGTGGGAATACCGTGCGTGAGGCCGCAAAGTGATATGAGGTGTTACCGGCTAGATCAATGTGACTTGGAATCGGGGTCCTGACAGCGTTGGTATCAGAGCCTGACTGCCTGTAGGATTACCAAGCCAAGCTGGTCGAAGTTGTGTCTAGAAATGCTTTAGTTATATAAGGGAATTGATTGTGGAAGGGAATGTAGGGCTCTTTTTACTCCTTATCCTCATGACCTTCTGATCTGAGTCATCTTATCTTTTCTACGGGGTTAAGAACTAGGCTTCTCTTCTATCTCTCAGGATGACGTGTTACTAAACCATAGTTGCCTAGGATTGTCGAGTTCAAGCCTCAGTTCAGTTCCTACTACTTCCATATGTTCATAGCTGGCCCCAGAACCTTGATATTGTGATGTTGAGAGGTGATGCCACCATCTTTGCAGGTTGTCTCAAATCATTTTGAGCATTTACAGTCGTTATGATGTCCGAGTCATCCCAGGTTTCTAAAATAGTCTAATGCATTTGCAAATTCCTTCTTTTCGTTCCTGATGTCCCTTTAGGCCAGTTCAACCACACTAATCAGTGAGTTGAGGTACTTTATTGCCTCGACATATATGTTGGAGCCATTATTATGACCCTAGGCATCTTAGAGAACCACCCATAATCTAGCCATGCTTTATATTCCCAGTGTGATGATTCTGGCCACCATTCTCGAGAGCATCCCATGATGCTACTTAGTAGTAGGTATTCTACTCCTGGGTTTCTGATCCCGAGATTCACCCTACTTACTTCATGTTGATAGTTTTGCTCGTTCCTTTAGGATATTAGTAACCTTTGTGATAGTCCTCGAGGTTCATGGTATATCCTTCTTCCAAATATCATGAACTGCTTATGGCAGAAGTTCTGTTGAATCAAAAGATCACAACTAGAGTGATCTTGATGAGTTATCCATTCTGCATTGTGAATCTGCCAGTCCTACCTTTCTGCATGGATTACATGGAAGAAAAATGTTGAACTTGTTTGACATACCAAATCTATGCACCCTCAACTCATAAAACCATATGTTCCTTTGAGTTGTCTCTCTTTAGTTGTATTCTGACCTCTGTCTATCAATTGATAGTCAGGACTAGTTGTGCATTCATGTTCATCGATGCTTACTATTCTTGTGGTCCGTCAAGCCATCCTATTCAGAATGACTAGGAGAAACAAACTCCAGCACCTTATCCATATCTAGGATTGGGTCAAAGCAGTTGTAATCCGCAAATCAAATGCCAATCCAACTTTTGATTATGTTCTACCTTGGAGTATTACCATCTTTATATCAAGATTGTCATGGAAATTGCACACCATCCTATGAACTCTTGATACAGTGATACTTCTTGCCATCATTGTTCATTCTCCGGTTCCCGTGTTTTTATAACCAGAATGCTGGCAAGTGAGCCATGATGTGTGAAACCAATACTCCTAGCAACTCCGTTTCTTGGTAGTTAATGGACAATATTCTCATTCTTAGCATGTTGGTTATTAAATCATCATCCTAAGATTGATTGTGCTACCTAGTCCTTATTTCTGGTGCACTCTTCGATCAATGAGTTAGGATTGTGTCAATTCCTCACTCTTTTTGATCATATCATCTTGCCCTGAAAAGCAAGATTGTTCTCGAGCTTAATAACATATCGGTGGTTCGTGATTTTCCGAATATCTCTCGGAAGTATTACCAGGTTGTCACCTGACCGCTATGTTGAGTTCGTGATCATGTTGGTTTTCCTCCAAACCACCCATTCTCCAAGAATCTGTGTTGGATACCCTGAGCTAGTTGGTTAAGCAAAACAACAACTTGGAGAGTTGGAAGATGAAAGCTTGTCCGACTTAGTTCATCACTAAGGGATATCCTTGTGTGTGCGTGTGTTGGAGAAAGATGATATCTTCATCGACTGATCCCCGTGATCAGCTGTTGAATCTATTACCTTGTCCAAACCTTGATTTGAGTGTGGGCTATCGTCAAATCAAATCAGAACCAACGATGTTCGTAATGTTGTCTTACTTGCCGTTGTCCCTTGAGCATACACCATTATATTTTTCGGGTCTGACCAATGCTATCACCTTGTTCATATGATTGTGGGATTCCATTTATATGGAAACCTAGATGAATTGTTGTTGAGCCCATCGACAACATCCTTGTATTCTCCATGATTTTGTTGGATATCAAGATAGTGTTGGAAACTGTTGTAAGCATTATCTTCATGTCTCGTTCATGAAATACATGTTTGGTGTAAGAAGTGACTTTCTCCAAGTTCACGTGCATTAGGTGCAAGTTGCCGCCATGAATTCGAGAAAGATTGTTTTTGTTTCCTCTGGTACCATCCCAAGTCAGTTATGCATGTGCGAATGTATTCTATGGTTTGGTAGATTAATTACCTCCACTCCATATGTATTCCCTAGCACACCAAGCCAATGATTGATTTGTTCAAGGATAACAAGTTCAACTGCTATTCCCGAAGGGCCCAGATGGACATGCACAAGACTTCGTTATCTTCAATGATGGTTCCCCACTTGAACTCGGTAGTGTTTTATTGTAAGACTACTATGTGGTCATGCTTGTCTGAGACAACGTGTTCACATATGTGTTAGCAGAACCAGCTCATGTTTTGGAGCTTACTACCATAGTCCATTTCCCGAGAATCTCGCAACGCCATCTCGTCGATTTGTGTTGCAAACTTTCATTATCTTCTAGACTCGATGGGTCTGGAATATCCTGTTACCAACCAGATCTGAATCTCAGGCAGATATGATGGTTGGAACTTTTCTAGGATCTATGATGTAGGTCCCGACAAGGTTGATGTTCTGGCCAACGCACCTAGCCGGAAGATCTGTCATTGTAGTATCTTTGACCATCTTTCCATGAGGATTTCATGCGACTTATTATAGAAGTTGTTCCTTAGAGATCCTTGTGCTCTCAGTTTCTTCGATGATTCTATAACCATTGAAACGTTGGAAACACTCTGACTGTTGAGTTTTTCCCCAGTCACCAGAATCATTCCCAGCATTTGCATTTTGTTCCTAGCTTGCACCTTAGTAGTTGTTGTCTAGGATCATCTTCAAAAGTGGACTTACCATGGGTCCCATCCATCTCCGATGACAAGCAAATCATCCATTATATTGTCTTCAACAAGGTAGTCCACATCATCCTTTCTAGTCCAAGTATGTCATTCTTTTGAACCCCTTCAAATGATCGATTGTGATTGCCTTAGGCTGGTATGAAGAGTTTCAATGATCTATGGATCAAAAGTAATTCTTTTTGCCACTTAAGGTAATAATTTTACGAGTCACCTCCCCCAAGGTGCCCCGTTGTGGAATCATGGCAATCAATCTCCTCGCTACTTTGAAACCATGCACCATCCTACTCCAGTGTGGAATTGTTGCCTACCAAATTGAACCTCCGTCATCTGTTTCTTCCATCCCTCCCGATGTGTGTCTTGTGTCTCAGCTCAAGAAATGTGTCTACGTCTCATTCCGTGAGTCAATTTTGTGCTCTTTAAGATCGATGATCCATTCTTGTGAGGTTGTCTTGCTCTCTTGTCGCCTTATTAGATGAAGTTCTTGAAGGAAAGGATGTCATAATCAATACGATGTAGCGGATCAACATCTCCAAGAAGGGCAGTTGGATCGAGAAGATCGTGTTAGCTTTGTGTCCCCGCTGTCTTCTTACCTCACGTCTTGAATCTCGGGACGAGATTCTCGTTTAGTGGGGGTGAGTTGTCACAGCCCAAGAATTTGGTTGCAGAAAGTGGCTTTGCATCCATGCATCATGTTTACATTCAAGAAAACTTGAATTGAGGAAATTTGAAAGCCTCAAAAATTTTAATTAAAAGAAGGGCAAATAACCCTAGAAAATGCATCCAATGTTTCCAAAATGCTCTTCAATGATGTTTAATATTTTTGGCAAGGGTTTTGGTCCAAACCAAAAATATGGAACATTTTTGAGGAATTATTTTGGCCATTTGGATTTAAATCAATAAATATTTGAGTTGGATTTAATTCTTCTATAAAAGAATTGCAAGTCCAACAATTCTGAAAAAACCTATGAGTGGCTTTGAATATATTGCATCAAGCCACATAAATATTTTCAGAAGCTACTAAATGATATGGGCTGTGAATGAAATCAAAACAAAACAAAATAAATAGAAAACTGAAACAGATTGAGAGAGAGAAGGATTACATGGCGCTTACCTACAGCCCAGAGGCCCACTACTGTGCGGCCTAGCCCACCAGGGGCATACCTGTCTTCAACCTCTGCCTACTGGCAGAGGCAAGCCGAGCACGGCACCCGCACGTGCCGGCACGCAGCTGCCTGCCTGGCCTCCCCTGGCCAGCACGGTGCCGCCCACGACACCCTGGGACCCCCTTTGCTTCTCCCTCGCTCTCTGGACCTCTCTTCCCCTCGCTCCTCTGCTTTCTTCCCCTAGCGGAGCTCGCCGTCGCTGCTCGTCACCACCGCGGTCACCGAGCCCCCCCTTGCCTATCCAGCTTGTCGCCGAGGTCCGCCATGCCCCGAAGCCCCTCTACGACGAAGATGAAGACCCCGGGAGCCCCGCAGCGTCGCCACCACCACCATCTCCGTCCCCTGCCTTGGCGGCCGCCGTTGCATGATTCGCCGCTTGCCGGTCATCCCCGAGCCCGCTGAAATCACCGCTGGCCCCTTGTGAGCTCCTCTTCCTTTCCTCCCCGTCCTCTTGCTCGCGCACCTGCTCTAACTATGCTAGCTGTCGCATCCATGAGCTCACCGCCGGCGTCCTTGTCGCCGCCGTCGTTGCAGGTCACCGAACTCGCGCCCAAGCACGTCATTGAGGTCCTGCAGCCCCTCTAGACCCAACGGTGTGCCTAGTTTGCTTCGTCGTGCACCACTGTGCCATCCCGCTCGAAGCCGTAGCTCCGGTCACCGCCCAACTCGCCTACGCCGCCGCTACCGAGAGCCCCGCGCTGTGTTGCTGCCACCGCTGGATGCGCGGGAGCACGGGCTCCCTCCTGGTTCCCTCAGCGCGCCCAGCCGTCGCCCCTAGCGCCACCTCGGCGAGCCGCCGCCGCAATGCGAGGTCGCCGACGCTTGATCCAGCGACGCTGATGTGGAGCCATCATTAGGCGTTAATCACCACTAATCCTCCTAACAGACACTGATGAGCGGGCCCCGCGTTGGGTCAAATCCCAGTCAACACGGGATTAACCTCTAATTAACTATAAGCATATGACATGTGGGACCGGGTCAACAGGTTTGACCATGGTCAGCCCTGTTGACTTGCTGACGTCACGGTGACGTCATGCTGACGCAATAAGTCCTTTTCTGGATTTGATTTATTTCTAAATAACCAGGAAATTCCAGAAAATGTCTAAAACTTCTAAGATTCATACAAATTCAACCGTAACTCCAAATAAGATAAATTATATATGAAAAATGATCAGAAAAATCCAATCTATCCATCTATACCATTTTCATGCATGTTTGAGCAACTTAACCTCACTGTTTTGTCCAAAACATGATAATGCACTATTTGAATTCATAGTTTGAATTTGAATTTGAACCTTGAGTTCAAATGAACCCAAACCTTTCTGTTACTAGTTGCATTAGCTCAAATCACAACATATTGTCATGTCATGATCATGCATCATATTGTGCATTGCATTGATTGTGCTCTTCCTTGTTTGCCGGTAATTGTCCCCTTTCGGTAGACGCTGCTCCGACGCTATGATCGTTGACACTGATGAAGACGCAATGTTATCTTCAGAAGTGCCAGGCAAGCAAAAACCCCTTGTTCATTCTGATACAATCCCACTCTCTCGCTCCTGCTCTCTTTTACTGCATTAGGGCAACACCGATTCAACTGTTACATGCTGCGGTAGTTGAACCCTTTCCTCTGCATGACCTGCCATTGCCACAGTAAATAGATGAAACCCACTACCATGAGTAGGAGTTGTTTGAGCCCTGATGTGCCTACTCATTCATGCTTGTTTGTCATGCCTGCTACTGCTTAGAGTTGAGTCTGGTCTGATTCATCGGAAATGAATTGGAACGTGGTGAACATGTCCTACCATTGAGAGCTAAGTGTGTGAACATGATTTGGCATAGGTAGCGGTGAGAGGCCATGTAGGAGTACATGGTGGGTTGTCTCATTGCAGCCGTCCTCAGGAACTGAGTCCTATGTTTGTGATCCATGAACAGTTACTACCACACATTGGGTTCCGGTAACTCGGCCCCTCTCGGCTTATTAATCAACTCGATCTCTCTCCAGGAGTTGCAACTAGTTTCTGGTGTTTGTAGGTAGTGTTAGTAGTCTACCAAGTGGCAGCCAGTACAGGTGGGCTTGGGACAGACTAGGCATCGTGGCACAGTGTACCAAGTGGCACCCGGATGGTGGGCTTGGGAACCCTGCTCACATCGTTTGGGGCCGTGAGCGACACCCCGGCCGGATCTCCTTGCGGATGGAACCCGAATAGGCGATAAACCTGGACTAGAGACTTGTTGGTTAGTCAGGTCGTGGCCGACTCCCTTGCCCGGCTTCCACTTGAAGGTTGCCGAGGTACATGACGTGTACAGGACGATAAGTGGCGAGAGCGTGTGTGAAGAAGTACACCCCTATAGGGTTATCATTATCTATTCGAATAGCCGGATTTCTCGGATATGGAAACTTGGACCCCTTGCATAGTTCATAGACAAGTGTAACTGGATACTCTAAAACTCGCAAGATAAGCGTGAGTGCTATGGATGGCGTTCTCGCAGGGAGACGGGGGCGGATCCATAGTGGTGTATTGGTATGGTGAATTTGTGGACTCGTGTGCGCCACCCCAAAAGAGTTACTCGCAGTCGTAGTATAGGATAGCCACTGAGTCAAAGCTGGCTTGCTGTAGTCAAACTCCACCACCCCCTTTATTGATATCGATGCATATGTAGTTAGTTTTGATGTAAGTCTTGATGGGTACATTGTACTCATGTTTGCTTATTTTATGTTTTGCAGAGAGACGTCAGTCTCGCTAGTAGTTCCACATGGACTTCGACGTTTAGCTTGTTACCTCAGCTATGATCTTGTACCCTTGGGAGGGTCATGTATATAGGCAGGCTTCTCAGCCTTTTTCATTTGTAGTTGTCTTCACTCAGACAAGTTAAGCTTACGCATGTGCTTGTTGCTTGTATGCTCAGTATGTTGGGTCATGAGACCCATGTTTGTAAGACTTGGCTCCTCGGAGCCTAATGAATAAATACTTTGAGTCGTAGAGTTTTGTTGTGATGCCATGTTGTATTTACACATATCGAGCATATTGTGTGTATGATTGAAATGCTTGGTATGTGTGGGATCCGACAACCTAGTTGTTTATCCTTGGTAGCCTCTCTTATGGGGAAATGTAGTCTTGTGCTTCCATGAGCCATAGTAGTCCGCTACAGCCCGGTTCACCGGAGTCCTGTTAGCCCAACATTACTGCTCCGGAACACTTGACTGGCCGGCATGTGATTCACTTTGTTCCTGTGTCTGTCCCTTCGAGGAAATGTCACGTGGTGACATCCGGAGTCCTGCCTAGCCTGCTACAGCCCGGTTCACCAGAGTCCTGTTAGCCCAGTGCTACAGCCCGGATTCACATGCTGCTGACCGACATGCTCGATGTTGATTTATGTATGCCTATCCCCGTAAGTTAGTGCCACTTTGGGTTCACGACTAGTCATGTCGGCCCGGGTTCTCTGTCATATGGATGCTAGCGACACTATCATATACGTGAGCCAAAAGGCGGAAACGGTCCCGGGCCATGGTAAGGCGACACCCGTGGGAATACCGTGCGTGAGGCCGCAAAGTGATATGAGGTGTTACCGGCTAGATCAATGTGACTTGGAATCGGGGTCCTGGCAGTTGAAAGTCACGCCGGGTTGTACTAAACACCGGTTTATCAGGAAATATTCATAAATCCCTTATTAAAAGATTATATAAACAGCAAAGACAAAAGAAATATGCAAGGCTTTTCATGGGCTGCCAGGCCCTAAATCGAGGCTTTTCATGGGCTGTCAGGCCCTAAATCGAGGCTTTTCATGGGCTGCCAGGCCGCTGAGTTAAAACATTTAGCAAAGCCTTTTAAGATGGACCTCAATCTTTAACCAATCACCGTTTTAACTTTGACAAGTTCAGGGTCTATGAGATTGACTTGTGAAACGTTCGATGGGTCGTACCAGGTTTACCTGGACGAAGTGGCTTACTTAAAGAGGCAGGATAACCCGGGGTTTTAGGTGAATACATCTGGCTTCCAAGCCTGGCTTGATAGCCTACTACAAGGGTGCAAGCTCGTTGTTCTTTGAGAAGCAAGGAGCCCCCAAGTAATATTTGAGCAATGCTTAGTGGTGACCTATGTTTGAGTTGTGCTTTATGCAACAGCCTCTCTTTGGTTCCACATAATTTCCTTTTGGCTTGTAAGCCTATCAAAAGGAGTAGCAATGGTGTAAGCACAACCAAGCCCCCTAGTGATTTCCCTTTTTGGTGTTAAACCGAACAAGAGGTGTAGCTATGGTTCGAATACGACCAAGCCCCCTAGTGATTCCCTTTTTATCTGTGTGACCTTATGAGCCGGGTTAATAAAACTCCGCTTTGTAAGTAGAAGCCCCCATGGAACCACACATGATGTAAAAAGAACAGAGACCCCACTTTAACTGAGGCTTCGGTTTATTATATAATATATACATTGTCATAAGTATGTACATAAGAAGAGCCTGAGGTTCAAGTATAGTAAGGCCGAAGAAGAGCTATATTCCATGGCCGCTGAGTCTCCTCCTCCGATTTGCATGAGTTTTTGTGCTCTCGAACATCAATGAGGTAGTATGACCCGTTGTGCAGATTTTTGCTGACCACAAAAGGTCCTTCCCAAGGTGGGGATAACTTGTGCATATCAGACTGATCCTAGATGAGCCGGAGCACCAGATCACCTTCTTGAAAAGTTCTGGTCTTAACCCGGCGGCTGTGATAACGTCGGAGATCTTGTTGATAAATCGCCGAACGCACTGCTGCTAAATCACGCTCCTCATCTAACAGGTCCAGTGAGTCCTGACGTGCTTTCTCATTCTCAGCTTCAACATAAGCTGTCACACGGGGTGAGTCATGACGGATGTCACTAGGGAGAACCGCCTCTGCTCCGTAAACCATGAAGAAAGGCGTGTAACCCATAGATCTGTTAGGTGTGGTGTTGATACTCCATAACACAGAAGGTAACTCGTCTACCCAACAACCCGGTGTCCGCTTTAAAGGAACCATAAGTCGGGGTTTGATACCTCTCAAAATTTCTTGATTTGCCCTCTCTGCTTGACCATTAGACTGGGGGTGAGCCACTGACGCTACATCAAGCCAGATGTGCTCATGTTGGCAAAATTCCTCCATCTCACCCTTTGACAGATTAGTACCATTATCAGTTATAATACTGTGTGGAAAACCAAACCGAAATATCACCTTTTTGATGAATTGAACCACCGTGGCTGCATGACACTTACTGACTGGCTCCGCTTCTACCCACTTGGTAAACTTGTCAACTGCCACTAATAGGTGGGTCTTTTTGTCCTTGGATCTCTTAAAGGGTCCAACCATATCGAGCCCCCAAGTTGCAAACGGCCAAGTAATTGGAATCATTCTCAACTCCTGAGCCAGAACATGAGCACGGCGTGCAAATTTTTGACAACCGTCACACCTTTTGACTAAATCCTCAACATCAGCATGAGCCGTCAACCAATAGAAGCCGTGACGAAAAGCCTTAGCCACCAAGGATTATGAACCGGCGTGGTGACCACAATCTCCTTCGTTGATTTATCGCAAAATCTCACAACCCTCTTGAGGAGACACACAATGCTGAATTGCTCCTGTGACATTGTAACGATGCAACTCCCCATTGATTATGGTCATTGACTTGGATCGCCGGATTATCTGCCGGGCCAAGGTTTCATCCTCCGGTAACTCGCCCTGGTTCATGTAAGCCAAATATGGGACTGTCCAATCTGGTATAACATGCAAAGCTGCCACCAATTGGGCCTCCGGGTTAGGAATAGCCAACTCCTCCTCTGTGGGTATCTTGACCGACGGATTATGCAGTACGTCGAGGAAGACATTCGGTGGCACCGGTTTACGCTGAGAGCCTAGACGACTTAAAGCGTCTGCCGCTTCATTCTTTCGCCAGTTTATATGGTCAACTTGATAGCCCTTGAAATGACCAGCCACTATGTCCACCTCTCGTCGATATGCAGCCATGAGTGGGTCCTTAGAATCCCAAGTGCCGGATACCTGTTGAGCCACCAGGTCCGAGTCACCGAAGCACTTAACCCGACTTAAGTTCATCTCCTTAGATATCCGAAGACCGTGGAGTAAGGCCTCGTACTCAGCTGCATTGTTAGTGCAAGGGAACATTAAGCGAAGAACATAACAAAACTTGTCACCTCGTGGGGAAGTTAATATGACTCCAGCCCCCGAGCCCTCCAATTGCCTGGACCCATCAAAGTGAATAGTCCAATAAGTGTTATCTGGCTTTTCCTCTAGTGCATGCAACTCGGTCTAATCATTGATGAAATCCACGAGTGCTTTAGATTTGATCGTTGTGCGAGGTGTATATTTGAGTCCATGAGGTCCAAGCTCAATAGCCCACTTAGCAATCCGGCCAGTTGCTTCTCTGTTTTGAAGGATATCTCCCAGAGGGGCTGAACTGACCACTGTGATAGGATGACCCTGAAAATAATGCTTGAGCTTCCGACTTGCCATAAACACCCCATACACCAGCTTCTGCCAATGCGGATACCTCTTCTTTGATTCAATAAGCACCTCACTGATATAATAAACCGGTCGTTGAACCGGATACTCCTTTCCAGCCTCCTTGCGCTCCACAACAATAGCCGCACTAACAGCCCGGGCATTAGCAGCCACATATAGCAGTAAAGGCTCTTTATCGACTGGAGCCGCAAGGACAGGCGGTTCAGCTAACTGCCTCTTCAAATCCTCAAACGCTTTATCAGCCGCATAACTCTAGACAAAGTCATTCGTTTTCTTTAGCATCTGATATAAAGGGATAGCTTTCTCCCCGAGACGACTGATAAACCGGCCCAAAGCCGCAATCCGGCCGGCTAAACGTTGAACGTCATTGATACACGCCGGTTTAGCCAGGGACATGATTGCTGAATTTTTTTCCGGATTAGCCTCAATGCCCCTGTTTGACACCAGAAACCCTAGGAGCTTGCCTGATGGAACACACAAGACACATTTGTCCGGATTAAGCATCATCTTATAAACCAAGAGGTTGTCAAAAGTCTCCCTCAAGTCATCTATCAATGTTTCCTCCTTCCTGGACTTCACCACAATATCATCCACATATGCATGAACATTGCGCCCAATCTGCTTATGAAGACAATTCTGAACACAACGCTGATAAGTCGCCTGGGCACTCTTGAGCCCAAAGGGCATGGAGACATAGCAGAAGGCTACAAAGGGAGTTATAAAAGCTGTCTTCTCCTGGTCCTTAACTGCCATTTTGATCTAATGATAACCAGAGTAAGCATCCAAAAAACACGAATGGTCACAACCCGCCGTAGCATCAATAATCTGATCAATGCAAGGGAGGGCAAAGGGATCTGCTGGACAAGCTTTGTTCAAATCTGTGTAGTCCACACACATACGCCAAGTGCTGTTTTTCTTAAGAACCAGCACCGGATTAGCTAACCACTCAGGGTGAAAAACCTCCACGATAAACCCTGCGGCCAACAGCCGAGCTACCTCCTCACCAATAGCATTACGCCTTTCTTCGTTGAAGCGGCCAAGAAACTGCCTGACCGGTTTAAACTTAGGATCTATATTAAGTGTGTGCTTAGCGAGTTCCCTCGGTACACCTGGCATGTCAGAAGGCTTCCATGCAAAGATGTCCCGATTCTCACGGATGAACTCGATGAGCGCGCTTTCCTATTTGGGATCCAGGTTAGCGCTGATGCTGAACTGCTTGGATGAATCACCAGGAACGAAATCAACCATCTTAGTGTCTGTGGCCGATTTAAACTTCAACGCTGAATCATGCTCCGTAATTGGCCTTTTCAAAGAAGTCATGTCTACCGGATCAACCTTGTCTTTATAAAACTTCAGCTCCTCTGTGGCACAAACCGACTCAGCGTAAGCCGCATCACCTTCCTCACATTCCAAAGCAACCTTCCTGCTCCCATGTACTGTGATGGTCCCCTTATGACCTGGCATCTTAAGCTGCGGATAAACATAACACGGCCTCGCCATGAACTTGGCATAAGCCGGTCATCCAAACAGGGCGTGATACGGACTCTTGATTTTCACCACCTCAAAAGCCACCTCTAGGGCTATTTTGCCCACTGGATATGCAGACTTACCAGGCACCACACCGTGAAAAACAGTCTTCGACGGTTTAAGACTCTTATCTGTCAATCCCATACGGCGGAAGGTATCATAGTACAGGATGTTGATACTACTTCCACCATCCATGAGCACTTTGGTGAACTTATACCCCCCAACTTGAGGTGCCACCACTAAGGCCAGATGACCCGGATTATCAACCCGGGGTGGGTGATCCTCTCGACAACATAAAATTGGTTGCTCAGACCAGTGTAAATACTGAGGCACTGTCGGTTCAACAGAGTTCACGGCCCTCTTGTGAAGCTTCTGTTCACGCTTGCACAAGCTAGTGGTGAAGACATGATACTACTCACTATTCAACTGCTTCGGATTGCTCTGATAACCCAACTGCTGCTGCTGCTGATTCCCCTGATGGTTATAACCTCCCTGATTGCCCTCGTTCCCTTGATTCCTATGTCTGGTTTGATTGCCTTGAAATCCTGAACCAGAGCTGCTGCCTCCATAACCCGGCCCATGAAAACCACCTCCTGAACCGCTGGGTGGGCCATTGTCGTATTGGAACATATTGGAGTTCTTGAACTCTCGCATGATGTAACAATCCTTCCAAAGATGTGAAGCTGGCCTCTCCTTCGATCCATGCTTTGGACAAGCTTGATTTAACAGGTGCTCCAGATTGGGGCCTGACCCTCCGCACCTCTGGGGATGTTTGCCCTTACGACGTTGACCATTATCCTGAGCATTGGTGCTAGCCACAAAGTCCAAACTATTGTCTGCTTTGCGCTTACCATTGTTCCCATGACCTGTCGGGTTATGCTGCTGTCCCTTGGTGTTGCCGTTCTTCTTCCCTTTCCCCGGTTTGTCCTCCTCCGAGTCAGGGTCTTTGATACTATCTGAATAGGCATACTTAACCAAAGCGGCCATAAGCGTTGACATGTCATTGCAGTGACGTTTGAGCCTTCCTAACTTCAGTTTTAATGGTAGAAACCGGCAATTGCCCTCCAACGTTAACACTGCTGTATCCGCGTTGATGCGATCCGACGAATGCAGAATAGCTGAGACCCGCTTCACCCAATGGGTTGTAGACTCCCCATCCTCTTGAAGACAAGCGGCTAGGTCCACAATCGACATAGGCTACTTACAAGTATCTTTAAAATTCTGGATAAACCGGTGTTTTAACTCGGCCCATGATCCGACAGAGTTAGCTGGTAAGCTCTTTAACCAAGTACGAGTTGTCCCCTCCAACATCATGGCGAAGTATTTAGCACACACCGCTTCATCCACATCCAACATCTCCATTGCCATCTCATAACTTTCAACCCATGACTCTGGTTGCAAATCGGCGTGTAATTGGGCACCTTACAAGGGCCTTTAAAATCCTTGGGTAGTCGTACATTACGTAAAGAGGGGGTAAGACACGGCACCCCTAAAGAACTAAAGACCACGCCGGACTCCACTGAGGTGGTAGGGCAAACCAGAGTAGGTTGACGAGCGGCGTGCAGAGGTACTAACTCGGCTTCTCGACATGCACGACCATGATCCACCACATCCTGCGCATTAGCACCACCAACTGCCAGGTTGTGTCCTCACGACGAGTTACAGTGACGTGCACTGCTTGATACGGCCGGTTCATCCTCAATGTGTCGGTTGTAGCTCCGACTCGGATGGGGGGTGGAATGAATCCTCTCGCGACTATGTGAATAAGCCTGCTGCTGGTTTAAAGCTGTTTGAAGGAGCTCTCTAGCCCGTCGTGTCTCAATTGCCACTGTGACTTGCCGTCAGTTGGGAGGGCTGCCAATCGTGAAGCGGCTGCCACAATGTTATCCAACGGGTTGGAGTAATGCCCCGGAGGCGTCGGAACATACTGTGACACAATGTTGTTCTGGCGAGGGGGGTTCATCGTGCGCGGCTGAACCGGCGCTCTTGTTCCCGGTGCCTCAGTCCAGTTTCCCACCTGTTGGTTACTGGTTCCTGCTCCTGGCGTGTTGAAGAGATTTCTTGGCTCATAACCCGGCGGGAGGTGCGACCGGTATCTCCTCCTCATGAGATCATCTGAGGCACTCTGATCCAGCCTAAGCCGGTTGGCCTGAGCTTCCAACTCGGCCTGTTCTGTAGCCATCCTGGCGTTCTCTGCTGCCAGGCCCGCTTTAGCCTGAGTTATCTGATCCTTCACCTTTGCAATCTCCGCATTGTGCTGATCTCAGGTGGTTGCATCCACTTCTGCAGCCATCAATGCTGCAAAAGTGTCGAACAAATCAGACAAAACCTGAGCTGGAGGTGGCCGGAGCCCCCTGCTCCCACTGGCGTCGCTGTTGCTGAACCGGAGAGCATCACGGCGGCAGTAGAAGAGTGCTGCGCTGGTTGTGTACTGGCCATGAAGATTGCGACCCGGTTTGGCAGATCAAGGGGGTCCGGAATACTGTTGCCATCGGAACCTCCACTAATCCGACCGTCCTGCAGTTGATACAACGACTCAGTCTCTCTAGTTGAAGATTCGTCATTAGAGCAGACAACGGTTTCTCCATGATACGCCGGTCCACCCTCATACTCCGCTCCATGGATGACACCTACGAAAACATGCCTTGCCGTGCGCTGAACCTGGGCAGGGCTTGCACGCTGAGCCGTCTCGATGATGTCGGTGCAGGTGTCCGGCTAAGGGCCCGGTTTGCCGATCTGGCCGATGAAGACGTGAATCCCACCAAAGGGGACCCGGTACCCGTATTCAATTGAACCGGCCTCGGGACCCCATCCTGTGTCGTCGATGTAGAGCTTGCCGTGACGACTCTTCGTCATTCGGCCCATAGCGTATCCCTTGAATCCTTCGAAGCTGCCCTTCAAGAACTCGAAACCATCATGCGACGGCCCCATGATGGGTGCCAACTGTCGTGGGTTTGTCACAGCAGATGTCCTCGTGAAAGGACTCAGTCGTGGATCCATCGCTACGGGTTAGCTTAAAGGGGTTCAACCGGACAAGGGACATGAGGGGTTTTTATACTAGTTCGGCCCCTTCGATGAAGGAAAAAGCCTACGTCTAGTTGTGTTGGTATTGCTAGGGTTTCGATGACCAGGGAGCGAATCCGCTTTGCCTGGCTCTCGAGTTGTTATCCGTCATCCTTAAACCGCTGCCGGGTCGTCCCTTTATATACACAGGTTGACGCCCGCCGGTTTACAGAGTCCCAAGGCCGGATCATAAACGTGTCCGGCTCGGTCTCTATCCTTCCTATCTTACAATGCAAGTTACATGAGAAAGTCGGTTTGCATCTACAGGCCTTAATTCGCCTTTGGTCCTTGGGCTTCATAAAGCGCCACCATCCTTACGTCTTCATGGGCTTCTGATCTTCTTGGAGTTAATCGGCTACTCCTGGCCGGTTTTCATCCAGTAGTAATATCCCCAACACCTACCGTCACCCCGAAGTCATTGGATTCGACAAGTACCTCTTCGAAACGACCGAGTACCACTAGCATCGACCGTCGAAGACCCCACGGATATCAAGTTCCTCGTTGTGACCCCGAACACCTACTAAGTGTGTACAACTACGAAGCGTGAACGACTACTTCCACTACGAACATCCTGAGAATGTCTACTTCCTCTACTTTGCACCGAACGAGAACCGTCCTGTTTGCTCGCTTTGAAGGTATAACCCCGAGACGACCGCCTGTGAACGAATGCATGTTTGGATGTCATATCCGCCCGTGAACGTTAGTTGTTGCCTCGCTTGCAACCACCGTCGACCCGTGGGAACCCGGTATCCAGGATCACCCCACCATCCTTGCATGACACGCTCCCATCGCATTTTCTTTTGCACCGACGTCTCGATGAGTTGTCAGATCATCGGAATGTTGCCGTGGCATCATTTCCATTGTCGTTGCCGTGGCACCCCTTTCTTTCTGCCATGGTGAAAAAATGCTCTAGATCTTATAACTTGCCAACATCTTCATAAAATTGCATATAACTTGCATATGTCATCCGCATCATGATAATAACATTTAAAATGTTTAAAATTGTTGTTTGCATTATTTTGCTATATGCACATGAGGATTTATCGGAATTTTTGTTTGTTGTTCCGGCCTCATTTAAACTTTCCTAAATAGTTAATTTAATTATGCTTCACCCCTTGCCATGCTTAACAACATTTAATTTTGTTGGGTACATAAACGGGAGAGAACTAAGTAAACGAATGTGGTGCTTCGTCAATATGCAACTCGTTGCATATTGAGCTCCACTTAATTTGTAGTATTGTTTGTTGCACTTTGCCTTGCCATGCCTCTTTAAACCAGACATGCATCATACATGGTTGCGCATCATGTCATGTTCATGTGATGGTTGTTTACCATGTTTGCTTCTTTTTGGTGTTGTTTCTTCTTGATAGTCCCAGTAACATTACGATTGTGAGGATTTGTTCGAATACGTCCGTTTGTCTTCTTAATGGACTCGTTCTTGTTCTTTGCGGGATCCCAGGCAAGATGACAATTACCCTCGATATCACTTCTATCTTTGCTTGCTAGTTGTTCGCTCTATCGCTATGTCGCGCTACCTACCACTTGTTTATCATGCCTCCCATATTGCCATGTCAAGCCTCTAACCCACCTTCCTAGCAAACCGTTGTTTGCCTATGTTACCGCTTTAGCTCATCCCCTCTTATAGCGTTGCTAGTCGCAGGTGCCTTGCAGGTCATTCCACGTTGGAACATGGATATGTTGGGATATCACATTATCTCTTATTTAATTAATGCATCTATACACTTGGTAAAGGGTGGAAGGCTTGTCCTTATGCCTGGTGTTTTGTTCCACTCTTGCCGCCCTAGTTTCCGTCATAGCGGTGTTATGTTCCTTGATTTTGCGTTCCTTACGCGGTTGGGGTTATGGGACCCCCTTGACAGTTTGCTTTGAATGAAATTCCTCCAGCAAGGCCCAACCTTGGTTTTAACATTTGCCTACCACCTATATCTTTCCCTTGGGAGTAATTAACCCGAGAGTCGTCTTTATTTAACCCCCCCGGGCCAGTGCTCCTCTGAGTGTTGGTCCAACCTGGGCGATGTCCGGCACCCCTTGGGCAACCAGGGTCTATGCCAACCCGACGTCTGGCCCATCCGGTGTGCCCTGAGAACGAGATATGTGCAGCTCCTATCGGGATTTGTCGGCACATTCGGGCGGTCTTGCTGGTCTTGTTTTACCATTGTCGAAATGTCTTGTAACCAGGATTCTGAGTCTGATCGGGTTGTTCCGGGAGAAGGAATAACTTTCGTTGATCATGAGAGCTTGTGATGGGCTAAGTTGGGACACCCCTGCAGGGTATAAACTTTTGAGAGCCGTGCCCGCGGTTATGTGGCAGATGGGAATTTGTTATATCCGGTTGTAGAGAACTTGACTCTTGACTTAATTAAAATGAATCAACCACGTGTGTAGCCGTGATAGTCTCTTTTCGGTGGAGTCCGGGAAGTGAACACGGTGATAGTTTCAGGATCACTTATTGATCACTTATAGTTTCCTGACCGTTGCGTAGCTTCTCATCTTACTCTTGTACTCATATGTTAGCCACCATATTTGCTTAGCACTTGCTGCAACTCCACCTCATAACTACATCCTACCCATAAGCTTAAATAGTCTTGATCTCGAGGGTTTTGAGATTGTTGAGTCCTCATGACTCACGGATACTTCCAAAACAGTTGCAGGTGCCGATGATACCAGTGCAGGTGTCACAACCGAGCTCAGTTGGGAGTTCGACAAAGACCTTGGTTGTTATTTTGTTTCTTTCCCGGATGATCAGTAGTGGTGCCCAGTTGGGATGATTGGGGATCTAGCATTTGGGGTTGTCTTGTTTTATTTTGGTTTCGTAGTTGGACCTTGATTATACTCTTGATGATGTATGATTAACTTGTTATTTGTGTGACGTGGCGATTGTATGCCAAGTCTTTATCCCTTTCTTATTCAGTACATGGGATTGTGTGAAGATTACCCCTCTTGTGACAAAACCACCATGAAGTTATGCTTCTAAGTCGTGCCTCGACACGTGGGAGATATAGCCGCATTGTGGGTGTTACACTGTGTCTTCTCGGCCTTTTAGGAGACACGAGACAAGTCTTCCAACTGCACACTGGCTTCAGGGGGTGCAGTGGACAATGGCTTCACACGCGAAGCTTTTGGTGAGGCAGGGGGCTTTGAAGCCTCTGATTTCTTCTTCTACGGCTTTGGTGGTGCTGGCGCATCTTTCGAGTCTGCTTCATCAGCAGTGTGCTCCACCGTAGCCCCCTGTACAGCTATGTGAGTGAGAAGGCCATCGAGGTTGTAGAAGGGACCGATGACATTTGGGTTGGCATCACGAGTGCCATCAGCCCTTGGTGTAGATGGACCAGGGTTGAAGTCGAGTCCCAGGTCCTTCTTGTTCTTGACAGCAGACTCCTTCACAAATTAATAATTGCGCTTGAAGAGATTGTCGTCGCGACACCATAAGATGGGTCGACATCCTCTGGCTGTGGTCCTCGGAACATGCAAGGGTAGAAGCCTTGAGCAATGGCTTCAGACTTGGACTTGGGCTATAGATTTCTATATAGAATATCTCTCCAGGGGCCCTTGATGGCGTTCTTTTCAGCATATTCAGCAGTCACAAATCTGTACATGAACCATTGTTCTGCCCAATATCTTCGAATCCATTGGATTCAGGTCTAGCGCTCGCCATAGCTCTCCTCAGGATCTGACTTGTATAGCTCAAATAGATCTGGAGGCAATTCCTTGGCTGTATCTCCACGGCGCTGCCTGCCGCCCTTTCTAGCTGATTTCTGCTTTGCCATTGTATTCAGATTAAAAGGCTTCAAGATAGTGAATGGCTTCCTCTTGCTAGTCAGACAGGAACTAGCTTCAGGTGAGTGAATATGAAGCTGTAAGAACTCTGCAAATGAATGCAGACTATGAGAACCAAGGGATTCTCCCACGGACATGTACCTATGACAACATTAGAGATGCGGGGAAAGGGGAAGAGATCATATGCATTCTCAAAAGATTTTCAAGATAAATCAGTTTTGAAGACATTGACCTCATAGCGCGAATACATTCACTTATTTGAAGAGAGTCAGTTCCAGAGTTGTACGAATCCATAAATAAGTACAAGTGAGGAATCTAACTAGTTACGAAGAATAAGTGGATATACTTGGCATGATATGAGATGCAGATAAGGATGGATCCATATTTGGAAGTGAAGAAACCACTTTTGGTTGAAGTGGATGGATCTGACGGATCTAAAGGCAGTAAAAAGTAAGATTTAACTACCGCTTGATGAACTGCTAGACGAGGTGAAGAGAGAGGCCGAGCAATTCAATCTCCCGCACCCTAACTTGGCGGCGGAAGACACCCACGGCGGCGGCGGAGAGGACGAGGTCCACGGCTGGTGTGAGGACGGCGTCAAAGACTTCGCGGCAGTTAAGCGCTTTGTCTCCAGCGTCGACGCGAGCTAGCAGAGGTGCTAGGGTTTGTGCGAGGAGGAGAGGTGTTAGAAGAGATAATGACCGCAGTGAGTTGTGTATTTATAGGGATAGGGACAACACAGCATAGTTACGCAGGTGCCCCCGGAGGTTCACATCTGAAGGACACGTCGCTTGCATGCAACTCATTGGGAGTTGATCCATGTTCCCACGCACGCCTGGATTGTCGGGTGGTCGTTCCGGCTTCTTGGGTATTCAGACAAAAAGATATGACAATTAAAACATATTTAAATGTTTGTCTCTATGTCGTCTACCGACAATGACTCAGAGAAGACAATCAACATGTTTCAATAGAATGCATATGATTTGGATAGATAGAGTTTGAGATAGAAACACAGAGTGGGTAAGGGTCCGATCACATTCACTTAGATCAAGAAAAGATTCAAGCATGAAGACATAGCTATAAGTGAATGTTGTAGAGGACATAACACTATTCTGATCATGGAATCAGAATAATATTCTGATGACAACCTGAACTGCCTGAGTAACGCGCCTGGGCTTCCCTCTGTACGAACCCGACCTTCGGGCTATCTTCGCAACCATGGCTTCCCCCGTGAATTATTCTGTTTAGTCGTGTTCTATATGATGTTAGTGTAATCTAGAAACGTTTTTAGCAACTAAATACCGATTTAAAATAGGAATCTCACTCGTTGGCGGATTTCGCTCTCGGGTCGTGATGAAATTACGTTTTTTGCAATTTTACTACCTGAGTTGTTCGACCTGAACTTCTCCCAGTGCTAGGTTGAACTTCTGCCAAGATTGCCCAAATGGGGCTTGCGATATACTGTTGGAAAGCTATGGACACCAGTATCATGACCCAAGTTAAATTTTTGGCAAAATGTAAGCGGTTTAAGAGCAGTTTTGAAAACCATTTTTCCTCATACAAAAAACATGAATCATATTTTCGATCACATTTCTAAATCGTTTATCGGAATGAGGAAAATAATATGGCATTGGAAAGCTGCTGCAACACAGCTCCTTCCACATGCTGAAAGTTTTCTCTAATTCCCTATGGATAAAGAGTAATTTGGAAAATCATAGAATTTCACAAATGAAATATCCGAGTTCGTATTTTCAATGCCATTTCTAAACAGGTAATCCAATTGAGGCAAATAATATGGCATTGGAAATCTTATGAAAATGCGCTACTTTTTTATGTTAGAAGTTTTTTCTAATTTTGAACGGTTTAAAAGTAATTTAGAAAACGATACAAGTTCGACCGAGTTCGTATTTTCGAGCTAATTTTTTAGCCGTACGTCCGCATGCAGCAAATGATATGGCATTGGAAAGCTTGAACAATTGCGAAACTTTTTTGTATATATTGTTTCTCCCAATTCCTTATGGTTTTAAGTCAATTTTAAAAATGGCTAAAAACATATTTTCCCTGTAATTTCTACAAACTTTATCGGAATGAGGCAAATAATATACCACTGAAAAGCTAAGGAAAATGCGAAACTTTTCAATGTTGATGGTTTTCTCTGATTCCTAGCCGTTTTCATGTAATTTAAAAAACGGCGAGATCATTCGTTCTGCCTTTATCCTGAAAAAGGTTCTACGAAAATGCACCGCGTGAAGAACCTGAACTTATCTGCGCGTGTACCTGGACTTCACTCTGTTTTTCACATGTTTTTTTGCTCGTAGCTCTCCATCCACTCACCGGAATTGAGCAAGTGATATACCGATGGAAAGCTGCTGTAAGCACACAACTTTCCTGTGTTGATTGTTTTTTCATACTCACGATTATTTTAAAAGTTTTTCATCTAAAATTCATTTAGCGTAGTAGTTGAACTTCGTCTGTTTTCAAGTTGAACTTCTGTGACGTAATTTCGTTTGTAATTATCTCATTAATTCGTTAGTGTTACCCAAATGATATTCCTTTTGTACAAACCTCTCTCACAAATATTTTTTTTAACTTTCTTCGACCGAAGACTTGAACTTATAACAACAACAAAATTAGACCTTGCCTTTTATTCATTTTTCATATTAAACACACCATGTAGTACAAGGACTTTTCCCATTTTTATAATTTGAATTTTCTATTTTCTTTTTGAAATCAAATTTCTCCCAAATAATAACTGAACTTCTTTGTGGATTGAGAGAATTATTTTAAAAGGCAAAAAAACAATTTCTTTTTTGCGTTTACAAACATGGAAATACAAGGTGAACCTCTCTCACAAGAATTTTGAACTTCCCCGGACAAAGCAGTTGAACTTCTTTCAACAAACCTTTTAAGCTTTTATTTTTCTATACTTTTATTTTTACCTGAAATGCATTCCTCGCAGTACTTGAACTTCTTGTTGTTTTCACTATGAATTTCTGTCCCATGTTTGTGTATACGTCGAATTACACGCAATTGAAGGTGGGACGTCATTTTTTGCCATTTTAAAATATGTAATTGGAGGTCGGGTGTCCCGCAATATAAATTGTGAACCGTGCACGGAGGAGCACGTGAACTTCTTGCAACAAACCTTTTAAGCTCTTTGTTTTCTATTATTATATTCTTATCTGAAACGCATTCCGTGTAGTAGTTGAATTTCTCGCTGTTTTCACCTTGTACTTCGGTCACGTATTTTGGTTCAACCTTTCTCACAAGAATTTTTGAACTTTCTCGGGACGAGCACTTGAACTTCTAGAAACAAAACTTTTAGCCTTTGCTTTTTCATTCTTTTTGTTCATACAAAATGCACACCGTGTAGTATGTGAACTTCTGACAGTTATCAATCTAAACTTCTCTCTGTTACGTGAAAATATCTGAGTTTTTTATGAATTTCAATCTGAATTCCTTAATCTTTTTTTTATGAATTTTGAAGCGCTCTATTTTTAAAAGTTGAACTTCTTGTTATTTTATTTTTAAAATTCTTGCTTCCATTTTTTAATAACGAGGAAAATCTTAGTTTTCTATAATCATCGAATTTCTCCATCTTTTTAATATGGACTTCCTGGTTTTATTTCTTAATTATTTTTATGAATAAAAATATTTTAAGGCACCAAAACAATATTTTTGTGTGTGTTTTTGCATTGATTTGCACATCAAACCGCGTCATCTTTAGAAATTGAACTTCTCTTTTTATTTTGTTTTCTTTCAACATTGTTTAGCACATCAAAACGCATCATCTTTAGAAATTGAACTTCTCCTTTCTTTTTGTTTTCTTGCATGTTTAAATTTATTTTGAACTTGCTGAGATAACACACTTGACCTTCTCGGACACAACATTTTGACCTTCGCAAAACATTAATTAAACCCAAACTTTTGACCTAGAGAGCATGTAAAATATTCTCCACTTTTTCAAGAATAAACGCTGAATCACCCCGTTAGTTTGACATGAACTTCTGCTGAACATTTTCAAACGTCAGTATCTATTTTTCTTTTTCAAAAGCACACTAAGCTTTTTATTATGTTCTGTGGCAAGTAGGACGATCATTTTTTTTGTTCCTGTAGAAAAGCATTTGTGTTCATCCTGCCACTAGTTTTTCACTTGACCTGTTGTGAACATTTTGTTCGACCTACACATGGCGCAATTCAGGAGGAGCCAAAAATCAACATGTGCCAGCACGGCTCAAAAGCACGCACAGAGGATTGGCGTTGCATCTGCCACGCTGGGCAGCGTCATTTCGACCTGTTGAACACCGGCCGAAGGAGGAACCTCCCATTGCCTCTCAGTTGCTCCTGGATGTGCCACCTAATTGTAGGTCGAGTTCTCCTTGAGCTGCATGCCTAGTCCTCCATGAACTTCGACAACAAGAAGGCCGCCAGCACAGACCAGTGCTCACGCAACAATGAGTGTTCCACTGGCGGTTTCTTGGGTGGATTGCAGGCGGGGGCCATGGCGCATGGGGATGCCGGGTCCCGACGGTGTGCGGCTGTGCAGGGGTTCGGCGGCGCGTGTAGTGCGGGGGTAGGTCATGGTTGGATCAAGGGGGGTGGCGCCGCGGGCGGAATCAGGGGGAGGAGGTTCCGTCGCTGGCAGATCTAGGGGGATGCATGCTCACTAGTGATACTTTCTTCCTTTTGTTCTCGTTTGAACTTCGTCTTTTTTTAATGATGAACTACTCGCGTAATTTTTACATGGTTTTTTTCATGTGTTTTGAAGTGAGAGACCGAATGAAATCTACCTGTTGATCTCACTAAAGTTTTTGATTTGTTTGAATGTTATTTTTCTTCTTTATTGTCAAGTATTTTCATATTTTGAACTTTAACCATTCTTGTTTTTTGACTCGTGAACCTCTTATGAGTTTTGTTAACTCTCTTTCCTTTTTTGTTGAACTTTTTTCGCAAATACCCCTTGTTTTTCCAAATGGACCCCTCATCTTTTTTAAAGGATTTTTTATGCTCTTAACTCTACGTGTTTTGTACAAATGAGCACCTCGATAATAATGTCTTCTACGTTTCTTTTTTCTAGTACACGTACATGACCTTCTCCCATATATTTATTTTATCTTTTTTTAAGATAGAAATAGTGACGCAAAATAGGACGAGTAATGTCGGCAGTACTACACCAATGTGTAATGAAGTTTTTTCATCCTGAAGGGGAGGAGGGTGCAGCAGAAGGAAGAAGGTCAACAGCAGGGCAGAGAGAAGGTCATCTTTTGGTCTAAGAAAACTTTTGTATATATCAACCAAGGTCCAAAAGAATATTTGAGGTGCATACCATGTGATGAACAACACAATACTATTTTTGATACAGAGAAGGTTCATTCACATATATACATGAGCAAAGTAACAATTCCTAATCTGATAGACAAATGATGCATCCATAACTAACCCGTGCAAAATTTATCTATACCAAATCTTCCTGAACTAGAATACTTGCGTAACTTGGACCCTGAGATCACTGAGGTGCCAATTAGGTGTGATCTGTGAGAACAACAATTACTTCACGAGCCTCTCAATGAAAAAACAATTACTTCATGATTATGGAGTACTGAATGTAGCAGCGGTCTATGCCAAACTCAAACCATTTTTTCAGAACCAAATACATGTGTGAGTGTGTTTCATACACATTTTGCCTTGCCTAACTTGCAGTAGCACAGCATGGCAAGAATCATTGACCATCTCTCTGAATAAGTCCGGTGCAAAACGATGGACAATATATGCAATCAAAATTATGAGTCGGGAAGGAGGATCCGGGCCTCGTCCGGGCACTACAGCAGTGGGAACCGGATGGATGAGGAGGCAAACGTCTTAGGGCTGCATAGTTGAACGGCCAGAGGTGGCAGCGGTGAATGCGCCAAGTTCTGCGGCGATTAGGCTGCACTGGGAGGAGGCTGCATGGTGGCAGGGGCTCCGGTGGTGGAGGTAGGGCAGGGGCGTAGGGCGCGGCGGGACCGAACTAACACAGCTAGCTGGGCCGAACTTCAGAGACACCTACCTCTGCGAAGGAGGGTATGGTCGGAGGAGGCCTTCATGGATGCGTCATGCTCGGGGGCGGGAGATGGAGGAGGAATGACATGGAGGCGGCCCTTGTCCCCATCGCGCTTGCGGACGGAGGCTCACCGGAGCAGCACGACCGTGAGCAACCGCTAGATCCTACGGCTAGCGCTCAGATCCGCGGCCATCGACGATGCCTTAGGAGGTGGCCGAGGGCGACAGCGTGGGTCCCGATGACGACATGCAAATGGCGCTGGTGGGAGCAACCCAAGGCAAAGAGGAGGCTAGCAGTGGGCAGGTGGCCTCGCGCCAGAGGAGGCGGGGGCGGCGGCGCACCGGAGGACGAGGGGGTGGCCTTGCATCGGGAGAGGCGGGTGCAACGGTGTGACAGAGGAGGATGAGTGGTTGGCCTCGCGTCGGAGGAGAGGGGCGGCGGCGGTGACGTCCTGATACAAATGTGTGGGTCGGGGTGGGTGGGTTTCTTTTTTTTCTTTTTTCTATACAGGTTCGGCTCGCTGGTTTTTAGTTCGGGAATGTGTTCGTCGCCCTATATACGGGTGTTGTGATCAGAATAACTATTCTGATCCCAGGATCAGAATAGTGCTACATAAACACTATTCTGATCACAACCTGAACTGCCTGAGTAACGCGTCTGAACTTCCCTCTGTGCGAACCCGACCTTCGGGCTATCTTCGCAACCGTGGCTTCCCCCGTGAATTATTCTTGTTAGTCGTGTTCTATATGATGTTAGTGTAATCTAGAAAACGTTTTTAGCAACTAAATACCGGTTTTAAATAGGAATCTCGCTCGTTGGCGGATTTTTCTCTTGGGTCATGATGAAATTGCATTTTTTGCAATTTTACTGCCTGAGTTGTTCGACCTGAACTTCTCCCAGTGCTAGGTTGGACTTCCGCCAACATTGCCCAAATGGGGCTTGCAATATAGCGTTGGAAAGCTACGGACACCAGTATCATGACCCAAGTTAATTTTTTTGGCAAAATGTAAGCGGTTTAAGAGCAGTTTTGAAAACCGTTTTTTCTTCATACAAAAAACATGAATCGTATTATCGATCGCATTTCTAAAGCATTTATCGAAATGAGGCAAATAATATGACGTTGGAAAACTACTGCAAAACCTCTCCTTCCACATGTTGAAAGTTTTTTTCTAATTTCCTATGGTTAAAGAGTAATTTGGAAAATCGTAAAATTTCATAAACCTAATAGCCGAGTTTGTATTTTTGATGTCATTTCTGAATGGCTAATCCAATTTGAGGCAAGTGATATGGTGTTTGAAAGCTTATGAAAATGCGCTACATTTTCATGTTGAAAGTTTTTTCTAATTTTGAATGGTTTAAAAGTAATTTAGAAAACGGTACAAGTTCCACCGAGTTCGTATTTTCGAGCTAATTTTTTAACCGTACGTGCGAATGCAGCAAATGATATGGAGTTGGAAGGCTTGTGGAATTGCGAAACTTCTTGGTATATATTGTTTCTCAAAATTCCTTACCGTTTTAAGTCAATTTTGAAAAGGGCGAAAACATATTTTCTCCGTAATTTCTACAAACTTTATCGGAATGGGGAAAATAATATACCGTTGAAAAGCTACGGAAAATGCGAAACTTTTTTGTATTGATGGTTTTCTCTGATTTTGTGCCGTTTTTAAGTAATTTTGAAAATGGCGGGAACATTCGTTCTACCTTTATCGCGAAACCGATTCTTCCAAAATGCACCGTGTGAAGACTTGAACTTCTCGGCATGTCTACTTGAACTTCACTCTATTTTTCACGTGCTTTTTTTGCTCGTAGTTCTCCATCCACTACTCGTAGCTCTCCATCCACTCACCAGAATTGAGCAAGTGATATACCGATGGAAAGCTGCTGCAAACACGCAACTTTCCCGTCTTGATCATTTTTTCATACTCGCGATGATTTTAAAAGTTTTTCATCTGAAATTCATTCAACATAGTAGTTGAACTTCCTGCTGTTTTCACATTGAACTTCTGTGACGTATTTTCGTCTGTAATTTTCTCATCCATTCGTCAGTGTTACACAAATGATATTTCTTTTGTACAAACATCTCTCACAATAATTTTTTTAACTTTCTCCGGCCGAGGACTTGAACTTACACAAATGATATTCCTGCCGTTTTGAAGTAAATTAGAAAATGACGAGATCACAATTTCTGCCTTCATTACGAATGAAAATGCACTGTGTGAAATAGTTGACCTTCTTGGGCATGTTAGTTTGAACTTCACTCTGTTTTTGACGTATTGTTTTTTGCACTGCGTGAAGTAGTTGAATTTCTGGGACATGTGTGTTTGAACTTCACTCTGTTTCACTTTATTGTATTTTTCTTATATGAAATACACACCGTGTAGTACGTGAACTTCCGGTTGTTATCACTTTGAACTTCTCTCTGGTTTTAGAGAATTATTTTAAAACACAATAAACAACATATGTTTTATGTATTTTTGGACATCTAGATACACGGTGAACCTCTCTCACAAGATTTTTTTGAACTTTTCCTCGCCGAGCACTTTAACTTCTAGCAAACGTTTTTTCATTTATGAGTTGTTTTTAAAAGTGCAAAAATGGTGTTGTGTTTTTTATTTTTTGAACAGGTAAATCCTAGGTTTTAATAAACTCCGAACTTCACTGTTATTTCAATTTGAACTTCACCTTTTTATATTCGATCCTAGTAAAGAATAGTATTCGATTTTTATATGGAAAAAATCGAACATGGAAATACAAGGTGAACCTCTCTCGCAAGAATTTTTGAACTTCTCCGGACAGAGCACTAGAATTTCTTTCAACAAACATTTTAAGCATTTATTTTTCTATACTTTTATTATCACCTGAAATGCATTCTTTGCAGTACTTGAACTTCCCGTTGTTTTCACTATGAACTTCTGTCACATTTTTGTGTGTACGTCGAATTACACGCAATTGAAGGTCGGTCATCATTTTTGCCATTTTGAAACATGTAATTGAAGGTTGGGCATCCCGCAATATAAATTCTGAACCATGCATGGAGGTGCACTTGAACTCCTTGCAACAAATATGAGTTTTTATATACTTTGAACTTCTCTATTACTTTAATTTCAACTTCTTAGTCATATTCTCAGAAAGAAAATATGTTTTTAAATAAGCATCAAACATTTTTTGTGTAAATTGAACATCATAGTATTATTTTTCTTAGAAACGGTAATATTTGAGTTTCCCGTATATATCAATCTAATCCTATTTTTTAATTTGAACTTCGTTATTTTAATTCTTTAGTAACAAGGAAAATCTGAGTTTTTTTAATAAATATCGAACTTCTCTATTTTTGTAATTTGGACTTCTTGGTTTATTTCTTTCAGTGACGGCAAAAACCTAGTTTTGTAATAAATATTGAACAGGTCCGTTATTTTAATATGAACTTCTAGAGTTTTTTAGAAATGGTGATAATACTGTTTTTATGATATTTTGAACTGCTCTATGTTTAAAATTTGAACTTTTTATTTTTTATTAGAAACGGTGAAATATCTGGCTCTCTTATTTTTGTACTATTGTGTTATTTTTGTCTGAATTTCTTATGTTCTTCCCATCAACAGATTCTGATTTTCCACTTTTATACATCGAACTATTACATTACTTTATTTTGAACCTGTTGTTTCCATTCTTAAATAATGAGGAAAATCATAGCTTCTATAATCATTGAACTTCTCCATCTTTTTAACCTGGACTTCTTGGTTTTATTTCTTAGTAACTAGAAAAATCCTACTTTGTAATGAACATCAAACCACTCCATTATTTTAATTTTCCAATTCCATGTGTTTCAAACAAGGAAAAAAACTTTTTTAGTTTTTGAACTTTTTTAGTTTTTAAACTTTTTCTATTATATTAATTTGAGCCTCTTGGATTTTTTAATAAAAAAGAAAATTCTTTTTTAATAATTTTTTTGAATTGCTCTTTTTAAAATTTGGTCTTCTTTTTTACTTTTCTAAGAAGGTCAAAAATTCATTTTCTGAAGAAACTTCGAATGATCTATTATTTTAATTTCAACACATTGGTTTTTATTTTTAGTAACATGTTTTTTATTTGACTTTTCATTTCTTTTTTAACTTCATTGTTTTATTCCTGGACTCCCATATTATCACTGATTTAACTGCATCTTGTTTTTTAATTTATAGATTTTTACATCAAAGATATATTGAATGTCATATTATTTTTTCCATGAACTCTCGTGGTTTATACGAATTAAATGAAATTATAAAATTATAAAATTAAATGGGCCCGGTTCCCTATAGGCATAAGATAAAAAAAAGAACATCAAATCAGACGAATACCTAACCAAAATTTGTGTTTATATTATTCTAGCTTTGTACAAAAGTTATATTCTTGTTTTGGGGCGTAAACACAAACAGTTATGGTGCACACGAGCAGGCTAAAAACTATGAAACTCTCTTCATTTTTTGTGTGCACACCACGCACGTGCACTGGTTTATGCATGCACCCGCACGCACACACCAGTACACCACTAGCACACAGACATAAAAGAACTATAGGCAGCCACACGTTTTTAAATGAAAAAATAGTACGTGCAAAAATTTTATTGCATGGAGAAATACACACATGCACATCTCTGGTTTGGGCATATTCAGCGCAGGCCTCCAGAAGCTCCGGTGCATAGTGGACGGCTAAAGCGTACGGAGAATGTCAAGAGAGGGCAGGGTAGACCGAATTTGACATGGGAGGAGTCCGTTAAGAGAGACCTGAAGGATTGGAGTATCACCAAAGAGCTAGCTATGGACAGGGGTGCGTGGAAGCTTGCTATCCATGTGCTAGGGCCATGAGTTGGTTGCGAGACCTTATGGGTTTCACATCTAGCCTACCCCAACTTGTTTGGGACTAAAGGCTTTGTTGTTGTTGTTGTTGTGTCATTTGGCTAGTGATTATGATCCCGCCCCCTGTCATAACTAACATGCTATGTTTTCTAAAATCTGTACCAATTCAAGCGGTTGTTGCAGATTTTGGACATAACGACTTGAACATTGCCAGTTTCAGACTGGGAAAATGTCTTGAATGCAGAATAAAACAGAATGATGGACCCTTTTACATGGGCACTACATCAAAATTTCACATGTATGTTGTAAGCTCCTGCAAGATTTCTTGGCATGGCGAATCATGTAGTGGGCGATCTGGCCGGTGAGGTGGTGGAGCGTCCTATGGCTGGCGTGTCCTGTGTGTGTACCATTCGTGCCAGCAACGCCCTATTTCCAGTGTTGTTCACTTGTGCCCGGGTTGGTTCCAGCCGTTTTTGCCTTTGCCATCCATAGGCACTTTTGGATCTTTCAGATTTTGTGATGTGCTAATGACTACTACATGTTTGTTCAATTGCTCCTATGAGGAGATTTTGTGATGTGCTAATCACTAGCCAAATGACATCAAGGATATTTAACAGCTATCAAGCTGGCCGGTATCACGCGAATATTTGCCGCAACCAAGTCTGAATTGGGTGGCATTTCTCAGTCTGAAGCTAGTTACCTGGCGTGAAGGGCAACTTGTCGGGGAGGAAGGGGCGGAGCATGCCCTTCTGGATCTTCCAGTCAATGGGGTTGATGTTGGCCGCCTCCATCTTCAACAGCACCTCGCCTTTCCTCGACGACGGCACCGGCACCTCCACATACTTGATACGTCTCCAACGTATCTATAATTTTTGATTGTTCCATGCTATTATATTATCAACCTTGGATGTTTTATATGCCTTTATATGCTATTTTATATGATTTTTGGGACTAACCTATTAACCTAGAGCCCAGTGCCAGTTTTTGTTTTTCCTTGTTTTAGAGTATCGCAGAAAAGGAAAATCAAACGGAGTCCAATTGACCTAAAACTTCACGGAACTTATTTTTGGACCAGAAGAAACCCAGAAGACTTGGAGTGCACGTAAGGGGATCAACGAGGAAGCCACGAGGCAGGGGGCGCGCCCACCCCCCTGTGCGCGCCCTCCACCCTCGTGGGCCCTTCGTGGCCCCCCTGACGTACTTCTTCCGCCTATATATCTCCATATACCCTAAAAACGTCGGGAGCACAATAGATCGGGAGTTTCGCCGCCAGAAGCCTCCGTAGCCACCGAAAGCCAATCTAGACCCGTTCCGGCACCCTGCCGGAGGGGGAATCCTTCTCCGGTGGGCATCTTCATCATCCCGGTGCTCTCCATGATGAGGAGGGAGTAGTTCTCCCTCGGGGCTGAGGGTATGTACCAGTAGCTATGTGTTTGATCTCTCTCTCTCTCGTGTTCTTGAGGTGGTACGATCTTGATGTATCAAGAGCTTTGCTATTATATTTGGATCCTATGATGTTTCTTCCCCCCTCTACTCTCTTGTAATGGATTGAGTTTTCCCCTTGAAGTAATCTTATCGGATTGAGTCTTTAAAAATTTGAGAACACTTGATGTATGTCTTGCCGTGCATATCTATGGTGACAATGGGATATCCGTGATTCACTTGATGTATGTTTTGGTGACCAACTTGCGGCTTCCGCCCATGAACTTATGCATAGGGTTGGCACACATTTTCATTTTGATTCTCCGGTAGAAACTTTGGGGCACTCTTTGAGGTTCTATGTGTTGGTTGAATAGATGAATCTGAGATTGTGTGACGCATATCATATAATCATACCCACGGATACTTGAGGTGACATTGGAGTATCTAGGTGACATTAGGGTTTTGGTTGATTTGTGTCTTAAGGTGTTATTCTAGTACGAACACTAGGGCTATTTGTGACACTGATAGGAATAGCCCAATAGATTCATTGGAAAGAATAACTTTGAGGTGGTTTCGTACCCTACCATAATCTCTTCGTTCGTTCTCCGCTATTAGTGACTTTGGAGTGACTCTTTGTTGCATGTTGAGGGATAGTTATGTGATCCAATTATGTTATTATTGTTGAGAGGACTTGCACTAATGAAAGTATGAACCCTAGGCCTTGTTTCAACACATTGCAATACCGTTTACACTCACTTTTATCATTCGTTACCTTGCTGTTTTTATATTTTCAGATTACAAAAACTATTATCTACCATCCATATGCCACTTGTATCACCATCTCTTCGCCGAACTAGTGCACCTATACAATTTACCATTGTATTTGGTGTGTTGGGGACACAAGAGACTCTTTGTTATTTGGTTGTAGGGTTGCTTGAGAGAGGCCATCTTCATCCTACGCCTCCTACGAATTGATAAACCTTAGGTCATCCACTTGAGGGAAATTTGCTACTGTCCTACAAACCTCTGCACTTGGAGGCCCAACAACGTCTACAAGAAGAAGGTTGTGTAGTAGACATCAAGTTCTTTTCTGGCACCATTGCCGGGGAGGTGAGTGCTTGGAGGTATATCTTTAGATCTTGCAATCGAGTCTTTTAGTTTCTTGTTTTATCACTAGTTTAGTTTATAATAGAAAATTACAAAAAATGGAATTAAGTTTGCCTCATACGCTTCATCTTTTTAATATCTTTCGTGAGTATGATGGAAAGGAAAATTGTGCCAAAGTGTTAGAAGAAGAATGCATTAAAATGTTTGGCGCTAAATCATTGAATGATGAGCATGATTGCAATGATGTTAGTATGAACTCCTTGAATAGCCATGGTACTAATGATGATTGCACTAGTCATGATGATAATGTCTCCTATAAACATGTCAATTTTTGTGGAGTGCATTGGGTTTGCAAGTATACACCAAATAGGGAAGATAGATATTGCAAGAGGCATAAGTATTTAGAAACTAAATTTTTGCAAGAAAGTATTGATGATTGTGCTAAAAAATTCAATATTTTTCGCACCCCTTGTGAACTCTGCTATGAACATGGTCATTTAAATCTCCAATGCAAATTGCTTCATGACCGAATCGTATCCAAAAATTGTGATAATTTAATTACCCTTGAGCATCATAAAGAGCTTAGTCTTCTTTTGGGGTATGAGGAAATGAAACGTATAATTGAGGGTATTCCAAAGTTTAATCTTGATAGATTTCTTGATTTTGATCTAGAGAAGATTTATATGTATTGTGCAGTGAATTGCATTGAAAATCCTTATATTGCCAACTACATAAAGAAAAGAAAACAAATAGAAGATGAAGAGAATACTAATGAAAGAGAAGATACTTCCCAATATCCTCCTATTATTTCTTATGATGAATCTGGAAACGAGGAGGAGCCTCCTATTCAACCAATCTCATTAATAAGGAGCTCCAAAAATAGGATTGAACCCACACATGATGTGGTGAAGAAGAAGAAAAGAAAAAGGAAGAGAGGTAAAAATATATCTCTCCCAAATAATTCTGCTCCTATTAATATTGTGCCTCATGAAAATATAATTGTGGAATATAATGATACTTCTTATGATCTTGAAAATCTTTTTGGCACTTGCTTGGAAGAATATGATAATTGCTATACTATTGGTGCTATCTATACTATTAATGATGAGAGTGATTATGCTTATGATATGAAAAGGCCCAAGCTTGGGGAAGCTATGTTTGATGAAGATGATGTTTTTGAGAATATATTTGCTGCAATTATGTTTGTCCCAAGTTTGGGGATGCTACGTTTAATGAAGATGATATTTTTAGTCTCCCAAGTTTTGATATGCAAAATTATAATGATGATAGCATGCCTCCTACTTATGATGATTATTGTGATGATACTTATGCTATAAAAAGTAGTTATTGTATTTATAAAACTTGTCATGATTATGGTTACCCCTTTTCTGAACATTACTCTTTTAATGTAGAATCAATTTATAGTATTCGAGTCTCTTATGATACTCCCACTATTCCGAATGAGAAGAATCTTGCTTATGTGGAGAGTAGTAAATTTTCTATGCTTGTAGATCATGAAAATAATGCTTTAGGTGCTGGTTATATTGTTGAATTTATTCATGATGCTACTGAAAATTATTATGAGGGAGGAACATATGCTTGTAGGAATTGCAATAATATCAACTTTCCTCTCTATGTGCTTAAAATTTTGAAGTTATGCTTGTTTTACCTTCCTATGCAAGTTGATTCTTGTTCCCACAAGTTGTTTGCTCACAAAATCCCTATGCATAGGAAGTATGTTAGACTTAAATGTGCTAGCCATGTTCTTCATGATGCTCTATTTATGTTTCAATTCTTATCTTTTATGTGAGCATCATTGAAATCATCATGCCTAGCTAGGGGCGTTGAACGATAGCACTTGTTGGGAGGCAACCCAATTTTATTTTTGTCCCATGCTTTTTGCTCCTGTTTAGTAATAAATAATTCATATAGACTCTGTTTAGATGTGGTTTTATGCATTTAATTAGTGTTTGTGCCAAGTAGAACCTTTGGGAAGACTTGGGGGAAGTCTTTGCGATCATGCTGTAAAAAACAGAAACTTTAGCACTCACGAGAATTGCTGCCATTTTTATTTGGTGAGTGATATTTAGTTAATTCTTTTTGCAGATAATTAATAGATAAATTCCACGGGTCCAGCAATTTATTTGAGAATTTGATGAGTTCCAGAAGTATACGTTTGATCCATATTACTACAGACTGTTCTGTTTTTGATAGATTGTGTTTTTCGTGTGTTGTTTGCTTATTTTAATGAATCTATGGCTAGTAAAATTGTTTATAAACCATAGAGAAGTTGGAATAAAGTAGGTTTAACACCAATATAAATAAAGAATGAGTTCATTACAGTGCCTTGAAATGGTGTTTTGTTTTCTTTCGCTAACGGAGCTAACGAGTTTTCTGTTAAGTTTTCTGTTGTGAAGTTTCCAAGTTTTGGGTAAAGATTCGATGGACTATGGAATAAGGAGTGGCAAGAGCCTGAGCTTGGGGATGCCCAAGGAACCCAAGGTAATATTCAAGGACAACCAAGAGCATAAGCATGGGAATGCCCCGGAAGGCATCCCCTCTTTCGTCTTCGTTCATCGGTAACTTTACTTGGAGCTATATTTTTATTCGCCACATGATATGTGTTTTGCTTGGAGCGTCATTTTATTTTTTTGTTTTTCTTGCTTCTTGAATAAAATACCAAGATCTGAAATTATTTAATGTTAGAGAGTCTTCATATAGTTGCATAATTATTCGACTACTCATTGATCTTCACTTATATCTTTCGGAGTAGTTTGTCATTTGCTCTAGTGCTTCACTTATATCTTTTTAGAGCGCGGTGGTGGTTTTATTTTGAAGAAATAGATGAACTCTCATGCTTCACGTATATTATTTTGAGATTCCTAAACAGCATGGTAATTTGCTTTGGTTATGAATTTAGTCCTAATATGATGGGCATCCAAGAGGGATATAATAAAAACTTTCATATAAAGTGCATTGAATACTATGAGAAGTCTCATACTTGATAATTGTTTTGAGATATGGAGAAGGTGATATTAGAGTGATGCTAGTTGAGTAGTTGTGAATTTTAGAAATACTTGTGTTGAAGTTTGTAATTCCCGTAGCATGCACGTATGGTGAACCGTTATGTGATGAAGTCGGAGCATGATTTATTTATTGATTGTCTTCCTTATGAGTGGCGGTCGGGGACGAGCGATGGTCTTTTCCTACCAATCTATCCCCCAATGAGCATGCGCGTAATACTTTGTTTCGATAACTAATAAATTTTTGCAATAAGTATGTGAGTTCTTTATGACTAATGTTGTCGGGACCCCGATTCTAAGTCACATCGATCTAGCATGTAACACCTCATATCACTTTGCAGCCTCACGCACGGTATTCCCACGGGTGTCGCCTGACCATGGCTCAGGACCGTTTGCGCATTTTGGCTCACGTATATGATAGTGCTGCTAGCATCCATATGACAGAGAACCCGGGCCGACATGACTAGTCGTGAACCCAAAGTGGCACTAACTTATAGGGACAGGCATACATGAAACAACATCGAGCATGTCGGCCAACAGCGTGTGAATCCAGGCTGTAGCAACTAGGCTAACAGGACTCCGGGAACCCGGGCTGTAGCAGGCTAGGCAGGACTCCGGATGTCACCGCGTGACATTTCCCTGAAGGGACAGACACAGGAACGAAGTGAATCACATCTCGGCCAGTCTAAATGTTCCGGAGCAGTAGTGCTGGGCTAGCAGGACTCCGGTAAACCGGGCTGTAGCGGATTACCACGGCTCGGCGGAAGCACTGGACTACATTTCCCCATAAGAGAGGCTACCAAGGATAGACAACTAGGTTGTCGGATCCCACACATAGCAATACACGTTACACGTACGCATAACATGCAAGTATGTGATGTATAACATGGCATCACAACATAACGAAAACTCATATAGATAAAGGCCCGGAAGAGCCACATAGCATTAAATACAAACAGGGGTCACATGACCCATCATTCAGAGCATACAAGCAATAGAATTATTACATGTCTCAGTACAGACAACTACAAAAGAAAAAGGTCGAGAAGCCTGACTATCTACAAGTCCCTCCCAAGGGTACAAGATCGTAGCTGAGATAACAAGCTACTCGTCGAAGTCCAAGCAGTACTACTAGTGAGACAGATGTCTCACCTGCAAAACATAAATAAAGCAAACATGAGTACAAAGGTACTCAGCAAGACTTACATCAGATCCTATCATACATGCATTTGTATCAAGAAGGTAATGTGGGGTTTAGTTGCAGCAAGCCAGCTTTGACTCAGTGGCTACCTTGTTCTACGACTACGAGAAACTTCTTTGAGGTGACGCAGCGCACACGAGTCCACTAAACACCACATGAATGCACTACTATGGATTCATCCCCGTCTCTCTACAAGAAGGCCATCCATAGCACTCACACTTGTCTTGGGCATTTTAGAGTATCCACTTTATGTTGTCTATGTACCACGTAAGCATCCAAGAAGTCCATAACCGAGGACACGGCTATTCGAATAGATCATGATAACCCTGCAGGGGTGTACTTCTTCACACACGCTCTCGCCACTTATCGCCATGTACATGTCATGTATCCCGGCAACCTTCAAGCGGAAGCCTGGCGAGGGTGTCGGCCACGACCTGACTAACCACACAAGACTCTAGTCCAGGTTTATCGCCTATTCGGGTTCCATCCGCAAGGAGATCCGGCCGGGGTTTCGCTCACGGCCCCAAATGATGTGTACAGGGTTCCCGAGCCCACCATCCGGGTGCCACTCGATACACTGGGCCACGGTTCCTAGTCTGTCCCAAGTCCACCCTGTCGGGTGCCACTCGGTAGAAAAATAGCACTACTTACAAACACCAGAAACTATTTACAACTCCTGGACAGAGATCAAGTTGGTTAATAAGTCGAGAGGGGCACTTAAGCATTCCAATGTGTGGTAGTATCTAGTCATTGGACGACATACACGAAACTCGGTGCTTAAGGACGGTTCCAGTGAGACAACCCACCATGTACTCCTACATGGCCTCTCACCGCTACCTTTACCAAATCGTGTTCACACACTTAACTCTCACCGCTACCTTTAACATAGCATAACACTCCAATCCATTCCCAATGAATCAGACCTAACATACTCTAAGCAATAGCAGGCAATGCATGGTGGGAACACAACATGGCTCAATCAACTCCTACACATGCTAGTGGGTTTTAACTATTTACTATGGCAATGACAGGTCATGCAGAGGAATGGGTTCAACTACCGCAGCATAAAGTAGGAGTTGAATTATTGTTGTCCTCATGCAATCAAAGAGAGCAGGGCGAGGAAGTGGGATTTTATCGGAATGAACAAGGGGGGTTTGCTTGCCTGGTAGATCAACAGGGAGGCACTGCTCCTCTGATAGGTACTCTGAATCGGTCTCCGGAGTAGGACCTATTGAGAAGGAACGGTGTCGGCAATCAATACACAAGCATATGCAACAATATGATGCATGAACATGGCATGAGTATGTGATGTTGTTTGAGTTAATGCAACTAGCATTCAACTTGGAAGAGGTCTATTCGAACCAAAGGTTCAAATGCAACTCTAATTAAAGTCCCTTTAAATGCCATAAGTGTGTTTTCATATATACAGCATGTATAGGTTGGTTTGTCATGCATGAAAATGGTACATATGGATAGATTGAATTTTTCTGATAATTTTTCATATATAACTTATTTCAATCTGAGCTACGGTTGAATTTCTGTGTTTTTTTGAAGTTTATAACATTTTCTGGAATTTTCTGAATTATTTGAAATCCAGAAAACCAATACTGCGTCAGCATGACAACATCATTGCGTCAGTAGGTCAACCAGGTTGACCTGGGTCAAACCTGACGTGTGGGGTCCACACGTCAGTGACTGACTAACTAATCTAAGTTAATTAGTGTTAAGCTCCTACTAACTAAAATGTTAGTGGAGTTAATTAAACTTAATTAAAAACTAAACTAGGATTAGCTGGGGCCAGGGCCCACTTGTCAGCGACCCACGAGAGGTCAAACCTCCTGGTCAGCGGGGTCAAACCCAGTGAACCACCGGCGTTTAGCCGCCGGCGAGGCCGAACGCGGCGGAGGGGCACGGGAATCGCCCTTCGGCGACCAAACGCGCGGCGGAGACCACCTACGCGATGCCAGGCTCGCGCGCATCTAGTGGGACACGTGGGAGGTCGTGGGGTGGCCGGAGGCGACGACGGTATCGACTTCGGCGGCGGCCGGAGTTCGGCCGAGGAGGAGGTCAACGCTATGGGCTGAGAAATGTCCGGTTCTTGTCTCCTACGGCATCTACGCGAGCTCACATGGCCGTTTGGCATGGTGGGGTGACTAGGGGTCGCCGGAATGTCACCGGTGACGATCTTGAGCGGAGGTGAGCTTCGGCTCGTGCAGCCAGGGGCTAGAGGGCGCAGAAGGGCAGGGGAGAAGGGGGAGAGGACGGTGGGACTCACAGCGGGCTTTTAGGCCGCTCATTGTGGCCGGGGACGCGCTGGAGACGACGGAGCGGCGATGCCGATCTACGGCGGCCGGAGGTGAAGACGATGGCGATGGCGGCTCTCCAGGGCTTCCCGCGTCGCGTGGCTCGGCGGAGAGGTAGAAGACGGCGGCGCGGAGCTTGCAGACACGGAGGGAGGGCAAGGGGGAGACGGTGGCTATGACAACGGCGAGCGGTGGCGACGGCAGCGCTCGGGCGGTTGAGAGGGAGAGCGGCAGAGGAGGGAAAGACCACGGGAGAGAGTGAGAGAGGTGCGGGGTGGCGCGTGGCGTCACGCGGGGCATCCAGGTGAGGAGGGGGAGGCCAGGCAGGCAGGTGGCGTGGCGGCACGGCGGTGCGCGCGGGTCGGCCACACGCCCGTCGACTGGCGCGAGGACAAGGATGACTGGCACTGCGTCAGTGGGCCGGCTGGGCTGCACAGTGCCAGGCTACAGGTAAGCACAGGTAAGTTTTCTTTCCTATTTTTGTTTTCTTTTTTATTTATGTAATTTGTTTTCCTGATTTAGTGAAACACTAAATCAATTTATTTTTCTTCTGAAATTTAGTGTAGGAGCTAGTTGAAATATTCCAGAGCCCCTCACATAAAAATCAGAATTATTGGACATATATAAATAAATATAACATATATATATATATATATCCAATGCAAATAATTATTGCATTAATTCCAAATGGCCAAAATAAATATTTGTGAGCTCCTAAAAATATTGGTTTGATTTTTACCTCTGACCAATATTTTCAGAGAGCAACATGAACATTTTCTTGGACCTTTTTGGAACAATTTTTATCTGGGTTATTTCTAGAGATGATTTCTGAGGGTTTCACAAATCCCCAATTCAAATTTAAATGAAATTTAAACATGATGCACACATGACTAGCTAGTCTAGGTCATACCAGAACTAGGGATGTGACAACTCGCCCCCACTTGAAAGAATCTCTTCCCGAGATTCAGGAGACGGCGGAAAGAAAGTGGGGTACTCAAGTCGAAGACGATGTTCTCGCTCCCAGGTAGCTTCTCTCTCGGAATGATGAGACCACTGAACCTTGAGAAACTTGATATTATGACGTCAGGTGACACGCTCTGCTTGATCAAGGATGCAAACAGGGTACTCTCGATATGTGAGGTTATCTTGGAGATCAAGCATTTTGTGGTCCACTCCGCGAATGGGATCCGAGAAGCAACGCCTGCGTTGAGAGATCTGGAAGACATCATGTACTCGGTAAAGATGTGGGGGTAGTTCCAACTGGTAGGCAACCTCTCCTCGTTTAGCGAGAATGCGAAAAGGACCAATGTAACGAGGAGCCAACTTGCCCTTGATACCGAAACGATGGGTACCCTTCAAAGGAGTAACCCGAAGGTAAGCCTTGTCGCCAACTTCATAAGCCACTTCCTTATGACGACGGTCATACTGGCTCTTTTGACGAGATTGGGCTGTTTTCAAATTTTCATGAATGATGCGAACTTGCTTTTCTGCCTCCTGGATCATATCCGGTCCAAAGAATTGTCTTTCACCGGTTTATGACCAGTTCAAAGGTGTTTGACATCTTCGTCCATACAGAACCTCAGAAGGAGCTTTCTTGAGGCTGGATTGGTAGCTATTGTTATAAGCAAACTCGGTGAAGGGAAGACACTTCTCCCAATCCATACCGAATGAGATAACACAAGCTCTAAGCATGTCTTCAAGAATTTGGTTGACCCTTTCCACCTGACCACTTAACTGAGGGTGGAAAGCGGTACTGAAGGAGAGATGGGTGCCCATGGCAGTTTGGAAACTCTCCCAGAAATGAGAAGTGAAAAGACTACCACGGTCCGAATTGATCTCTAGTGGAACACCATGAACTGACACTATTCGAGAAATATATAAGTCAGCGAGCTGACTAGCAGTGATACTCTCTCGAACAGGTAGGAAGTGAGACACTTTGGAAAGACGATCAATGACTATGAAGATAGCGTTATTCCCTTTCTTGGTCCTGGGAAAGCCGGTGATGAAGTCCATACCAACTTTATCCCATTTCCACTCAGGAATAGCTAAAGGCTGAAGGGTGCCAGCAGGCCTTTGATGCTCTGCCTTAACGCGATGACAAATGTCACAATTAGCAATGAACTCAGCAATTTCTCTCTTCATCCTAGTCCACCAGAACCTCTGGCGTAGGTCCTGATACATCTTAGTACTACCGATATAAATTGTGAGAGGAGATTCATGCGCCTCCTTAAGGATTAATTCTCGAAGATGTTGATTCTTGGGAACCACCAAGCGATTCTCAAAGAAAACAACACCTCGATTATCTATAGAGAAACTACCACCAACTCCCTTCTTAATGTTCCTCTTAATGCGGATAACACCCTTATCAAACTTCTGGTCAGTAATGATCTGATCCTCAAGGGTAGGTTTCGCCACCAAGGTAGAAAGGAATCCGTGAGGAGCAATGTGAAGGTTAAGCTTACAGAATTCCTCATGGAGAAGTGGTTGGCCCTGCTGCAACATGAGATTGTTGCAATAGGACTTACGACTTAGCGCATCAGCCATGACATTGGCCTTACCGGGAGTGTAAGTGATCCCTAAGTCGTAATCTGAGATCAACTCCAACCAACGTCTTTGTCTGATGTTCAAATCTAGTTGGGTGAAGATATACTTGAGACTCTGGTGATTGGTGTAAATCTCGCAACGCTTACCAAGAATGTAATATCGCCAGGTCTTAAGTGCATAGACTACGGCTGCAAGCTCTAGATCATGTGTAGGATAATTCTCCTCATGTGGATGCAACTGTCGAGATGCATAGGCAATCACATGGCGATCTTGCATAAGAATGCAACCTAGTCCCAGTCGTGAGGCATCACAATAGATGATAAAGTCCTTAGTGAAATCCGGTGGCACAAGTATGGGAGCAGAAGTCAGGCGTCTTTTCAGTTCTTGAAAATTGTACTCACACTATGGGGACCACTCAAACTTTTTATCTTTCTTGAGAAGTTCCGTGAGAGGTTTGGCCACTTTGGAGAAGTTATCAACGAAGCGGCGACAATAACTGGCTAGGCCAAGGAAACTCCTAACTTGCTTAACCGTTTCAGGCGGAGTCCAATCAAGAACGGCCTGAACTCTCTCGGGATTGACAGCAATGCCCTTACCAGAGATTACGTGGCCGAGATAGGTCACTTCCGGCAACGAAAATTTGCACTTCGAGAACTTGGCATAAAGGCGGTGCTCTCTGAGTTTTTCTAACACAAGTCTAAGATGTTCGGCATGCTCTTCCTCGTTCTTCGAGTAAATAAGGATATCATCGAGGTAAACCACGATGAACTTATCTAAGTACTCCATGAAGATCGAGTTCATCAAGCGGGAGAAAGTAGCTGGAGCATTGGTTGGACCAAAGGACATGACGGTGTACTCGTACTGGCCATAACGAGTGACGAAAGACGTATTAGGAATGTCCCCATTTCTGATCTTGATTTGGTGGTAGCCTAACCTCAAATCCATCTTTGAAAAGACCGAGGATCCAGCGAGCTGATCATACAGGTCGTTGATCATGGGGAGCGGATACTTGTTCTTTATCGTGACCAAATTAACGGGACAATAATCTACAACCATCTGATCCGTACCATCCTTCTTCTTGACGAAGAGAACGGGGCAAGCCCAGGGAGAAGAACTATGACAGATGAAACCCTTTTGCAAGGACTCATCAAGCTATTTCTTAAGCTCAGCTAGCTCTAAAGGTGCCATCTTGTAAGGTCTCCTAGAGATTGGGGCGGTTCTTGGGATAATATCTATGACAAACTCTACATCTCTGTCAGGTGGAATACCTGGCAGTTCCTCTGGAAAGACATCCGGAAAATCACAGACTACCGGGATATCCTCAAGGTCTAGAAGAGGGTGGCATTAAGAGAATAGAGTTGGCGCTTTGCAACTCTAGTGGAGACAGTGACTATCTTGCTAGATGGATGTGTAAGTTGAACAGACCTGGTGTAACAATCAATCTTGGCATAATGAGCTTTCATCCAGTCCATACCCAAGATGATGTTAATATCTGTAGACTTGAGGGCTATAAGTGATGCAAGGAATACAAGTCTGTCAATAAGGATTTCATTACCATGGCTTATTCTGGTAGTTTGCCATCTAGACCCTGGAGTTTGGATTTCAAGTGGAGTTGGCATATCACAGAATGCCATGTCGTGCAAACGAGCATAGCCTTCAGAGATGAAGGAGTGAGATGCTCCGGTATCGAATAGAACCGAAGCTGGATGACAATTGACAAGGAGTGTACCAAGAATGACATCCGGATCATCATGAGCGCCTTTAGCTGAGACGTGATGCACACATCCATGTTCAGTGGGAGCTGACTTGACACTGATCATCTTGCATGGTGTCTTACCACGGCCAACAGACTTCTTAGGCAGGGGTGGAGCATAGTTGGTTTGAGAGCAGTCACATGCATAGTGCCCTGGCTCTCCGCATGTGAAACAAGTCCCTGAAGTAGGACATGGACCCGCATTGACAAGCGGTCTACCAAAAGGCCTGGGTGGAGCATGTAACTGAACTAGGTGAGGTGCCACATAAGAGGGCCTCGGTGTATAACCGGGTGGAAGAGCGGAGTTTGGAACCCAAATCCGACGCTTCTGTGAACTAGAACCGGAGGAAGAACCCAAATTACGGGTGTGCTTACGAGACTCCTCGTAAGTGAGTTGAGCTGTCTCTGCATTAATGGCCTTGTTCACAAGAGCCTAGAATGTATTGCAATGATGCAAGTGGAGATCACGACGCAACTTGGGGTTGAGACCCTTCTGGAACCTAGCCTGCTTCTTGGCGTCCGTGGACACCTCTTCTGTAGCATAGCGGGCGAGGTTCTCAAACTCTCTACTATAAGCATCAACAACCATCTTATCCTGGGTGAAACTACAGAACTCTTCTCTCTTGCGGTCAATGAGAGCCTGAGGAATGTGATGCTCGCGAAAAGCCTCAGTGAAATCTCTCTAGGTGGGTATCTGGCCAGCTGGAAGCATAGCCTCATAGTTTTGCCACCAAAGACTAGCAGGACCTTCCAGATGATAAGCAGCATAGGTGACCTTGTCACCTTCAGCTACGTTCGCAGAACGCAGTTTGATAGTGACACTATGGAGCCAGTCATCTGCATCGAGTGGTTCAATGGAATGATGGAAGGTAGGTGGTTTCAGACCAATGAAATCATAGATGGTCGCTGACTCTTTGCACTGGCGTGCGGTGTTCTCCTCGAAACGTGCTAACAAGCGGTTGGTCTCACGCTTGTTCATCTCAACCTCTAACATGAACTTTGCCAACGAAGACTGATCGGGAGGATCCTCATCCCTACCATCTCCGTGGTTCCGACTACGAGCAACAGAACTTCGGTTAACCGGCAACATCCTGAAGAACGAAACCAAGGAAAACAAGGATGGATTCAGCATCAACTATAGGATGCAGAAGGTAGCACAAGAAATTAGTATCTCTCAAACTCCTAGGACAATTCCGGCAGCATAACGACAGTAAAATGCTCAAAATGAGACATTCTGCAAACGATGGGGTAGCACCATACTCAACATCATCACTCAAGGTTCTGAGATATTACTAAACAAACTACACCGGAGGTACTTGAAACTGGAATATGACTCTGATCAACCAATCCTAAGAGACTACGGAGTAGTAACACGTGATCCTGATAGACAGAAGAGGAAGCCTAGTTCCTTAACCCGTAGGAAAGATAGGATGACTCAGATCAGAAGGCATGAGGTATAAGGAGTAAAAAGAGCCTTACGTTCCCTTCCACAATCAATTCCCCTATATAGCTAAAGAATTTCTAGACTCAACTTCAACCAGGTCGGCTTGGAAATCCTACAGGCAGTCAGGCTCTGATACCAAAGTTGTCGGGACCCCGATTCTAAGTCACACCGATCTAGCATGTAACACCTCATATCACTTTGCGGCCTCACGCATGGTATTCCCACGGGTGTCGCCTTACCATGGCCTGGGACCGTTTGTGCCTTTTGGCTCACGTATATGATAGTGCCTCTAGCATCCATATGACAGAGAACCCGGGCCGACATGACTAGTCATGAACCCAAAGTGGCACTAACTTACAGGGACATGCATACATGAAACAACATCGAGCATGTCGGTCAGCATCATATGAATCTGCGCTGTAGCAACTGGGCTAACAGGACTCCGGGAACCCGAGCTGTAGCAGGCTAGGCAGGACTCCGGATGTCACCGTGTGACATTTCCCCGAAGGGAAAAACATAGGAACAAAGTGAACCACATGCCGGCCAGTCTAAGTGTTCTGGAGCAGTAGTGCCGGGCTAGCAGGACTCTAGTAAACCGGGCTGTAGCGGACTATCATGGCTCGGTGGAAGCACTAGACTACATTTCCCCATAAGAGAGGCTACCAAGGATAGAAAACTAGGTTGTCGGATCCCACACATAGCAATACTCGTTACACGTACGCATAACACGCAAGTATGTGCTGTACAACATGGCATCACAACATAACGCAAACTCATATAGATAAAGGCCCGGAAGAGCCACATAGCATTAAATACAAACAGGGTCACATGACCCATCATTCAGAGCATACAAGCAACGGAAGTATTACATATCTGAGTACAGACAACTACAAAAGAAAAAGGCCGAGAAGCCTGACTATCTACAAGTCCCTCCCAAGGGTACAAAATCGTAGCTGAGGTAACAAGCTACTCGTCGAAGTCCAAGCGGCACTAGTAGTGAGACAGATGTCTCACCTGCAAAACATAAATAAAGCAAACGTGAGTACAAAGGTACTTAGCAAGACTTACATCAGATCCTATCATACATGCATTTGTATCAAGAAGGTAATGTGGGTTTTAGTTGCAACAAGCTAGCTTTGACTCAGTGGCTACCCTGTTTTACGACTACGAGAAACTTCTTTGAGGTGAGGCAGCGCAGACGAGTCCACTAAACACCACATCAATACACTACTATGGATTCGTCCCCTTCTCTCTACGAGAAGGCCATCCATAGCTCTCACACTTGTCTTGGGCATTTTAGAGCATCCACTTTATGTTGTCTATGTACCACGTAAGCATCCAAGAAGTCCATAACTGAGGACACGGCTATTCGAATAGATAATGATAACCCTGCCGGGGTGTACTTCTTCACACACACTCTCGCTACTTACCACCATGTACATGTCATGTATCTCGGCAACCTTCAAGCGGAAGCCTGGCGAGGGTGTCGGCCACGACCTGAATAACCACACAAGACTCTAGTCCAGGTTTATCGCCTATTCAGGTTCCATCCGCAAGGAGATCCGGCCGGGGTTTCGCTCACGGCCCCAAACGATGTGGACAGGGTTCCCGAGCCCACCATCCGGGTGCCACTCGCTATACCGGGCCACGGTGCCTAGTCTGTCCCAAGTCCACCCTGCCGGGTGCCACTCGGTAGAAAAATAGCACTACCTACAAACACCAGAAACTATTTGCAACTCCTGGAGAGAGATCAAGTTGGTTAATAAGTCGACAGGGGGACTTAAGCATTCCAATGTGTGGTAGTAGCTAGTCATTGGACGACATACACGGAACTTAGTGCTTAAGGACGGTTCCAGTGAGACAACCCACCATGTACTCCTACATGGCCTCTCACCGCTACCTTTACCAAATCGTGTTCACACACTTAACTCTCAGCATCAGAACATAGCATAACACTCCAATCCATTCCCAATGAATCAGACCTGACATACTCTAAGAAATATCAGGCAATGCATGGTAGGAACACAACATGGCTCAATCAACTCCTACACATGCTAGTGGGTTTTAACTATTTACTATGGCAATGACAGGTCATGCAGAGGAATGGGTTCAACTACCGCATCATAAAGTAGCAGTTGAATCGTTGTTGTCCTAATGCAATAAAAGAGAGCAGGGCGAGGAAGTGGGATTTTATCAGAATGAACAAGGGGGGTTTGCTTGCCTGGTAGATCAATAGGGGCACTACTCCTCTGACAGGTACTCTGGATCGGTCTACGGAGTAGGACCTATCGAGAAGGAACGGTGTCGGCAATCAATACACAAGCATATGCAACAATATGATGCATGAACATGGCATGAGTATGTGATGTTGTTTGAGTTAATGCAACTAGCATTCAACTTGGAAGAGGTCCATTTGAACCAAAGGTTCAAATGCAACTCTAATTAAAGTCCCTTTAAATGCCATAAGTGTGTTCTCATATATACAGCATGTATAGGTTGATTTGTCATGCATGAAAATGGTACAGATGGATAGATTGAATTTTTCTGATAATTTTTCATATATAACTTATTTCAATCTGAGCTACGGTTGAATTTCTGTGTTTTTTTGAAGTTTATAACATTTTCTGGAATTTTTTGAATTATTTTAAATCCAAAAAACCATTACTGCGTCAGCATGACAGCAACATTGCGATAGCAGGTCAACCAGGTTGACCCGGGTCAAACCTGACGTGTGGGGTCCACACGTCAGTGACTGACTAACTAATCTAAGTTAATTAGTGTTAAGCTCCTACTAACTAAAATGTCACTGGAGTTAATTAAACTTAATTAAAAACTAAACTAGGATTAGCTAGGGCCAGGGCCCACTTGTCAGCGACCCATGGGAGGTCAAACCTCCTGGTCAGTGGGGTGAAACCCAGTCAACCGCCGGCGTTTAGCTGTCGGCGAGGCCGAACACGGCGGGGGGGGGGGGGGGGGGGGGCGGCACGGGAATCGCCCTCTGGCGACCAAACGCACGGCGGAGACCACCTACGCGATGCCCAGGCTCGCACGCATCCAGTGGGACACGCAGGAGGCCGTGGGGTGGCCGGAGGCGACGGCGGTATCGACCTCGACGGCAGCCAGAGTTCGGCCGAGGAGGAGGTCGACGCTATGGGCTGAGAAATGTCTGGTTCTTGTCTCCTACGGCATCTACGCGAGCTCACAAGGCCGTTTGGCATGGTGGAGTGACCAAGGGGTCGCCGGAATGTCACGGGCGACGAGCTTGAGCGGATGTGAGCTTCGGCTCATGCAGCCAGGGGCTAGAGGGTGCAGAAGGGCAGGGGAGAAGGGGGAGAGGACGGTGGGACTCACAGCGGGCTTTCATGCTGCTCGTTGTGGCCGGGGACGCGCTGGAGACGACGGAGCGGCGATGACGATCTACGGCGGCCGGAGGTGAAGACGACGGTGATGGCGGCTCTCCAGGGCTTCCTGCGTCGCGTGGCTCGGCGGAGAGGTAGACGATGGCACCACGGAGCTTGCAGACACGGAGGGAGGGCGAGGAGGAGACGGTGGCTACGGCAACGGCGAGCGGTGGCGACGGCAGTGCTCGGGCGGTTGAGAGGGAGAGCGGCAGAGGAGGGAAAGACCACGGGAGAGAGTGAGAGAGGTGCGGGGTGGCGCGTGGCGTCATGCGGGGCATCCAGGCGAGGAGGGGGAGGCCACGCACGCAGGTGGCGTGGCGGCACGGCAGTGCGCGCGCGTCGGCTACACGCCCGGCCGACTGGCACGAGGACAAGGACGACTGGCAGTGTGCTAGTGGGCCGGCTGGGCTGCACAGTGCCAGGCTGCAGGTAAGCACAGGTAAATTTTCTTTCCTATTTTTGTTTTCTTTTTTATTTCTGTAATTTGTTTTCCTGATTCATTAAAACACTAAATCAATTTATTTTTCTTCTGAAATTTAGTGTAGGAGCTAGTTGAAATATTCTAGAGCCCCTCACATAAAAATCAGAATTATTGGACATATATAAATAAATATAACATATATATATATATATCCAATGCAAATAATTATTGCATTAATTCCAAATGGCCAAAATAAATATTTGTGAGCTCCTAAAAATATTGGTTTGATTTTTACCTCTGACCAATATTTTCAGAGAGCAACATGAACATTTTCTTGGACCTTTTTGGAACAATTTTTATTTGGGTTATTTCCAGAGATGATTTCTGAGGGTTTCACAAATCCCCAATTCAAATTTAAATGAAATTTAAACATGATGCACACATGACTAGCTAGTCTAGGTCATAGCAAAACTAGGGATGTGACAAATGTTGAGTCCATGGATTATACGCACTCTCACCCTTACACCATTGCTAGCCTCTCTAGTACCGCGCAACTTTCGTCGGTACCATAAAACCACCATATACCTTCCTCAAAACAGCCACCATACCTACCTATTATGGCATTTCCATAGCCATTCCGAGATATATTGCCATGCAACTTTCCACCGTTCCGTTTATTATGACACGCTCCATCATTGTCATATTACTATGCATGATCATGTAGTTGACATTGTATTTGTGGCAAAGCCACCGTTCATAATTCTTTCATACATGTCACTCATGAGTCATTGCACATCCCGGTACACCGCTGGAGGCATTCATATAGAGTCATATTTTGTTCTAAGAATCGAGTTGTAATTCATGAGTTGTAAGTAAATAAAAGTGTGATGATCATCATTATTAGAGCATTGTCCCAGTGAGGAAAGGATGATGGAGACTATGATTCCCCCACAAGTCGGGATGAGAGTACATATGAAAATAAATAAATAAAAGAGGCCAAAGAAGACCAAATAAAAAAAGAGAAAAGAGGCCATAAAAAAGAAAAGGCCCAAATAAAAAAATAAAAAATGAGAGAAAAAGAGAGAAGAGGCAATGCTACTATCCTTTTACCACACCTGTGCTTCAAAGTAGCACCATGATCTTCATGATAGAGAGTCTCCTATGTTGTCACTTTCATATACTAGTGGGAATCTTTCATTATAGAACTTGACTTGTATATTCCAATGATGGGCTTCCTCAAAATGCCCTAGGTCTTCGTGAGCAAGGAAGTTGGATGCACACCCACTTAGTTTCTTTTTGAGCTTTCATACACTTATAGCTCTAGTGCATCCGTTGCATGGCAATCCCTACTCACTCACATTGATATCTATTGATGGGCATCTCCATAGCCCGTTGATACGCCTAGTTGATGTGAGACTATCTTCTCCTTTGTGTCTTCTCCACAACCACCATTCTATTCCACCTATAGTGCTATGTCCATGGCTCTCGCTCATGTATTGCGTGAAGATTGAAAAAGTTTGAGAACACCAAAAGTATGAAACAATTGCTTGGCTTGTCACCGGGGTTGTGCATGATTTAAATACTTTGTGTGGTAAAGATGGAGCATAGCCAGACTATATGGTTTTGTAGGGATAGCTCTCTTTGGCCATGTTATTTTGAGAAGACATGATTACTTGGTTAGTATGCTTGAAGTATTATTATTTTTATGTCAATATAAAACTTTTGTCTTGAATCTTATGGATCTGAATATTCTTGCTACAATAAAGAGAAATACATGATGAATATGTTAGGTAGCATTCCACATCAAAAATTCCTTTTTTATCATTTACCTACTCGAGGACGAGGAGGAATTAAGCTTGGGGATGCTGATATGTCTCCAACGTATCTATAACTTTTGATTGTTCCATGCTATTATATTATCAACCTTGGATGTTTTATATGCCTTTATATGCTATTTTATATGATTTTGGGACTAACCAATTAACCTAGAGCCCAGTGCCAGTTTCTATTTTTTCCTTGTTTTAGAGTATCACAGAAAAGGAAAATCAAATGGAGTCCAATTGACCTGAAACTTCACGGAACTTATTTTTGGACCAGAAGAAACCCAGAAGACTTGGAGTGCACGTAAGGGGATAGACAAGGAAGCCACGAGGCAGGGGGCGCGCCCACCCCCTGGGCGCGCTGTCCACCCTCATGGGCCCCTCGTGGCCCCCCTGACGTACTTCTTCCGCCTATATATCTCCATATACCCTAAAAACGTCAGGGAGCACAATAGATCGGGAGTTCCGCTGCCAGAAGCCTCTGTAGCCACCGAAAGCCAATCTAGACCCGTTCCGGCACCCTGCCGGAGGGGGAATCCTTCTCCGGTGGCCATCTTCATCATCCTGGTGCTCTCCATGACGAGGAGGGAGTAGTTCTCCCTCGGGGCTGAGGGTATGTACTAGTAGCTATGTGTTTGATCTCTCTCTCTCTCGTGTTCTTGAGGTGGTACGATCTTGATGTATCGCGAGCTTTGCTAGTATATTTGGATCCTATGATGTTTCTTCCCCCCCCTCTACTCTCTTGTAATGGATTGAGTTTTCCCCTTGAAATAATCTTATCGGATTGAGTCTTTAAAGATTTGAGAACACTTGATGTATGTCTTGCCGTGCATATCTGTGGTGACAATGGGATATCGGTGATTCTCTTGATGTATGTTTTGGTGACCAACTTGCGGCTTCCGCCCATGAAGTTATGCATAGGGGTTGGCACACGTTTTCGTCGTGATTCTCCGGTAGAAACTTTGGGGTACTCTTTGAGGTTCTATGTGTTGGTTGAATAGATGAATCTGAGATTGTGTGACGCATATCGTATAATCATACCCACGGATACTTGAGGTGACATTGGAGTATCTAGGTGAAATTAGGGTTTTGGTTGATTTGTGTCTTAAGGTGTTATTCTAGTACGAACTCTAGGGCTGTTTGTGACACTTATAGGAATAGCCCAACGAATTGATTGGAAAGAATAAATTTGAGGTGGTTTCGTACCCTACCATAATCTCTTTGTTCGTTCTCCGCTATTAGTGACTTTGGAGTGACTCTTTGTTGCATGTTGAGGGATAGTTATGTGATCCAATTATGTTATTATTGTTGAGAGGACTTGCACTAGTGAAACTATGAACCCTAGGCCTTGTTTCAACACATTGCAATACCGTTTATGCTCACTTTTATCATTCGTTACCTTGCTGTTTTTATATTTTCAGATTACAAAAACTATTATCTACCATCCATATACCACTTGTATCACCATCTCTTCGCCGAACTAGTGCACCTATACAATTTACCATTGTATTGGGTGTGTTGGGGACACAAGAGACTCTTTGTTATTTGGTTGCAGGGTTGCTTGAGAGAGACCATCTTCATCCTATGCCTCCTACGGATTGATAAACCTTAGGTCATCCACTTGAGGGAAATTTGCTACTGTCCTACAAACCTCTGCACTTGGAGGCCCAACAATGTCTACAAGAAGAAGGTTGTGTAGTAGACATCAATACTACGAGGGAAATTCACCATGGAGTTGGTCGGTCAGCTCCATCGGTTAACACATCGAAGAAGAAGAGATGATTTTCAGTTCAATTGTGCACAAGGAGAGATCGTAACTTGAGGCCTTCAGCTCCACCACCATACTTGTCGTACTGCACGACTCTCATCGTCCTCGGGGCTGCCATGGCTGCACCGTGTCCCGCGTGAGAGAGAGAGAGAGAGAAAGGAGAAAGATAGAAGGACGATGGAGAGACACACGTACGGCTGGTGGGCGGTGTGGTGTGTAATGTGGTGATGCTGATTGACGAAAGCAAACCAAAAACAACATCCCTCATCTTCGCAGATCCTGGACTGTCGTCGATCCTTGTTGATGCATTTTTGGAGATAAAATGAGAAGAAAACCAACCTATGAAACTGAGACTAATGAACCAAAAACAATAGTTTTTTGCGCTTGCGTATATAGTTGAACTTCAGACATCAAAATCACTTAGAGAATAGGAATCGACGATTTGATCTGGATACAATACAACTACAGGGAACAACATTGATCAATTCCACCTAGAATGTTACATAACCCCGTACTATAATTTCAAGCATTATAAACTCAGAAGATGCCTACAATTGTCAGTTTGTGCCGAACCAAGGAGTCGAGGAGATCACCACACAGGACTAGTTAGAGGAGTGTAAGTGAAGCAACCTATTTCTTCAGAAAATCAACAAACTAAACTTCAAAAAATAAAAAAATTGAACTTCGCAGGGCCCTGCAAAATATACACGATTATAATCAACTTTAAAAACTTCCGAGAATCAACAAACTGAACTTCTAGAGGGCCAAATGCTGACCTTTCTCTTTTTAGCATCATGGGTGACCTATAATTGAAGGTCGAGGATTAAGGGTACCACCTCAATGAGTTCCGGCAGTCGGTGCAGGCCATCCATGGAGGAGGGGCAAGCTGCAGTGTGGAGGGACCGCGCCGGTCACAGAGCTGGAGGCCCGTCGGCCGTGGGGAAGGAGCGCGCTGCCGCGGGGAGGGAGGGCGCTGGCCGCGGAAGAGGATGGGTGTCGACCACGGGCTGGGAGAGCGCCGGTCGCGGAGGAGGGGCGCCGGCGATGCAGGTCGTGGGGGTGGTGAAGGCACGCTTTTGTTATCGGGGCCTGGCGGTGTTGAGGTTGGAGGTTGGGGCTCCGGCGGCGGCACCATTGGTGGTCTGGGCTCGGCGGCGGCGCACGTGATGGTCGGGACTCCGGCGACGGCTCAGTTGGTGGTCCGGACTCCAGCGGCAGCGCGGTTGGTGAGCCTGCTCCGCAGCGACGCGGTTGGAGGTCGGCACGGGGGCGGCTGTGGCCAGGGGGATGGCGGTGCGGGGGTGGTGGCGGCCAGGTGGATGGCGGCGCGGGGCGGTGGAGTGCGGTGGGTGGGTGGCCTGGTGCAGCGACACAGGTGGATTGGGGCTAGGGAGAAAGATGCGGGGGTGGGGGCAGTTTCTTTTTTTTGCCACAAGGTGGGGGGCAGTTCCTGGTTTCGATGAAAGAATCTCGGGAACAACTCCTCGCGCCTATATAGGGGGCCGTGATCCGAATAACTATTCTGATCCTAGGATAGAATAGTGCTACTATATATATATATATCAGACCAACTCAGCATTGCGAAGATAAACCTTGAAGTCAAATCAATGTTGAAGATAAACCAAAAGCGAAGACTATGTAATTATGATGCCACATGAAACACTTCAAAAGAATTTTGGTGGTGGCGTTACCCACCGTATAGGAAGTATTAGACCCAAACACGGCGCACAATTATCGTGGCGTTCCGAAGTCAAATTCCACGTTAATGTATTCACACTTAGAGTGTATGTCTTCATTGATTGAAGATATACGTTACTTTGTGTCTTGCACATCTAAGTCATCTACATGCATAAGCGTTACGATGAGTGTCCAATTACAGGACATTTGAGGATTCTAAGATATTTAGATCACACCACAACTTGCAAAACATTTTCTCATCCAAGGGCTTTGTGAAGATATCTGCCAATTGCTCTTCAGTGTTGATGTGAATGATATCAATATCTTCCTTCATGACATGATCTCTGAGAAAATGATGATGGATCTGAATGTCTTTTGTCTTCGATTGCTGAACTGGGTTATTGGCAATCTTGATGGCGCTTTCATTGTCATAGTAGAGTGGCACATGCTTCAGGTGGATGCCATAGTCCTTGAGAGTTTGCTTCATCCACAAAAGCTGAGTGCAGCAAGATCCAACAACAATGTATTCAGATTCAGCAGTGGAGAGAGATACACAGTTCTGTTTCTTTGAAGACCAACAGACAAGAGATCATCCAAGAAAGTGACATGTGCCTGATGTGGACTTGTGATCAACCTTGTCACCAGCATAATCAGCATCTGAGAATCCAACTAGATCAGACTCTAAGCCCTTTGGATACCATAATCCTAGTGTTGGGGTGTAAGTCAAATACCGAAGAATTCGCTTCACAGCTAAGTGATGCGACTCCTTTGGTGCCGCTTGGAATCGGGAACACATGCAAACGCTAAGCATTATATCTGGCCTAGATGCACATAAATGGAGTGAAGAACCAATCATGGAGCGGTATACCTTTTGATCAAACTCTTTACCATTGTCGTCGGGCCCAGATGAGTTTTGGTTGGCATTGGCGTCGTGTATCCTTTGCAGTCTTGCATTCCAAACTTCTTCATGCAATCTTTGAGGTATTTCTCTTGTGATATGAAGATGACGTTGCTCTGCTGACGGATTTGAAAACCTAGGAAGAATTTCAGCTCAGCCGTCATGGACATCTAATATTGCTCTTGCATCATGTGTCAAAACTCATCACTGTATCTCTTGTTGATGCAGCCGAAGATAACGTCATCCACATAGATTTGGCACACAAATAGTTCTCCATCATATGTCTTCGTGAAAAGTGTAGGATCCAGTGAACTAGGTTTGAAGCCTTTGCTCTTCAGAAAGTCTTTGAGTGTGTCATACCAAGCGCGAGGGACTTGTTTGAGGCCATACAATATCTTGTTGAGCTTGTATACCATGTCAGGATGTTTTGGGTCTTCAAAGCTAGGTAGTTGTGCAACGTACACTTCTTCTTCAATCTTGCCATTCAGAAAAGCACTCCTCACATCCATTTGGTATAGGAGGATGTTGTAGGCTAGAAGTATGCGGATGGCTTCAAGCTTAGCCACCGGAGCAAAGGTTTCATCGAAGTCAATTCCTTCTACCTGAGTGTAACCTTGAGCAATGAGACGAGCCTTGTTTCTTACAACTTGACCATGCTCATCTTGTTTGTTGTGATAGATCCATTTGGTGCCGATGATGTTATGCTTGCGAGGGTCAGGAAGCTTAACTAATTCCCACATATTGTTTAGCTCGAACTATTGAAGCTCTTCTTGCATTGCTTGAATCCGTTCAGGTTCCATGAAGGCTCCGGCAACTTTCTTGGGTTCACATATAGAGACAAATGCAAAGTTCCCACAGAAATTTGCTAGCTGTGTTGCTCTTGAACGAGTGAGTGGACCAGGTGCATTGATGCTATCGATTATCTTCTCAATATGCACTTCATTTGCAACATGAGGATGAACTGGACGAAGACTTTGGTCTTGCTGATCATTGTCTTCATTGTCGGTGTTGACTTCAGGCTGAGCATTGTCTTCGGGTTGATTAGGTGTGGAAATGATGAGTTCTTCTTCAGCCTGAGCCTCTGAAGGTATGATTTCTCCAGTACCCATAAGCTTGATGGATTCACTTGCTGAGACTTCATCTAGCACATTTGGCAGGTGCTCTCTTTGCGAGCCATTAGTTTCATCGAACCGCACATCCACAGTTTCAACCACTTTATAGTGAAAGAGGTTGAAGACTTTGTAGGAGTGCGAATCCTTTCCGTAACCAAGCATAAAACCTTCATGTTCTTTCGGTGCAAATTTGGAAGTGTATGTCGATCCTTGATCCAGCACCTATCACCAAATACTCTAAAGTAACTAACGTTTGGCTTCTTACCAGTTAGTAGCTCATATGATGTCTTCATTAGAAGCTTGTGAAGATTAACACAGTTTATTACGTGGCATGCAGTATCAATGGCTTCAGGCCAGAATTTTCTTGGAGTCTTGTACTCATTAAGCATTGTCCGAGCCATCTCAATGAGGGTTCTGTTCTTGTGCTCCATGATGCCATTCTGCTGAGGTGTGTATGGAGCTGAGAACTCATGCGTGATGCCCAATGTATCAAAATAAGTGTCGAGGCCAGTGTTCTTGAACTCTATGGCGTTGTCACTTGTGATGTGCTTGATCTTGATGCCATAGTTCGTCATGGCACGATTGGCGAATCGCCTGAAGACATCCTGCACTTCATTCTTGTAGAGTATTATATGCACCCATGTATATCTCTACTAATCATCAACAATGACAAAACCATAGAGGCAAGCGGTGGTATTAAGAGTAGATTAGTGAGTAGGGGTGAATAATTCCATGTGAAGTAGCTCGAAGGGACGTGATGTAGTCATGATTGTCTTCGAGGGATGCTTGGCCCTAGTCATCTTTCCAGCTTCGCAGGCACCACACAGATGATCTTTCTTGAACTTGATGCCCTCGATGCCTACGGCATGCTTCTTCTTCGCGAGAGTGTATAAGTTCCTCATGCCAGCATGCCCTAGCCTCCGATGCCAGAGCCAGCACTCTGAAGCTTTTTCTAGAAGACATACGGCCAACTGTGGTCCTGCTGAGAAATCTACCATGTACAGATCATCTTTTCGTTACCCTTCAAAGACTAGAGATTTTTCAGATTCCATAAGCACAAGGCAACGATATTTTCCAAATATCACTACCATATTCAGATCACAAAGCATTGAGACAGACATTAAGTTGAAACCAAGGGATTCAAGAAGCATCACTTTATCCATGTGCTGATCCCTTGAGATTGCAACTCTACCTAGACCCAATACCTTGCTTTTACAAGTGTCAACAAATGTGATGTGACTCTTGTAAGATGGACGTAAGGTTGAGTCCATAAGAAGACTTCGATCACCAGTCATGTGGTTAGTGCATCCACTATCCATAATCCACTAAGAAGCCTTTGGTATCGTACCGTACAGTGCAGTTAGGGGGATAGGCTTCACCAAGGGAAATGTGAAGCATAAACATTTGACAAACAAGCATATTATCAAAGTTCAGGTCCTAGTTAGGGCAGATAGGATGATTGTCAAGGAATCCATGAACAAAATACATAGTAAGACCATTTGGGCATTTTACCTTGCGCCCCACAAGATGTTTTAGGTCCCGAGCATAAGCATCAGACGCCTTTGATTTTTTGGCTAGAGACCTTTCCCTGCAAAAGAGAGTTAATTTTTCTTAACTACCCACATCTTTAGGGGTGGCTTAGAAGCAATGAGTCTAAGTGCAGCAACTGAGAACATTGGCTTCGGAGCCCTAGCAAATAGCCTTGCATGAGGAGAATAATACTCATAAGAATACGCAGAATAGTTCTTGGTCTTATGAACTGTAACACCCTCGATGCGACTATATCTCCCACGTGTCGAGGCATGACTTAGAGGCATAATCGCATTGAAGGCATATGTCGCAAGTGAGGTAATCTTCACACAACCCATGTAATATAATAAGGGAAAGAGATACATAGTTGGCTTACAATCGCCACTTCACCCAATTAAATGAATAAAGCATTACATCAATCAGATACAATCAAGGCCCGACTACGGAGCAAAAATAAAAGAAGAACCCCAAATGCGACAAAAGGTCCCCGATCGACCCAACTGGGCTCCACTACTGATCAACTAGAACGAAACAACACAAAGGACAAGATCTTCATCGAGCTCCTCCTTGAACTTGGTTGCGTCATCTGCACGGACTCATCGGCACCTGCAAGCTGGTTTTGGAAGTATCTGTGAGCCACGGGGACTCAGCAATCTCGCACCCTCGCGATCAAGACTATTTAAGCTTATGGGTAAGGTAAAAGGTATGATGTGGACTGCAGCAAGCGACTAGCATATATGGTGGTTAACATACGCAAATGAGAGCGAGAAGAGAAGGCAAAGCACGGTCGATAAAAGTATGATGAAGAAGTGATCCTAAACAACCTACATCAAACATAACTCCAACACCGTGTTCACTTCCCGGACTCCGCCGGAAAGAGACCATCACGGTTACACACGCAGTTGATGTATTTTAATTAAGGTCGACTTTAGGTTTTCTACAACCGGACGTTAACAAATTCCCATCTGCCCATAACCGCAGGCACGGCTTTTGAAAGTTCAAATCCCTACAGGGGTGTCCCAAATTAGCCCATGACAAGCTCTCACGGTCAACGAAGGAATAGACCTCCTCCCGAGACGTTCCGACCAGACTCGGTATCCCGGTACAACAAGACATTTCGACAGGGTAAAACTAAACCAGCAACACCACCCAGATGTGCCAACAAATCCCGATAGGAGCTGCACATATCTCATTCTCAGGGCACACCGGATGAGCAAGACGTCGGGTAAGCCAGCCCAGAGTTGCCCCTGCTGGCCTCGGACATCGCTCAGTTGGACCAACACTCAGAGGAGCACTGGCCCGGGGGGGGGGGGTAAAATAATGATGACCCTTGAGCCGGCCGACTCAAGGGAAATAAAAAGGCTAGGTGGCGAATGGTAAAACCAATGTTGGGCATTGCTGGAAGAGCTTTACTTAAGGCGAACTGTCAAGGGGTTCCCATTATAGCCCAACCACGTAAGGGACGCAAAATCCGGGAACATAACACCGATATGACGGAAACTAGGGCGGCAAGAGTGGAACAAAACACCAGGCATAAGGCTGAGCCTTCCACCCTTTACCAAGTATATAGATGCATTAAATAAATAAGATATATTGTGATATCCCAACAAGTAAACATGTTCCAAACCAGGAACAACATCTCCATGTTCCAACAAGGAACAAACTTCAACCTTCACCTGCAACTAACAACGCTATAAGAGGGGCTGAGCAAAGCGGTAACATAGCCAATCAACGGTTTGCTAGGACAAGGTGGGTTAGAGGCTTGGTTCAACAATATAGGAGGCATGATAAGCAAGTGGTAGGTATCGCTGCATAGGCATAGCAAAAGAGCGAGCAACTAAGCAAGGAAAGATAGAAGTGATTTCGAGGGTATGATCATCTTGCCTGAAATCCCGCAAGGAAGAAGAACGAGTCCATGAAGAAGACAAACGGACATAGACGAACGGGTCCTCACAAACGCGACGTTATCGGAACCAACCCAAAGAAGCAAACACCGGAAAAGAAGCACACAACATAGTAAACAACCAACACATGAACATGATATGATATGCGGGATGCGGTATGCGATGCATATGCATGATTTGACAAGAGATGAAAGAACCTGGCCTCAACTTGGAAATCCAAGTGTGCCATTGGAAAGGTGAGATGAAATCGCTTCAAAACAATATAAAGAACGCAGGAATCGGAGTTACGGTTTGGAAATGGAAGCGATTCAAATATGACTCGGGTCTGCGATTTACAGCAAGTAGCCATCTAAATGCAATGAGATGAGCATGCTACAGCACCCAAACAAGACAACAAAATACATGGCAGGGATGCATTCAAGATGCTTAACAAAAGTCTAGCACTGAGCTACGGCCAATTCATCCAATAACAGGTTGAAACAAGCATGGAAAAAATGCATATGACAAACAGATCTCAGACTTTGTGAAATTAACACTTGTCTGGAATTTCAGATCAGTAGCACCCTTTGGAGCAACAAAACTACATGCTACAGGACCTGAACATGGCAAAGTAAAGCATGGCATGAAGCTACTCAAAGAGCTTAACAAAAGTCCCTTAGTGACCTTGAGCCAAAAGGGATCGGAAAATACAATTGCAAGCATGAGAACATGGCAAAAACATAATCAGTTCTCAGACTTAGTGAAAACTGGAGCATGCTGAAACAGAACTCAAGTAGGCATGTTTACGAGCTCGATGCACTCAGTACAGAGCAAGTCATGACAAGCTAAGCATACACCCATCAAGAAGGCACAAAATGCAAGCTAGACATGGCAAGAACAATAGCATAGCATGCACGGATCAACTACAACATCATCGGCAAAATTGCAAACAACTTAACAATCTGCCCAGATTCACAAAGTAGCAAAAGTAGAGCTCGATTGACTCAAGCTAGGGTGCTCCATAATTGCAAACAAAGACATGGATGGATAGAGCACTACAATATTAACAAAACATCCTTGCTGATCATCCTCAAAAGAGGCACGGATCGCTAGGAAACAACATGAACATATGGCAACATGAGATAAACAGCTCAAGGACTTGGTGAAATTATACCTCCACGAAAGTCAAACCAGGACGAAGTGGTACGGGACGGAGGGATCCGGATCTGGACGGGGCGTTTGGATGGACGCGCGGGTGGATCTGATCCCGCTTCGTGGATCTCGCCGGAGAAGTTCGCTGGAGACGGAGGAGACGGCCGGAGGTGAGGAGGAGCTCGTCGGTGGAGAGGGAGGCCGGCGATGGCACCGCGGCGGCATGGCGCAAGGACGGAGGCGGGGTGCACCTCGGCTCGGCGGAGGAGCGGGCTGGGAGGCGGCGCCCGGCGGCGCAAGTGCGGCGGCGGCGGAGCAAGTGCGGCGACGGCGGAGCGACGCAAGGCGAGGCTGGCGTGGTGGCGGACGAGGCGGCAGCGGCGAGGCGCCTCGGGCGCGCGGTCGGGCGGCGTTTCGGGCGACGAAGGCCAGGCGGCGGCGGATCCGGGCCCCGCGGGCCAGATCTGGGCCGCGCGGGCCCGTGGCGGCGGAGGAGAGAGGAGGAGTGCCGGCGCGGTGAGGTGGCGGCGTCTGGTTGGTCGCGGGAGGCGGAGGAGGCGACGTGGCGGCTCCCCATTGGTCCGGGTGAGGTGGCCGGGCAGTGGACATGTCCGGGCGGCGCGGGAAGAAACGTCCGGCTGCGCGCGGAGGAGGAGGTTAGGGTTCATCTGCGCGAAAATTCCGAGAGGAACACATATTTATAGGTAGAGGGAGCTAGGAGAGTCCAAATGAGGTGAGGTTTTCGGCCACGCGATCGTGATCGAACGACCGAGATGATGGAGCAGGTTTAGGTGGGTTTTGGGCCAAATTGGAAGGGTGTTGGGCTGCAACACACACGAGGCCTTTTCGGTCCCTCGGTTAACCGTTGGAGTATCAAACGAAGTCCAAATGGTACGAAACTTGACAGGCGGCCTACCGGTAGTAAACCAAGGCCGCTTGGCAAGTCTCGGTCCAATCCGGAAATGTTTAATCCCCACACATGAAAGAAAGGTAGAAAAGACCACCGGAGGAGGACGGAGCGCCGGAATGCAAAACGGACAACGGGGAAAAATGCTCGGATGCATGAGACGAACATGTATGCAAAAGAAATGCACATGATGACATGATATGCAATGCAAGACACGCAAGCAATGACAATGCAACAACAGCGAATCACTGGACGACACCTGGCACATCGGTCACGGGGCGTTATAGCACTCCACCACTACGAGAGGATCTCGTCCCGAGATCTAGAATGGCACCGGAGGGACAACGAAAGAGAAAGAGGAGAGGTAAAACTAAGTTGCTTCTTTGACAAACGAGTGAAACCAAAGAACCTAAAGAACCTTGAAAAAGGTTAAGCCATTTCGAGAAAAGAATGCAACGCAGATGAACGAAGTTGAAAACACTCCGTTAGAAAAGTGGAACGAGGGAGAACAACTTCGGGCAGTACTCCGATTGAAAAGAGAAGAAATTGAATAAGAACTTGATATGATGAGAAGATACTTGATGACATTACAAAACACTGACTCCGGAACTATTAAATGAATGGAACAAGGAGTAAGAAATATCTCAGACAGCACTCCGATTTAAAAGAGATGAAAAACTTGATAAAATGAAAGAGCTTGAGCAAAGGGGCACAACACTCCGGTTAAGAGTATAAGAATGATAAGGACAAGAAGAAGGTTTGAAGAGAGCAGCAACACAATTCCTCTGGGAGAGAGTAATAGAATATGGTTGATTAAAATAAAGAATGGAGAAGAAAATGCCAACTTCTGTCACAAAAGAGCTTGAGAGGGCATCCTTAGGAAACGGGTCGAGCGGAGTTGTTGGAAAACCAACAACGAAAGGATAAGCTTGATATGGTCTTGTGGAGTACACCTCAAACTAAGAGATGAAAAACCTGTCACTCACGGGAAAAAGAGTTGGATTGATATGACCAAATTGGCAAGAAAGTATATCACACCGGAAAGGATATATGAAGAACTTGGATCATTTATAAGCACCATAATAGCAACAAACCTTAGAGAAGGCTTTAGGTGAAATATAACCCAAGATAATAGCAATGAAGAGATTAATGGATTTAAACTACCTCATTCTTGATAACTTGTGAATCATGAAACACGAAGGAAATATTATCAAGAATAACATAATATCACCTTCAATGATATGGAAGAAAGGAATTGCCCTCCGAATTGCAAGAAGAAGAATGCTTGAACTCCCTAGAAATGAATGTCGATGAAAACTTCGAGAAGGAATTAAATCCTTGATGAACCCATCATGTAGAACCTCCATGAAGAACTCCAGTAAACAAAAGATAACGAAAAGAAAGAGGAGTAGAAAACACAAGGTGAAACCTTGTAATGATTTAGATGAATCTCCGTGATAATTAGAGCTGGAACTCTGGGAAAGAAAGATAAAACAAATGAAAACAAGAATTTGATGACCCTCCGGAATAAGGAATTAATCGCTTGGATGAAACAAGAATAAGAATTATGTTATGCGTATCCTTCACCAATTTAATTGATGACGAGCAAATGGATTTGGCACACAACTTATTCTCGTAGTCGGGATAGCGCAAACTTGAGAAGGTCTTCAACAAACCACCGGTACTATTCTAAACAACGGATGAATTGGTATGATAAAGAAGGAAGAGAAACTCTTGAACGAACCACCGTAAGAATTGAAAAAGAACGATTAAAACATGAAGAAACACCGGGAAGAATTAGCAATTAAACGAAGATGCTTGAGAGAATTTAGATGCAAGTGAACGAAAAAAATCGCGAGTTGAATAGAGGATATTTGAATGATGCACCGGCAAGATAGGAGAATGATAACTGACAGCTGAGAATGAATAAACCTGAATTGATGGACTCTGGATAAACAAACTGAAAAGGCTCCTGAATTACTCCGGATGGTTGAAAAGAATATCTCACAATCGCAAATTATTATGAGAGGATGGCAACAAGATAGAATCGCGAATCTTGAAGAGAATGGAGAAAGATTGAGAGAAAAATCTTCTTCGGTCTTCAAATGACGACGAGAAACACCACCAAGAATTATTGAGGCACACCAGAAGAATCAAAACGGAGAGGTTGAGCCAACAATGAAAAGAATTTGAAATATCTTGGCGAAAGGCATGTGACTGATGATAACTCATTCTTACGTCAACTTCGAAAAGAAAATTTGAGGATAGCTCCGGGAAAATAAGAAGAGTCAAGTAAGATCCTGGGAAAAGACCTGTGGGTTAGGGCCCACTCAAAAGAAACACCGTTGAGGGATTTAAAAGATAGATTGCACCGGTTGAATTAAATGACTTGAATGAGATAACAACCTCGAAAGATCTTGAACAAATGTAGAGTGGAAAACATGAATCTTCGAGATATCTTGAGCACACCGGAATAATTGAATAGCGAGAGGTGGATGATAAAGAGGTGCACCGGTAAGAAAAGGTATTTGAAATGAGGAAAAAGGATATGATCCACAAAGCTTGACTTGAAACCACCGGAGAAGAAAAAACGAGTGAAGAGTGACGAACTTGAAGCTCCGTTGGCATCTTCATGAGAATCACTGGATAAGAATATTGATAGAAAAGAATGGAGAGACTTTGCATCAATAAAAAAGATACTTGATTAAGAAATCTGAATCCTTGAAAAAAAAAGGGGGGGGGGGGGGGGAAAAACAAAGTCAACTTGGAACGGATGAAGACAACACCGTTGAGAAGAACTGCTACTTGATCTTGCGGTTGTTGAAATGATCGGATCCACTTGAAGAGAAACACACCGGTTGAAAAGAATTGACATGACAAACTTGATGATCGAGAAGGACTAGTATTCACATAGCAATATGAGAACACCATTTAGGAAAAGGTATGGAATCAACATTTGACTTCGAAGCAACTCGAATACCACAACTCAAAACAAAAAACAAAGGATTGGCTTGCAGAATAAGCCGGAACAAACATACGATTGAGATTCGTCCGAAGTTTTCGTGGTGGGGCCTACACGGGCTCGATCGTACAGCACCATCATGTACAAGGCAGTGCACATGACATACAAAGCGTCCCCAAGTCGGCATAGCCAAGGACTCTTTAAGACACAACGAGACCACTGTAAAACCGACCGTGAATAGGCGGACCACTAGTCATCGAACCCTAATTTCATAGCATACATATGTCAGAAAGATATCCTAAGAGCTACTTGAATTCCCACCTATGAAACTCCCAAACCTTTCCGGTTATGCAATCAGGTGTTGGGGATACAGGGGAAGCATAATATCTCACCCAAACTAGCAAATCCTACATCCAGCTGTATCCATCCTTCAACACATAACCAAGAAACCTTCAGAAATTATCTACCTCAACCTTTGCAAAGCATCTGTTATACAAGTTATGGCGATACTCCCGAACTCCCGCCCCAGTACTGGGTGGCGTCGAGGTTATCTCACCAACGAACTGCATAAAAGAGATTTTCGATGTCGGCGTACTAAACTCAGGTATTCCAGAACTGCAACGATAAAATTATGACGACAACACCTCAGAGCTCAACTCCCCGGGACACTTCCACAAAACCCCTGATAGGAGGCACCAAGACAATGTTCTCGTCATAAAACCATCGGAACGATTCCAAGATACCGGCCTGATCCTAAAATTTTTTTAGTGAAATTTGAGAAGAGAAGAGTCAAAACTCTACGTCAGGATGCCTTACCAGAGCGATGGGGAGACTGGGAAGTAAAAAAGAATCCTAAACTCTCCGATATATAATTCCTAAATGACTCAAAACATTTTTCTAGACACAACTCGGCCGCTAAGAACGATCAAGCAATGGGGCTCCTAAGGTCGGGGAAGGCTCTGATACCAACTTGTAACACCCTCAATGCGACTATATCTCCCATGTGTCGAGGCACAACTTAGAGGCATAATCGCATTGAAGGCATATGTCGCAAGTGAGGTAATCTTCACACAACCCATGTAATATAATAAGGGAAAGAGATACATAGTTGGCTTACAATCGCCACTTCACCCAATTACATGAATAAAGCATTACATCAATCAGATACAATCAAGGCCCGACTACGGAGCCAAAATAAAAGAAGAACCCCAAATGCGACAAAAGGTCCCTGATCGACCCCAACTGGGCTCCACTACTGATCAACTAGAACGAAACCACACAAAGGACAAGATCTACATCGAGCTCCTCCTTGAAATTGGTTGCGTCATCTGCATGGACTCATCGGCACCTGCAAGCTGGTTTTGGAAGTATCTGTGAGCCACGGGGACTCAGCAATCTCGCACCCTCGCGATCAAGACTATTTAAGCTTATGGGTAAGGTAAAAGGTATGAGGTGGAGCTGCAGCAAGAGACTAGCATATATGGTGGCTAACAGACGTAAATGAGAGCGAGAAGAGAAGGCAAAGCACGGTCGATAAAAGTATGATCGAGAAGTGATCCTAAACAACCTACGTCAAACATAACTCCAACACCGTGTTCACTTCCCGGACTCCGCCGGAAAGAGACCATCACGGTTACACACGCAGTTGATGTATTTTAATTAAGGTCGACTTTAGGTTTTCTACAACCGGACGTTAACAAATTCCCATCTGCCCATAACCGCGGGCACGGCTTTCGAAGGATCAAATCCCTGCAGGGGTGTCCCAACTTAGCCCATGACAAGCTCTCACGGTCAACGAAGGAATAGACCTCCTCCCGAGACGTTCCGATCAGACTCGGTATCCCGGTACAACAAGACATTTCGACAGGGTAAAACTAAACCAGCAACACCACCCAGATGTGCCGACAAATCCCGATAGGAGCTGCACATATCTCATTCTCAGGGCACATCGGATGAGCAAGACATCGGGTAAGCCAGCCTAGAGTTGCCCCTGGTAGCCTCGGACATCGCTTAGTTGGACCAACACTCAGAGGAGCACTGGCCCGGGGGGGGGGGGTAAAATAATGATGACCCTTGGGCCGGCCGACTCAAGGGAAAGAAAAAGGCTAGGTGGCGAATGGTAAAATCAATGTTGGGCATTGTTGGAAGAGCTTTACTTAAGGAGAACTGTCAAGGGGTTCCCATTATAGCCCAACCGCGTAAGGGACGCAAAATCCGGGAACATAACACCGATATGACGGAAACTAGGGCGGCAAGAGTGGAACAAAACACCAGGCATAAGGCTGAGCCTTCCACCCTTTACCAAGTATATAGATGCACTAAATAAATAAGATATATTGTGATATCCCAACAAGTAAACATGTTCCAAACAAGGAACAACATCTCCATGTTCCAACAAGGAACAAACTTCAATCTTCACCTACAACTAACAATGCTATAAGAGGGGCTGAGCAAAGCGGTAACATAGCCAATCAACGGTTTGCTAGGACAAGGTGGGTTAGAGGCTTGGTTCAACAATATAGGAGGCATGATAAGCAAGTGGTAGGTATCACTGCATAGGCATAGCAAAAGAGCGAGCAACTAAGCAAGGAAAGATAGAAGTGATTTCGAGGGTATGATCATCTTGCCTGAAATCCCGCAAGGAAGAAGAACGAGTCCATGAAGAAGACAAACGGACATATACGAACGGGTCCTCACAAACGCGACATTACCAGAACCAACCCAAAGAAGCAAACACCGTAAAAGAAGCACAGAACATAGTAAACAACCAACACATGAACATGATATGATATGCGGGATGCGGTATGCGATGCATATGCATGATTTGACAAGAGATGAAAGAACCTGGCCTCAACTTGTAAATCCAAGTGTGCCACTGGAAAGGTGAGATGAAATCGCTTGAAAACGATATAAAGAACTCCGGAATTGGAGTTACGGTTTGGAAATGGCAAGCGATTCAAATATGACTCTGGTCTGCGATTTACAGCAAGTAGCCATCTAAATGCAATGAGATGAGCATGCTACAGCACCCAAACAAGACAACAAAATACATGGCAGGGATGCATTCAAGATGCTTAACAAAAGTCAAGCACTGAGCTACGGCCAATTCATCCAATAACAGGTTCAAACAAGCTTGGCAAAAATGCATATGACAAATAGATCTCAGACTTTGTGAAATTAACACTTGTCTGGAATTTCAGATCAGGTAGCACTCTTTGGAGCAACAAAACTACATGCTACTGGACCTGAACATGGCAAAGTAAAGCATGGCATCAATCTACTCAAAGAGCTTAACAAAAGTCCCTTAGTGACCTTGAGCCAAAAGGGATCGGAAAATACAATTGCAAGCATGAGAACATGGCAAAAACATAATCAGTTCTCAGACTTCGTGAAAACTGGAGCATGCTGAAACTGAACTCAAGTAGGCATGTTTACGAGCTTGATGCACTCACTACAGAGCAAGTCATGACAAGCTAAGCATACACCCATCAAGAAGGCACAAAATGCAAGCTAGACATGGCAAAAACAATAGCATAGCATGCACGGATCAACTACAACATCATCGGCAAAATTGCAAACAAGTTGACAATCTGCCCAGATTCACAAAGTAGCAAAAGTAGAGCTCGATTGACTCAAGCTAGGGTGCTCCTTAATTGCAAACAAAGACATGGATGGATAGAGCACTACAATATTAACAAAACATCCTTGCTGATCATCCTCAAAACAGGCACAGATCGCTAGGAAACAACATGAACATATGGCAACATGAGATAAATAGCTCAAGGACTTAGTGAAATTATACCTCCGCGAAAGTCAAACTGGGACGAAGTGGTACGGGACGGAGGGATCCGGATCTGGACGGGGCATTTGGATGGACGCGCGGGTGGATCTGATCCCGCTTCGCGGATCTCGCCGGAGAAGTTCGCCGGAGACGGAGGAGACGGCCGGAGCTCAGGAGGAGCTCGCCAGTGGAGAGGGAGGCCGGCGATGACACCGCAGCGGCGTGGCGCAAGGACGGAGGCGGGGCGCGCCTCGGCTCGACGGAGGAGCGGGCCGGGAGGCGGCGCCCGGCGGCACAAGTGCGGCGGCGGCGGAGCGGCGCAAGGCGAGGCTGGCACGGTGGCGGACGAGGCGGCGATGGCGAGGCGCCTCAGGCGCGCGGTCGGGCGGCGGTTCGGGCGACGAAGGCCGGGCGGCGGCGGATCCGGGCCCCGCGGGCCAGATCTGGGCCGCGCGGGCCCGTGGCGGCGGAGGAGAGAGGAGGAGGGCCGGCGCAGTGAGGTGGCGGCGTCTGGTTGGTCGCGGGAGGCGGAGGAGGCGACGTGGCGGCTCCCCATTGGTCCGGGTGAGGTGGCCGGGCGGTGGACATGTCCGGGCGGCGCGGGAAGAAACGTCCGGCTGCGCGCGGAGGAAGAGGTCAGGGTTCATCTGCACGAAAATTCCGAGAGGAACACATATTTATAGGTAGAGGAAGCTAGGAGAGTCCAAATGAGGTGCGGTTTTCGGCCACGCGATCGTGATTGAACGACCGAGATGATGGAGCAGGTTTAGGTTGGTTTTGGGACAAATTGGAAGGGTGTTGGGATGCAACACACACGAGGCCTTTTCGGTCCCTCGGTTAACCGTTGGAGTATCAAACGAAGTCCAAATGGTACGAAACTTGACAGGCGGCCTACCGGTAGTAAACCAAGGCCGCTTGGCAAGTCTCGGTCCAATCCGGAAATGTTTAATCCCCACACATGAAAGAAAGGTAGAAAAGACCACCGGAGGAGAACGGAGCGTCGGAATGCAAAACGGACAACGGGGAAAAATGCTCGGATGCATGAGACGAACATGTATGCAAAAGAAATGCACATGATGACATGATATGCAATGCAAGACACGCAAGCAATGACAATGCAACAATAGCGAATCACTGGACGACACCTGGCACATCGGTCACGGGGCGTTACATGAACATAACGGTTTGGCGAAACACGCTCATATTCATAAGTCTGAGTATGGTTTCCCTGCAAAACGTTGGCATTAGGGTGACTATGGTGAGTCCTCTGTCTGTATGAAGCCTTTGGACCATATGAAGCCTTTAGTCTGGGGTTTGTCTTCTTCCCAGGTGGTGTCATGATGACATTCACCTGAAGATTTTCAAGAAAATGCTTGGGCACCCAGATCTTCTTCAAAGGGGGTCCATTCCTGTAGTTAGTACCAATATACTTGGCAAACACTTCACCATTCTGATTCTTAAATAGTTTATAGTTTGCATCAAAGGATTCATCAATGATAATAGGGTTAGCACAAGTGAAGCTAGATAAGGTAGATGGATCCACTAAAGGTCCCTTTGCAGCAACCCATGTGGTTTTGGGGTACTGCTCGGGCTTCCAGTAGGAACCATCAACATTCATTTCCCTCTCGAACCCAACACCCTCTTTCCTAGGGTTTCGTTTCAGAATCTGTTTCTTGAGGACATCACACAGTGTCTGATGCCCTTTGAGGCTTTTGTACATCCCTGTTTCAAGCAATGTCTTCAACCTGGCATTCTCATCAGAAATAGTAGTGGTATCCTAAAAAGAGGGGTTAGTCTCCACATCAGTAGTCGAAGACATAGCAACAGTGGTAGTAGTAGAACATCCAGTAACATAAGCAGCATTATCATGCTCAAGACATTTTAAACATGGTGCCTTAAAGTCCTCCTAAGCGGAACTGATCTGTTGAGCGCGGAGTGACTCATTCTTCTTTTGAAGATCTTCATGAGCCGATCTCAAGTTCTCAAGCTCTTGTTTCCTTTGAAGATAATCATAGGAGAGTTTTTCATGAGTAGTTGAGAGCGTTTCATGATGACTTTCAAGTTCCTCATACTTAACATGAAGGCTTTTAATGTCTTCAATTAAGGACTGAGTTCGACTCATTTCCGCGTCCAACAGGTCATCGCTTTTGTCTAGCAACTTTTGAATATGTTCCATAACATTTGTTGTTTTGTTGCAACTTTAGCAAGTGTTTTGTAGCCAGGTTTAGATTCACATTCAGAGTCATCTTCACTTGAAGTTTGAAAGTAAGCATCGCGTGAGTTTACCTTGGCACCATGTGCCATGAAGCAGTAGGTGGGAGAAGATGGTGTAGGTTCGGGAGTCATCATTTTGAGAGAGTCCTTGAATTCGAGGAACCATGGGTCCTGACATGTTCGATGACTTTCATAGACATCAGAGATCTGATCCCATATAAGCTTTGCATTGCATAGATGCATGACGCGCCTGAACTCGTCTCTTGATAGACAGGAGCATATAATAGCCTTCATCTTCGTATCTAGAAGGGTGTACTTCTGAATATCATCAGCACGCGCCATCTTGCATAAATCGGTGAGACCAATCTTCGTGACAGTCCAAAGCTCACTGTCCATAGCTAGAAGGTGCTTCCTCATCATAGCCTTCCATCACAGATAATCATGACCATCAAAAATGGGGCACGTAGCGGAGACCTTGATTGTCCCTGTAGTTGAAATAGCTCAAACTCCAGGTGGTTAAACCGAATCACATAGAACAAGGGAACACCTTGCTCTGATACCAATTGAAAGTGCTAGTTATCGACTAGAGGGGGGCTGAATAGGCGATTTTTATGGAAGTCTTCAAAACACGGGGGCTTTGAAGACAAACGATAGAAATGAACCTATTGATATGCAGTGGAAGGTAGACTAAACTAGACAAGCCATAGTCAAGTAAGCAATGAAGTGAAAACATGAAGACTATCAATAGCTAGGTAGTATGGATCAGGATGGAAGATACTATGAAGCCAAACAGTAAAGAGTCTTCACTTAGTGAAGTCAATCAGATCATATAGGAATGCAATGACTTCATGAAGACAAACTGTAATGTAAAGGTAAGTGAAGGATAGAACCAGTAGCTTGACGAAGACAAGGATTTGGTAGACCAGTTCTAGTTGATGTGCCAACTATATGTCTGGTTAGGGAGGCTGAGATTCAACTCAAAAGACCGCGTCTTCACCTTATTCCCCGTGAGCTAAGGACACACAGTCCTTGCCCAATCACTCTGGTAAGTCATCAAGGTAGACTTCCAAACCTTCACAGACTTTGTTAATCGGCGATCCACAATGACTCTTGGACGCTCAGAACGCGACGCCTAACCGGCTAGATGATTCATAGTCCTCAAGTGTAACAAGTCTTCAGGTCACGCAGACAGAAAGACTTCAGTGATGCCTAACACTCTTTGGCTCTGGGTGTTTTGGGCTTTGTCCTCGCAAGGATCTCTCTCTGAAATGCTCCGGAGGTGGGTTGCTCTCCAACGACAAAAGTCGTGCACTAACTCTGAGCAGCCACCAATTTATGGTGTAGGGGGTGGAATATTTATAGCCAGGAGGCAATCCGACCTGATTTGTCCAAAATGACCCTGGGTCACTAAGGAACTGACACGGGTGGAGGACCGTCGCGACAGCTCTTCTCCTGGCCCCCCTTCTCCTCCCCGGTGATGCGCCGCCAAACCAGCCCTCCCCGCAACCTCCCTCCGGCGTGGCCCAGTGCGACCGCGGCCTGGCCGCTCCCTCATCGATGACACCTCCTCCACCCCCATCGTCCTCCTCACCGGCGCCCCCGAGCTCCACCTACTTCTCCTTTCTCCTGCCCCATCCTGGATCTGCCGCCACGCCATGGATCCTCAACCTCTCCACATCCTGCTGCGCTGTAGAAAACAATGATAGCATTGGTCTCGCATCCCCCTGGTCCCGATGTTGGCGCCGCTATTTTCGGCAGGGACGAAGCCCATGCAGTTCAAAAAAACATTTGTTGCTATTTTTTTTTGGGATTTTGGATGTGTAGGAAACTGTTGAAGTGCAGAGTGTATTTTGGTGTAGGTTTGGGTGTTGTTGACGCAATGCGGAGTCTCTCCGACGCAGTCCCTAAGCATTTTTTAATAATTTTTTTTCAGGTTTGGCCTTGTGTTTTATCTATAGTCAATTGAAGTGGAGTTTCTGGCAGATCAGTTCACTGCAGTTTTGGTCACTATAATGACCGGCCTTAGAATCACAATAATGACCTCCTCCCCTTGTAGTCCGGGCATCCGCAAACTTGAAGTGCGCCTGGGCGCGCGATGCAGTCCGGCGGCACGTGGCCGTGTAGTTCATCATGGACCACTGATTTTCTAGTTTCGTCCAGCTCAGCCACTAATTTTCTAGTACCCTGCTGCAGTTCGCTAGTCTCCATCTGCCGTACGGATGTCTTGAATAAATTTGTTTGAAGAAGATAAAAAAAGTAGTTTACTCTAATTTGTGTAGCAGCTCATTACACCCTCTGTATGAAGTGCAATTTTTTATGTCTTAAAATTCAGTCGACTACATCTACACTTGCAGTGTGTTTCATCCTCGGATGTGGTTCACTATCACTTCGATATATGTCGGGGTCCACTTGCGCCGTCTCTGCGGTCCACACTCTCGTTCATAAAAAAAGGTAGAAAAATTTATGTTCGACAAAAGAAATCATGAAGTTCGCTTGACCGTTTGATGTAGTGCGGTCGGCCATGTGATGTTGTTCATCTCGTAAGTGAAAAATATTGTTACGGAAGCGAAAAAAAGTAATGCGGTTCACTTCTTGATAGTGTTGTGGTTCATTTACACTCGATGTGAAGTGCACTCTACTTTCTCGTCCATGAAATTTTTTTGTTTGAATAAAAGAAACCAAGCAGTTCTCTAACCCGTCTGATGCAGTGCAGTTTTTCGTCCGATGCAGTGCGGTTTTCAGTCGGATGAAGTACCCACGTCGATTTGGGTGTAGCGAAAAACAGAGTGTTCGCATTTCGGTAAATTCGAAATTCCTATTAAACTGTAAAGAATTAGAGAGAGTGTTTTACAATAATAAGTTGCGCCTCGTTGATATCTTTCCAACTTCGTATAATTTGAATCATTCCGACCAGCGATTTGTAAAAATTTCACAAAAAACGACTCCTTCCACTCGTCGTCTGCCGCACCATTTTCAAAATTAACTTAAAACCATAAGGAATCTCAAAACCATTTCTACATACGAAAGTTGTGCCTTGTCCACAGCTTTCCAACGACGTATTACACGCCTTGTTTCGACAAACGGTTCAAAAACTACAGCGAAAACAGTACCAAAAATTTCAAAAAAAAAGTAATTCTGGGATTTAGTAAATTTGAAACTGTTCTTAAACCGTAACGAATTAGAGAAAATAATAGATATGAAAAAGATGTGCCTCGACGATATGTTTCCAACTACGTATCATTTGTTTTATTCTGATGAGCGGTTTAGAAAAAATCATGAAAATATGCTCGCAGCCACTCGTCATCCGCCGCACCATTTTTGAAACTGCTCTTAAACCGCGAGGAATCTCGAAAAGTGTTCAACATGGCGAAGTTGCGCCTAATCCATAGCTTTCTAATGGTATATTATATGTCTCGTTCCGATAAATGGTTAAAAAATTAAAGCGAAAACAGTACCGGACAAACACTGTGTGCAGTTTTTTCCGACACGAAGTTCACTAGTCTGTATTGCAGTGTTCTTGCTATAGAAATTGCAGTGCTCTCGCGTTGAGCGTGCAGTGCGGAAGTGTTGTCAGAATAATTATTCTCCTAATATTAGCAGAATAGACCGGCTCACGCTTAGTTTAGCATTACTATATATATATATATGTATATATATATATATTACTAAGCGTGAGTGTAGAATAGCTTATTTTACACCCTAGTAACGATACATACAAAATGTAGTAAAGCAATATATAAAATATAGTAATTTTTCTGAAAATATAGTAAATTACGAACTTGGATAGTAAAAAACTAATTCAAAATTACTACATTTTGTACATTGTTTTACTAGATTTTGTATATAGCGTTATTAGGGGTGTAGAATAAGCTATTCTACACTCACACTTAGAATAGCGTTACCCCATATATATATATACATATAAACACTATTCTGATCACGGGATCAGAATAATATTCTGATCACAACCTGAACTGCCTGAGTAACGAGCATGACCTTTCCTGAGTACTAGGTGGAACTTCAGCTAAAAGGTGTCCAAATGGGGCTTGTGATATACCGTTGGAAAGCTATGGACACCAGTATCATGACCCAAGTTAAATTTTTGGCAAAATGTAAGCGGTTTAAGAGCAGTTTTGAAAACCATTTTTTCTTCGTACAAAAAACGTGAATCGTATTTTCGATCGCATTTCTAAACCGTTTATCGGAATGAGGTAAATAATATGGCGTTGGAAAGCTGCTGCAAAACCTCTCCCTCCACATGTTGAAAATTTTCTCTAATTCTCCATGGATAAAGAGTAATTTGGAAAATCGTAAAATTTTGCAAACCGAACAGCCGAGTTCGTATTTTGAATGTAATTTCTAAACGGCTAATCCAATTAAGGCAAATGATAAGGCGCCGGAAAGCTTATGAAAATGCGCTACTTTTTCATGTTTAAAGTTTTTTCTAATTTTGGACGGTTTAAAAGTAATTTAGAAAACGGGCCAATTTCCACTGAGTTCGTATTTTTGAGCTAAGTTTTTAACCGTAAGTCCGAATGGAGCAAATGATACGGCACTGGAAAGCTTGAGGAAATGCGAAACTTTTTTGTATGTATTATTTCTCCTAATTCCTGAAGGTTTAAAGTCAATTTCGAAAATGGCCGAAAACGTATTTTGTCGTAATTTCTACAAATTTTCTCGAAATTGGGAAAATAATATACCATTGACAAGCTACGGAAAATGCGAAACTTTTTCATGTTGATGGTTTTCTTTGATTCCTAGCTGTTTTCAAGTAATTTCGAAAATGGCGGGATCATTCGTTCTGCCTCTATCGCGAAACAGATTCTTCGAAAATGCACCGTGTGAAGAACCAGGACTTCTCGGCATGTCTACCTGAACTTCACTCTATTTTTCGACGTGCTTTTTTTTGCTCGCAGATCTCCATCCACTACTCGTAGTTCTCCATCCACTCCCCGGAATTCAACGAGTGATATACCGATGGAAAGCTGCTGTAAACACGCAACTTTCCCGTGTTGATTATTTTTTCATACTTCGATGGTTTTAAAAGTTTTTCATCTGAAATTCATTCTGTGTAGTGGTTGAACTTCCTGCTGTTTTCACGTTGAACTTTTGTGACATATTTTCGTTTGTAATTTCCTCATACATTCGTCAATTATCACACAAATGATAATCCTTTTGTACAAACCTCTCTCACAATAATTTTTTTAACTTTCTCCGACCGAGGATTTGAACTTACACGAATGATATTTCTACCGTTTTGAGGCAAATTAGAAAATGATGAGATCATGATTTCTGCCTTCATCGCAAATGGAAATGCACTGCGTGAAGTAATTGAACTTCTCGGACATGTCTTGAACTTCACACTGTTTTTGTCGTGTTGTTTTTTGACGTGCTATTTTTTGAACTGCGTGAAGTAGTTGAACTTCTAGGACATGTCTGTTTGAACTTCACTCTGTTTTTTACGTGCTGTTTTTTGATGTGTTGTTTCTTGCACTACGTGAAGTAGCCGAACTTCTGGAATATGTATGTTTGAACTTCACTCTGCTTCAGCATGTAGTACGTGAACTTCTGATTGTTATCACTTTGAACTTCTCTCTGGTTTAAAACACAAAAAACAACATATTTTAATGTATTTTGGACATCTAAATACACGGTGAACCTCTCTCACAAGATTTTTTTGAACTTTTCCTCGCCGATCACTTGAACTTCTAGCAAGCATTTTTTTCATTTATGAGTTGTTTTTAAAAGTGCAAAAAATGGCATTGTGTTTTTTATTTTTTGAACAAGTAAATCCTAGGTTTTAATAAACTCCAAACTTCTCTATTATTTGAATTTGAACTTCACCTTTTTATATTTGAGTAAAGAATTGTATTCGATTTTTATACGGAAAAAATCGAACATGGAAATACAAGGTGCACCTCTCTCGCAAGAAAGGAAATATGTTTTTAAATAAGCATCGAACATTTCTTTTGTAAATTGCAACAATTTTATTTTTCTTAGAGACGGTAATAATTTGAGTTTCCCGTATATATCGAACTACTCCTCTTTTTTAATTTGAACTTCGTCATTTTTATTCTTTACTAACAAGGAAAATCTGAGTTTCTTTATAAATATCGAACTTCTCTATTTTGTAATTTGTACTTCTTGGTTTATTTCTTTTAGCATCAAAATATCCTAGTTTTTTTATAAATATTTGACCCCCTCCAAATTTTTTTAAAATTTTGATTTATTAGTAAAAACATAGACACAAACGGGAGAGAGAATTATGTGTGCATAAAGTCGGTAGCAATTTCCAACTTTCCCTTGTCGAGTACTTGAACTTCTAGCAAGAAATGTTTTTCATTTTTATGAGTTGGTTTTAAAAATGCCAAAATGGCATTGGTTTTTTGTTGTTGTTTCAAACAATGCTTTTTTATATAAACAATGATACCGCGCCGTTATTTTTAATTTAAACTTCTAGTTTTTATAGAATGAGGAAAATCATTTTTATACAATCTTTTGAGATGCTCCTCTTTTTAATTTGAACTTCTCTGATTTTTTTACAAATGGGGAAAATCTGTTATAAAGATTTTTGAAGTACTTTTTTGTTGAACTTCTTGCTCTAATTTTTTGAACTTCCAAATTTCTCTTTTAGATAATAAAAACTTCATTTTTTTTAATGTTGTCCTACTTAGGTTTTTAAATTTGAACTTCTTATAGAATTTTGTCACGACCTTTTATGCATTTTTTGCTTTTCAATGAAATGCCCTAGGCGGTCCCTTTTTTCATTTGATCAGTTTTCTTCTGTACGTAGTACATGTGAACTTCAGAATTTCTGAAACATGAACTCCGCGTGCTATTTTTTCATGAAACTCCATAGTTTTTATTCTTTGAATTCCATGATTTGTTTGTTTACATTTTTTGGTTTGAATTTCGATGTTCGTTACACCTGAACTTTCAAAATAACACCCTTTTTATACAAAGTTTCTCTTGAATCCAAGGTCTGCAAAAACAATTGGAAAATTGGGGTCAACTTTCATAAGCAATAGGACAAACATTTAGAGGGCCCCATAATAATCTTTTTTCCTATTCAGTGTACTACGCACAAGCACATGCACAACACATCCACACAAAAAATTGTCTCACCTAAAATGAAAAGGGTTTCAGTGTCACCAGCATAGGGAAAAGACGTAGATGTTTTGTAAACAATCGAACTTCTCTATATTTTTTGAGAAAACAAACTTTTCTGTGTGAACTTAGATGAAGTTTCCCATGAGCAGTAATACATGAACTTCTCCTATGCAATATTGTTTTGTCTTTAACACTAGCGGGTGGAGCGTCACAAGTGTAGGGCGGTGCGTGTTGATGAACAGGAAGAGAAGGAAGATTGCTGATGCCGGGGAAGGTTTGATTCGGTCATCGCTGTAGTCTAAACGCGGCTGCGAGTGCACTGGTAGTCGCCGTCGGTGTCCAAATACTCATGTAACTAGTTGTACACAGGCAGTGGCTCCTTGGCCTCTCTCCAATCTTTGTCCTTGGCATCTTTTCTAGGTCGTTGAGGTTCAGAAGATGGCATTCTGAGTCCCCACATGCATGCGTATGACCATATGTTACAAGGTGGGATCACATTCACAATTGACCTTCTATCATTTTTATATGTGAACTTCTACCCAAGAACACACGATAAACTTCGACCTTGCTGAAACAAACTGCTTCGAACAAACGATGTAGTCAGCCACATTGTCTGGACTTTCCTCTACTCTCTCCATGATCGGGTCTCACCTCGTATCAGCATGAATAGCTGCCATCACAAGTGCTACAGCACCTCACCGGTTCACAATCCTGGCGCCGTTCACCACGTCTCTCTCCCCTTCCAAACTGAAGGCACGCTGCAGACTAAGGTACAGAGTGAGGAGCGCCAGAGGCGTTAGGGAAATCTTCCAAACGGAGCAGGACCGCCCTGCCAACAGAGGAGAGGGTGGACTGCCGCGACGACGGATGTGGCAACTAATACAACGGGTGGGCGAGCTCCGGTGGTCGGTGGCGTCACGGGAAACCAAGCGCGCCCGCGTTGGTGGAGCACCACCGGGAGGAGGTGGAGGTGGCAGGGCCCGGCAGAGACGCGTTATGTCCTCCAACGTGTGGGGCGGCAACGGAGGTTGGGGCGGGGTGCGAGCGGCACGGGGGCGGCGGCGGTGGTTGGGGCGGGGTGCGAGTGGCACGGGGGCGGCAGTGGCGGCGGTTGGGGCGGGTGCGAGCAGTGCCGGTTGGCGCGGTGTGTGGGCGGCGAGGGGCGACGGTGCCGGTTGGGGCGGGGTGCGGGAGGCGTGGGGGACGGCTTCGCCGGTTGGGGCGGGGTGCGGGCGGCGGTGCCGGTTGGGTGCGAGAGGTGCTTGAGGTGGTGGATCGGGATCAGGGAGCTGGGGTGGATCGGGGTGGTCAGTGAAGGTGGTGGATCAGGAAGGGGAGGTAGGGTGGGCTTTCGTTTTTTTATCACAGCCCGGTTCAGGAGTTCCGGAAGATCTCGATCGGGCCCTATATAGGGTTGATTCTGATCAGAATAACTATTCTAATCCTGGGATTAGAATAGTGCTACTCTCTCTCTCTCTCTATATATATATATATATGTATATATATGTATATATAGGACAACCCTATTCTAATCCCAGGATCAAAATAACTATTTGGATCACGATCAATCCTATTCTGATGACAACATAAACTTCATGAGTTACACGCCTGAACTTCCCTCTGTAGAAACCTGACCTTCGGGCTATCTTCTCAACCGTGTCTCCCCGCGCGATTTTTTTGGTCAGTCATGTTCTATGTGATGTAAATGTAATCTACAAACAGTTTTTAGCAACTAAATACCCATTTTAAATAGGAATCTCGTTCGTTGACGGATTTGCTCTCGGGTCGTGATGAAACATGTCTCTGTTGCAATTTTACTGCCTGAGTTGTTCGACCCAAACTTCCCCTAATGCTAGGTTGAACTTCCGCCAACATTGCCCAAATGGGGCTGCGATATGCCATTGGAAAGCTATGGACAGAGTATTATGACTCAAGTTAAATTTTTTGCAAAATGTAAGCGGTTTAAGAGCAATTTTAAAAATCGTTTTTTCTTCATACAAAAAACGTGAATCGTATTTTTGATCGCATTTCAAAACCGTTTACGAAATGAGGCAAATAATATGGCGTTGGAAAACTTCTGCAAAACCGCTCCTTCCACATGTTAAAAGTTTTCTCTAATTCCCTACGGTTAAAGATTAATTTGGAAAATCATAAAATTTCGCAAACCAGACTGCCGAGTTCGTATTTTCGATCTCATTTATAAACGGTTAATCCAATTTGAGGCAAATGATATGGCGTTGGAAAGCTTATGAAAATGCGCTACTTTTTCATGTTTAAAGTTTTTTTCTAATTTTGAACGGTTTAAAAGTAATTTAGAAAATGGTCCAAGTTGCACCGAGTTCGTATTTTCGAGCTAATTTTTAACCGTACGTCCAAATGTAGCAAATGATATGGCGTTGAAAAGCTTGAGGAAATGCAAAACTTTTTGGTATATATTGTTTCTCCCAATTCCTTATTGTTTTAAGTCAATTTTGAAAATGGCTAAAAATGTATTTTCGGTGTAATTTCTACAAACTTTATCGGAATGGGGCAAATAATATACCATTGAAAAGCTAAGGAAAATGCGAAACTTTTTCATGTTGATGGTTTTCTCTGATTCCTAGCCATTTTCAAGTAATTTCGAAAATGGCGAGATCATTTGTTCTTCCTTTATTGCGAAACGGATTCTTCAAAAATACGCCGCGTGAATAACCTAAACTTCTCGACATGTCAACTTGAACTTCACTCTGTTTTTCATGTGCTTTTTTGCCTGTAGCTCTCCATCCACTCACCGAAATTGAGCAAGTAGTATGCCGGTGGAAAGCTGATGTAAACAGGCAACTTTCCCGTGTTGATCGTTTTTTCATACTCGCGACGATTTTAAAAGTTTTTCATCTCAAATTCATTCGCTATAGTAGTCGAACTTCCTGCTGTTTTCACGTTAAACTTTTGTGACGTATTTTCATTTGTAATTTTCTCATCCATTTGTCAGTGTTACACAAATGATATTCCTTTTGTACAAACCTCTTTCACTATAATTTTTTAACTTTCTCTGACCGAGGACTTGAACTTATAACAACAAAATTAGACCTTGCCTTTTAGTTCATTTTCTCATATTAAACACACACCATGTAGTACATGCATTTTTTCCATTTTTATAATTTGAATTTTTTATTTTCTTCTTGAAATCAAATTGCTCCCAAATAATAACTGAACTTCTTTGTGGATTGAGAGAATTATTTCAAAATGCAAAAAAACTATTTTTTGTGTTTTTGAACATGGAAATACATGGTGAACCTCTCTCGCAAGAATTTTTGTACTTCCCCGGACAAAGCACTTGAACTTATTTCAACAAACCTTTTAAGATTTTATTTTCTATACTTTTATTCTAACCTGAAATGCATTCCTTACAGTACTTGAACTTCTCGTTGTTTTCACTATGAACTTCTATCGCATTTTTGTGTATACGTAGAATTACATGCAATTGAAGGTCCGGCGTCATTTTTTTGCCATTTTAAAACATGTAATTGGAGGTCAGATGTCCCGCAATATAAATTATGAACCATGCATGGAGGTGCACGTGAACTTCTTTCAACAAATCTGAGTTTATTATATACTTCGAACTTCTTTGTTATTTTAATTTCAACTTCTTAGTGCGGATCCATGTCGATGGCGCACGGTTGGCCAGATTGGTGGAGGAGTAGGGGCTCCGACCAATGTAGCTGACAATAACTTGGACTTCTGCCTTCATTGCGAAGTCGTTTTTATGTAATTTAGAAAATGACGAGATCATGATTTCTACCTTCATCACGAAAGGAAATGCACTACGTGAAGCAGTTGAACTTCTGGGACATGTCTGTTTGAACTTTACTATGTTTTTGACGTGTTTTTTTGCCCGTAAGTCCCAACCCACTTATCGGAATCTAGCAAATGATATACGGATGGAAATCTATTGAAAAACACGCAACTTTCCCGTATTGATAAGTTTTTCATGCTCACGACAGTTCAAAAGAATATTTTGAATTGTTTGAAAGGAATGTAGCATATAATATACGGTTGGGAAGCTTATGAATAGGAGCAACTTTTTTTTATGTAGACATGTGTTACAAATTCGTTGCTGTTCGAGAGTAGTTTTAAAAATGGCAAACACGATGTTGTTTTTGCTTCTCTTTTTTAACATGTAACCGATGGTCAGAGTCTCGTAATATAATTTTTGAACTGTTTAGGGTGGAGCACGTGAACTTCTTACAACAAACTTTTTAGGCTTTTAGTTTTGTATTCTTTTATTCTCATCTGAAATGCATTCCGTATAGTAGTTGAACTGCTCCCTTATTTCATATTGAACTTCGGCCATGTATTTTTTGTTTGTAATTCTTCACCCATTTCTCAGAGTTCCACAAAATGATAAATCATTATAAACTTGTTAAAACGATGCACCTTTTTTAGTATGGTTAAACTTCTCTTTTCAAACAAATTACAATAATTTATTTTAACCATTTATTTTTCGAATAGAGTATACAATATACCCTTTGGAAAGTTGTTGAATAGAAAAGAACTTTTTTCATGTAGAGTATTTTTGTTCCAAATTTGTAATGGATTGAGAAAATTATTTTAGAACAAGAGACACAACATCTTTTTTTGTTTTTTGAACATGTAAACACACGTCGAACCTCTCTAACAAGAATTTTGGAACTTCCGAGGGAAGAACACTTGAACTTCCAGCAACAAATTCTTTAGACTTCGCTTTTTCATTTTATTTTTCTCATACTAAACGCACTCCATGTAGTATGTGAACTTCTGACTGTTATCACTTTGAACTTCTCTCTGTTTTAATTTAGTAACAGAAAAAACTAAGTTTTTATAGACATCGAACCACTCTAACTTTTTTATTTGAACTTCTTTATGTGTTCTTAGAAATGTAAAAATTGGAGTTTTGCTAGAAACATCGAACTTCGTCGTTATTTCGAATAGAACTTATTGGTCTTGTTCTTCAGTAACCATAAAAAACTAAGTTTTGAAATAAATATCAAACTGTTCTGCTTTTTAAAATCGAACGTCTTGATTTTATTCTTCAGCAACTTTTACATGTAAACACTTGTTACAAATTCGTTTGTCGTTTGAGAGTTGTTTTAAAAATGGCGAAAACAACATTGGTTTCCTTTTTTTACATGTTATTGAAGGTCAGACGTCTCACAATTTAATTTTTGAACCGTGCAAGGAGGAGCACGTGAACTTCTCGCTACAAACATTTTAGGCTTTTAGTTTTGTATTCTTTTTATTCTCAACTGAAAACACATTCCGTATAATAGTTGAATTGCTCGCTATTTTCACATTGAAGTTTGGTCACATATTTTTGTTCATAATTCTTCACCCGTTCGACGGATTTGCACAAATGATATATCTTTACAAACTTGTTGAAAAATACAACAACTTTTTCTAATACAGTTGACTTTTGTTGGAAAGACAACAACTTTTCATAGTCTTATACTTGGAACAAATATGTTTTTAGATAAGCATCAGACATTTAAAAAATTGAACTTCATACTTTAACTTTTCTAAGAAACACAAGAAATTTTCAGTTTTCCGTATACATCAAACTACTTCATTTTTTAATTTGTATGTCTTAATTTTATTCTTTAGTTACAAGGTAAAACTTAGTTGACTAACTTCTTGCAAAGTAGTTGAGTAAGAGAAACCATTTTCATGTACATCATTTGTTTTCAATTTGCTTCTCGGAGGTTTTTTAAATGTGAAAAATATGTTTTTTTGGTACAAATACTGAACTAGTCAGTTATTTTATTTTGAACTTTTTGGTTATCTTTTTTCTAGAACGAGAAACCAAGAGAGATATTTTTACACCCATAACATTTTCTTCGAACTCTCCAATTTATTAAATTTGAACTTCTAGAGTTAACATTATCTAGGTGATGCTTGTTTTATTCTTGGTATATAAATTTTGAACTACTCTGTTATTTTAACTTGAACTTCTTGGTTTATTCTTTAGTAACAGGAGAAATTCGAGTTCTGCAAAAAAAAAGATCAAACCACTCTACTATTATAATCTGAACTTCTGATGTTTTATTTTTTATTAAGGAGGAAAATCTGAGTTTTTTATATACATTGAACTACTCTGTTGTTTTAGTTTGAAATTCGTGGTTTTATTCTTGTAATAATGAGAAAAATCATAGTTTTTAATATACATCAAACTATTCTATTATTTAAAATTGAACTTCTTAGTTTTTATGTTTACTTGGAGTGGTTTAGTAACCTTCCAACTGCTGTGCTATTTAAACCTGAAATTTTTATATTATTTTTTAGAAATGGAGAAAAAATGTTTTTCTTTCTTTAAAACACTTCAGACTTCTCTATTTTTAAAATTTTAACGTCATGTTTTTTGTGTGTGTTTGCCTCTTTATTTATGGATACACAATGTGTGTGTTTTGCTATGAGCGAACATTTTGAATTATCCACAATAGACAATATGAACTTCACATCCACATTTTTTTATCTCAAGAAATGCTCGCATTTTTGCTTTTAATTTTAAATTCTATGCTCTATTTTTTGTAACAATTTCATGAAGGAGAAGGAAAGCAGCAACATAATGTGTGTGGGAGAGCAACTAGTTGGGGAAACCAAGCAGCACATGATACTTTTTATTTTAAAGAACAGAGAATACTTTTTTATCATATCTTTCCAATTTGAACCTCACTAAAAATATTTATTCAATGTTTTTTTCAGTGTTTCCATATTGATTGAACTTGCTGCTTTCTCAAAATTGAAATTCTATTTTTTTAGAACAAAAAAAACTAACACTATAAACCAATATGGAAAACAAACATGACAAAAATAGTTTTTAATTCAGTGTAATACGCACGCACACACGCACACAACTCAGAAGATGCTTACAATTCTCAGTTTGTGCCACATATGAACACATATGAGTTCCTTTTCACATGATCAGTAAAGTGCCATAGTGCATACACAACTTTTCAGTTCTACAAGATTCATGTAAACTGGGAACAATTTGTTTCCACTGAACCCACAAGCTAAACTGTTGCAGGCCTATAACAATCACAAACACAACATCTGCAATCTACTATAGTTTTTCTTCTTTCTTCTCTAATATACATTGGACTACTGCAAGAGATCAGAAGAAATGTACATAGCTAGACAACAGTGCGCCGTGTAAGGCATAGAATGGCAGGCAGGCAACATGGGGTAGCAAGATGCAGCGGCAAGGTTCAGAAAAATAAAGCTCTTCCATTCATAGCAAAAAGAGAGAAAACGTCTAACCATTTTTATCTGCCTCTTGAACCATTTCTTGGGTGTCTTTGGAGTTTGGAGAGTGTATTTTATGAATATCAACATCTGAAATATTTCCCTGTAAGAGCCACGGGATAGATTAGTTTACAACAATGTTCTTACTTGGACAGTGCCTCCACCCCAATCCGTATTGCAGCGAGTTGCATGGAGCAGTCTGAATCTTGTCTGCTGGGCAGCATACAAGGCAGACGAGGACGTGCATGCCTCTGGCTCACGGAGTCGCCGGATGGGAGGTCGTGTTGGCTGTGGTGCAAAAGCTCGGCCTCCTCTCACTCTCTTGGTAATACATGAACATGTGTTGTCATTATATTTGAACTTCTCGCACAGATTGTTGCTTCTCTTCAACATGCACATAGTTTTCAAATCCAGAACCTTAACAAAGTGATAGCAAAAGAGAGTACGAGCTAGCATAAACATGTACATACATATATAATGAAAAAAGTGCATCACTATCTGAATAGCATTTTTCTGAATTTTATATGCAAAATCTCTCTGAACTTTTCTTCCTCTGTTATGTGTGAACTTCAATTCCAAAAAAGAAGAGCACAAGATAATGGTATCTATGGGGGCAGGTGTAGGTGCAGAAAAGCACCAGGAGAGTGCCTCACGTCTCGTCAGGATCGGTGCATCATGCAAAGCTGGCATGCAACAATGGTCAATTTTTGCGGGAGATTTTGCAGTAGTCTTCCAGCGAACGTCCTAGATATGCAAAGTTGAATGGCTTGCGGGTGGCGGTGGCCAATTAATAGGCTGCGGCGGGCAGAATCCCAATGGAAGGAGGCATCCTAGTGGAGGGGCAGCCTTACCAAGAGCATCTAGGACTTGGCGGAGGCTGGCGCTCGATCTATCGGCGGCACCCGCGGGGAAGGAGAGGAGCGTCCAAAGTTTTAAATCGCGGGCTAAACCATTTCGCGGCAAGCTCATTCAAACGCTACATGCGCTATAGCTGGAGATAGCGGCCACTAACCCATTTCGCGGCTACAGTGCATGTGCATGCATATCCCACGTCCAAACTAGTATATGTGCACATTTTTCTCAGAAAACATGGGATTTTCTACAGAAAACAGAGGATTTTCAGGGTAAATTCAAACACAACAAGTATAATAGAGTTCTGCACCAGTTCAACACATACATATCAATATAAATCAAAGTCTGCAGTAGGCATAACATCACCAGTTCAGCAGTTAAGTTTAGTTACAGAATAACATCACAGCACGTCCATTACCCGAACCTAGACATCTGCAATGCAATCCCAAGAGCCTGTCATGTGCATCCGTTGAGTCAACAAACAAATAAAAGATGGATAGAATCGGAGGGCTCCTGTACCTCCTGGCGATGTCGATAGAGCGAGTGTTGGAGCCATGTGAGACTAAGATGTCATGGTCGTGGATGCCGCCTTGCCGTGGTCGCTGCCTTTTGCCTCCTCCCCGTAACTAAATCCGGCTTGCGGCAAAGAAGAAGCCTGCCGGCCGACCATAGCTAGCAAGAACAGCAGCCGCCACAACCTTTTTAGATGGGAGGCAGAGAAGGGAATGGGGATTGGGACACGCTGCTAGGTTTACTGGAGGAGCTGCTATATGTATCTGGAGAAATTTGGGCCGTTTCTGGTCTGTTTGGGCCCTTTTGGTTCAGACTTTTGGCCCATCCCGCGAAACTGTAGTGACCGCGACCCCAAATTGTGCCGTTTCGCGCGCGATCGCCCGGTTAGCGGCAGATCGCGGAAATTGATCGATTGTGTCGCGGGGAGGCTCCCAGCCCACGATAGCGGTGCTATCGCGCAATTTTCGCCGACGATCTTAAACTTTGGGAGCGGCGCAGATGTGCCGAGGTGGTCGCGCGCTGGCTGGTGGCAGGGCCCAGAGGAGAGGTGTGGAGAGGAGTTGCGAGGCCTCTGCTGCGCTTGGAGGAGGTGCCAGCGTACAGCGGCGGCGACGAGTGGGGAACCTGCACCTGCGAAGAACCATGGCAGCACGGCGGCGACGCGCATGGGGAAGACGGCGGGGGGCTGGTGGTGGCCGCAAAGGCAATCGGGGGAGCCGGCTTGGCGCGGGTGTTGGGTCGCGTTGCTGGTGCCCGGATGTGGAGGCGCCCTACACCGGCAGGTAGGCCGTGGGGTAGCGCTGAGCCTAGGCTGCAGGCAGCGACGGCAGCAGGGTCACGCATTATGGGGGTGCCAGGCTACGGGGTGGTCGTGGCTGGCGGTGGTGCGTCGGCCGTAGATGGCGGTCCACGGCGGCCGTGGGAAGAACGTGGGCAAAGAAGGGGCCGGATGTGGCGGTGGAAGAGGTGGGGCAATGGAGGGGATCCAGCGTTGTTTTTTTCCGCGTGTGCAGGACTTCCGGAGGATCTGTGTCGGCACCTTATATAGGGCGCTTCGTGATCCAAATAACTATTCTAATCCTGGAATTAGAATAGTGTTGTCCTATATAGTAGGTGACAGATGCTCCCGAACTAAAAAACAAAACAAAAAAGAAAAACCACCCACCCATTTCGTCGCCCCCTCACCCCCCACGGGCGATTCCCACCACCCACCCACGTCGCCCCCCTCACCCCGGCAAACTCCCCACCTCCTCCCCCAACCACCGGGGGCTTGCCCGGATCCACCACCACCATGCGGAAGCCAGCTCCTCCGCAGGGATCCGCTGGGGACGGCAGAGGCCTGATCCCCTCCAGCCACCAACCACCTCCTGCTTTGCCATCCAATGTGGCGGCCGCCGCGACCTTCCATCCGCACTGGCACTGCCCCCCCCCCCCCCCCCCCCCCCCCCCCCCCCCCCCCCCCCCCCCCCCCCCGCCCGGATCCGGCCCTGCACAGCCCCCTCACCTGGATCTGACCCCCTGCGCTACCCCACGCCTAGGTCTGGCCGGCAGGTTACGCCCGCGCCTGGTTCAAGCCGCCGTGCTGCACCTACGCCTGGTTTTGGCCGCCGCGCTGCATCCCCTGACCACCTCTGCCCTGCCCCAACCTTCCCTGCGGCGTGACATTTCCTCTGCTCCGACACGACCTTCCCTCTAGTCCGCCGCGGCCTTCCCTGAACTCCGGTGTGGCCTGCCCTCTACTCCAGCGTGCCCTCCCGCTCCTCCTCCACAGCCCCATCCTCACCCTCCCTCCCCCGAACAACTTCCTCCTGCCTATTTAGTAGTGTTGTTACAATAACCAGCAGCCACTAGTCAGATCGACCCTCCAATAACCAACATATGCCTCGGCGCGTTCCTCGGCGTGCTCTTTGGGTCCGTGGAGATCGGCCTCGGAGTCACGGTAACGATCGATCGTCATTGCCTTGCTCTGAATAATTGGCTGAATCATACATGCATTATAGTTCCAGCAGTTCTCTGACTTTCTTTCATACATACATTATACTTGCAGCTTGCCATATCCTTTGCAAAGATCATCATCCAGTCACTCCGGCCTCAGGTGGAGGGTCTGGGCAGGCTACAAGGAACAAACATATTCTGCAGCGTCAGGCAGTACCCCGTGGCATGCCGGACACCGGCCGTGCAAGTCATACGCATCGATACGTCCTTCCTCTACTTCATCAATGCGACTTTCATCAAAGAGAGGTACCAACCAATGTGATCAAAGAAAGTAAACCGCTCATTGTGTAAACTTCGATGTGAGTGCTCATATAGCTAGGTGTGCTGATTCAGGATCATGGAGTGGCTAAGGGCAGAAGTGGACACATCCAATGAGAAGGTCAGGGAAAGGGTGCACTCAGTTTTCCTTGACATGTCAAGTAAGTTCCTCACAGAGAAGCTTACAATTGCTAGAATGATATTGAAAATTCCAAAACGAATTTGATTCATTCATGCTTCTGGTCTGTAGATGTGGTGAACATTGACACTTCAGAACTGGTGGGATTGGAAAAAATTCACAAGGAGCTGGCGTCCCTCGGCATACAGGTGAATTGATTTACTAACGAGCAGGCAATTGCCAAACTGCACACGTTGTGTAAAAATATTAGTGGTCAAAATATCTCACTCTTGTGTAAAAATATTATCTACAGATGGCTATTGCTAGTCTAGGATGGCAGGCAATTCAGAAGATGAAGCTGGCACACGTTGTTGACAGGATAGGAGAAGATTTTATTTTCCTAACAGTAGGTGAAGCAGTGGAAGGATGCCTAACTGCACACAAGGGCAGTGCTATGGAGTTTTGAGTGTATGCTAGTAGAAATAACACCATTTGTTGTGGGTTTGTATCTAGTGAGCATGGTTTACATAGCTCCGCAAATGCTTACAAGCAGTAACAGACGCAACAATGACAAAACATGTATGTGTTCTGTAGAAATCAAGCGCATTAACTAGAGTGGTATACGGTCGTGTTTTTGTGACTATACTCACTTAAAATCTATATCTATTTATTTGTGCCTACTCACTCCATCTTCCTCCTTCTCTCTTCTCCCCACTTCCTCCTTCCATATCGTCTGATGGTCAATTTTTTTCTTCAGAAAAATTGATCCTTTTGCTCTCGGTGAACTTCAAAGCTTGGTGATTTCTTTGGGATTTGCTATACTATAATTTGACCAAAGGTTTGCATATGTTCAGATGAGAGGTTGCACACACAAAAAGGAAAAATTTGCGTCTAGACATTTGACACTAGTTTTACCCTCACTTGTGTTTCTTATTTTGTTTATGTGAGAAAACAAAAATGTATTTTAGAAGTTCATTTATTATTTCCCCAAAAGTTCATATATTACTACATGTATGTATTTGGACATTTCACAACACCAGCAATAGAATTTGTGAAGAAAAAACCGTGTAGAAGTTCATCTATAAAAATTAATGAACCTCCCAATGCCGATGGGACGTGACTCACACCCACAACTCCGTCTACACTGCTTCTAAGAGCCCCCACCAGCGTAATGCGTGTATTAGTGCATAGTGTTGTGCATACTACGAATAGGTGTACTGTCTACGTGTATTCTTGTGTGTAATTTTATTTTCTTTTCAAAAGCATGTGAAGTTCATGTTTCAAGAAGATTCAATGTTCAGAGGTATAACATATAGAAGAATTTCATCCAAAAAAAGAATTGACTAGGCCATTTCACGACAACCAAAAAATGCATAAAAAGTGTCACACGAAAAATAAAAAAGTTCACAAAAATATACAATATATTAAGTTCATGTTTCAGAAATTCCGAAGTTCACGTGTAGTACATACAGAAGAAAAATCATCAAATGAAAAATAGAGACCGCCGAGGCCATTTCACTTAAAAGCAAAAAATGCATAAAAATGTCATGACAACATTCTATAAGAAGTTCAAATTTAAAACCGAAAACAGGTCAACGTTAAAATAAATGAAGTTTCTAATATCTAAAAGACAAATCTGGAAGTTAAAAAAATTTGAGCAAGAAGGTCAAAAAAAGTAGTTCAAAAATCTTTATAACGGATTTTTCCCGTTTGTAAAAAAATCAAAGAAGTTCAAATTAAAAAGAGGAGCATTTTAAAAGATTATACAAAACTGATTTCCCCCATTCTATAATAATTTTGAAGTTCAAATTAAAATAACGGCGTGGTATCATTGTTTATATAAAAAAGCATTTTCCCCGTTACTAACCAATAAAACTGAGAAGTTCAAATTAAAAAAATGGTGAAGTTCGATGTCTATAAAAAAATCAGATATTTCACATTATTAAAAAAACCAAGAATTTCAAAATTTTAAAACAAAGAAGTTCAAAAAACTCGATTTTCCTTGTTACTAAAGAATAAAACTAAGAAGTTCAAATTAAAATAATAGAGAAGTTCAAAGTTTATAAAAACCTCAGATTCTCGTTCTAAAGAATGACTAATAAGTTCAAATTAAAATAAAGGAACAACAAAAAGTTATAAAAATGATTTTCCCCATTTAAAAAAAATAGGAAGTTCAATTTTAAAAACTAGAGTAATTCAATGTACATTAAAAACATAGTTATTCTCGTTACTGAAATATAAAACCAAGAAGTTCAATTTAAAAACAGGGAGAAGTTTGACGTTTAATTAAGAAATAAAAAAGACGGAGAAAAATAAAACCAGGAAGTCCATATTAAAAAGATGGAGAAGTTCGGCGATTATAGAGAACTCAGATTTTGCTCGTTATTAAAGAATGGAAACTGAAAGTGTGTTATATCGACTAGAGGGGGGTGAATAGGCGATTTTTATGAAAGTCTTCAAAACGTGGAAGTTATGAAGACAAACAGTAGAAATAAACCTATTACCCTGCAGCGGAAGGTAGACTACACTAGGCAAGCCATAGTCAAGTATTCAATAGAGTGAAAGCACAATGACAAATAGCTGCAATGTAGTAAGGATCAGATAGGAAGATTTTATGAAGCCAAACAAAACAAGCAGTCACTCAGTGAAGATAAAAGATAGTGCAATCATACAATGACTTCACAAAGAGTAACAGTATGTAAAGAGAAGGGAAGGATGAAACTAGTGACTCGTTGAAGACAATGATGTGTTGGACCAGTTCCAGTTGCTGTGACAACTGTACGTCTGGTTAGGGCGGCTAGGTATTTAAACCTGAGGACACACAGTCCCGGACACCCAGTCCTCACCGTATTCCCCTTGAGCTAAGGTCACACAGACCTCGCCCAATCACTCTGGTAAGTCTTCAAGGTAGACTCCCAAACCTTTACAGACTTTGTTCACCGGCAATCCACAATGTCTCTTGGATGCTTAGAACGCGACGCCTAACCGGCTGGAGGATGCACAGTCCTCAAGTGTAATAAGTCTTCAGATCACACAGACAAGAAGACTTAAGTGATGCCTAATTCTCTTTGGCTGTGGGTGGTTAGGGCTTTATCCTCGCAAGGAATTCGCTCTCAAAGGCTTCGAGGTGGGTTGCTCTCAAACGACAAAAGCCGTACTCTGAATCTGAGTAGCCAACCGTTTATGGTTGTAGGGGGTGGGCTATTTATAGCCACTAGGCAACCCGACCTGATTTGTCCGAAATGACCCTGGGTCACTAAGGAACTGACACGCGTTCCAACGATCAGATTTCAAACTCACACGGCAACTTTACTTGGACTAAAAGCAAAGCTGACTTGTCCGACTGTGGACAAGATTCGCTCTCAAAGTCTTCACTCGAAGACATAGGTTTTGTTTAGGCATCACTTCAGTCATTCTGACTGGTTCTCTTGGACCCCACTTAATAGTACGGTGGTTCCTATGACTCAACACAGAAGAAAAAGAACTACGAAAGATCTAAGTCTTCGAGCTCCATAGGCTTCATGCGGTGTCTTCTCTTGTCATAGTCTTCAATGTGAATATCTTCATATACCACCTTTGACTTCAATGTCTTCATACATTTTTAGGGGTCATCTCTGGTAGGAAAACCGAATCAATGAGGGACTTCTACCTGTGTTATCCTGCAATTCTCACAAATACATTAGTCCCTCAACTAGGTTTGTCGTCAATACTCCAAAACCAACTAGGGGTGGCACTAGATGCTTTTACAATCTCCCCCTTTTTGGTGATTGATGACAAACTAGTTGAAGTTTTCAACGGGGAATATAGTTTGTGAAATTGTAAAGGATAAGGAATTGTCTTCATAAGTTGCAAGGACTCCCCTTGAAGATGTGCATATAAGTAATTTGCTTTTGGAATGCAAATGCACATGGCAGGTTGTACTTGTGGAGATCCACTTCAACTTATGATGACAATCCACTATGCATGAGAAAGTATGTGAAGATAATGACATGCATAATGGAAAATGGACGTCTGCAGAATGATCTAAGTGCGAAATTTATCGTCGCACATGCGGAATTTATCATTGCAACACAAGGTGGCAAATAAGTAGCAGACGACCAATTAGTTTAAGTGTTACAACTCAAAGAACCAAATGTAGCAAGACGAGAGTTGTAAGCACGAAGCAAAATATAAAATGCCCGCTCATATGGACCCGCTTGAAGACTATCAAACTCATATTCTTCTCCCCCTTTTGTCAGTAAGGACCAAAAAGGTTTGAAGACATAGAGCAACTACTCGTTCCCATGAAGAGTGGGTGAAGCAGCAGGGTCGTTGGTGGTGTTTGGCGGTGCAGAAGAGCTTGGAGCAGAGTCGAAGCGTGCTGAAGGAGGTGGCAGTGAAGTAGCATCGTCTTCATCCTCGATCACTCTGGCATTCACAGTTGCAGCAGAGGAAGAGAACTCAAAGTCTTCAAGGGATGGAGTTCGTCGCAGCACTGCCCTTCGAGGAGGTGTGGAGTCAAACTTGAATCGATCAGTGAAGCCATCCTCTTGAAGATCATCTTCAGAACACATCAGCGTCAGCCCCTTTCCATGTGCGGCGAGAGGTTTCATGGGCAACAAAAGCATTCTTGGTGGCAAGATTGCGAATGCGATTAACATCCACCAAGAGGCTTTGCATTTGACGCTTCAGCCAGTCATGATGCCTATCCTGTTTCTGATGAAGAGCCACAAGAAGCTCTCGGTCGTTGAGAACACGAGTGCGCTTCTTGGGTCGTGGAGCAGTTGTACTGTCAGTGGCTTCGGCAAGAGCAGGATGCGGTGCACGTGTAGTGCCAGCCAAAGGATACACACGAGTTACTGCTTCGATGCCTTCAACGTTCTGAGAAAAACTTTGATGCTCTGCATTCTGAAGACTTAGAGGTTCCTTGGTAGGCTTAGGATAGATGGCTTCAATAGACATATCCACATCAGGCAAAAAGATCCGATGATTGCGGGCAGAGGGCTGATATGAGATACCGAAGTGAAGTTTGATCAGCCGCATCACCCAAGGGCATAGAACTTCAAACCAAACAGATCAGAGCCAGATGCAGCAAGTTGGCGAATGAAGAAATTCTGTGCATTGAAGCATTTTCCATGAAGAATGTAGAAGACCAAAGTCTTCATTGCACCTTCCAGCTTGGCATGGGGAGAATGTCCTTTGATTGGCCAGAGAGTTCACCTTATGATGTGATAAATGGTTCGTGGCAGATACTCAAGGTCTTCAACAAAGAACTCCGTGGGATAAGCAACATCTTGGGGCAATGGCTTCATCATACTGAGTGAAAGTGCGTTATATCGACTAGAGGGGGGGTGAATAGGAGATTTTTATGAAAGTCTTCAAAACGTGGAAGTTATGAAGACAAACAGTAGAGATATGCCTATTACTATGCAGCGGAAGTTAGACTACACTAGGCAAGCCATGGTCAAGTATCAACAGAGTGAAAGCACAGTGACAAATAGCTGTAGTGTAATTAGGATCAGGTAGGAAGATACTATGAAGCCAAACAGATCATACACTCACGTTGTGAAGACAAAAGATAGAACAGACACGCAATGACTTCACAATGAGTGATCAGTAAGTAAAAGGAAGTGAAGATGAAACCAGTGACTCGTTGAAGTCAATGATGTGTTGGACCAGTTCCAGTTGCTGTGACAACTGTACGTCTGGTTGGAGCGGCTAGGTATTTAAACCTTAGGACACAAAGTCCCGGACACCCAGTCCTGAACACGCAGCTCAGGACACCAAGTCCTCACCGTATTCTCCTTGAGCTAAGGTCACATAGTCCTCGCCCAATCACTCTGGTAAGTCTTCAAGGTAGACTCCCAAACCTTCACAGACTTCGTTCACTGGCAATCCACAATGTCTCTTGGATGCTCTGAACGCGACGCCTAACCGACTGGGGATGCACAGTCCTCAAGTGTAATAAGTCTTCAGATCACACAGACAAGAAGACTTAAGTGATGCCCAATGTTCTCTAGCTCTGGGTGGTTAGGGCTTTATCCTCGCAGGGAATTCTCTCTCTCAAAGGCTTCGAGGTGGGTTGTTCTCAAACAACAAAAGCCGTACTCTCAATCTGAGCAGCCAACCATTTATGGTTGTAGGGGGTGGGCTATTTATAGCCACTTGGCAACCCGACCTGATTTGTCCTAAATGACCCTGGGTCACTAAGGAACTAACACGTGTCTCAACGGTCAGATTTCAAACTCTCATGGCAACTTTACTTGGGCTACAAGCAAAGCTGACTTGTCCGGCTCTGGACAAGATTCGCTCTCAATGTCTTCACTCGAAGACATAGGTTTTTGGTTTAGGCATCACTTCAGTCATTCTGACTGGTTCTCCTGGACCCGACTTAACAGTACGGTGGCTCCTATGACTCAACACAAAAGAAAAAGAACTACGAAAGATCTAAGTCTTCGAGCTCCATAGGCTTCATAACGTGTCTTCTTTTGTCATAGTCTTCAATGTGAATATCTTCATATACCACCTTTGACTTCAATGTCTTCATACATTTTTAGGGGTCATCTCTGGTAGTAAAACCAAATCAATGAGGGACTTCTACCTGTGTTATCCTGCAATTCTCACAAACACATTAGTCCCTCAACTAGGTTTGTCGTCAATACTCCAAAACCAACTAGGGGTGGCACTAGATGCACTTACACTGAGCATCTGACTCATATTAGGTTCAGTCTTCTGAAAGATGCTCTCAATAGCTTCACTATGAAGCTGACAGCCATGCTCGTAGAGATCGCCAGGAGTGGGCAAACCAGTGAGCTCAATGATGTCAAAGGCTTTGGCTTCATGATGAACGTTTCCTGTCATCCACTCCAGGACCCAAGTCTTCGGATCTCTGCTATACCTGCGGATGTGAAGTGTGGCATAGAATGGGAGCAGCAACTCTTCATTCCAATGCTCTTAGTCAGTGACGAACGGCAGCAGTCCAACCTCTTTGAAGCAATCCAGAGCTTCTTCCAGACAGGGCAGACCAGCTATTGCTTCAATGTCAAGGCGCTTGTGTGGGAAGATGCGACCTTGGTTGTAAAGAACGCATGAGTAATAGCTTTGCTGCGGATAACTCCAAAACCGATCAGATGATATTCTTTCCCTTGAGTAGGGGTTCCTGGAGTTATTGAAGAATGTGTTGTCTGCTCTGAAGCCATTGATATTGAAGGAGCCAGGTGCTGATGCAGGACCTGGGAACCTGGGCAATCTTGGGATTGGCTTCTGTACCTGAGCCGTGTGCTCAACATGATAGTCGAACTGGGGACCGGCAGCAGACACAGGAAAAGAAGCAGCGGGATCAGTGGCTTTGCTGACTTCTGGTGCTTTTGCTGGTGAGGGCTCCACATTTGCTTCAGCCATGACAACGTCAGTGGATTCAGTGGTGTTGGTGGTGGCAGCCGCAAGATTTTCAACCTCCACTTGACGAGCTGGAGGGTCGGTCACAATCACGTTCTCCTCGAGAACCGCTTCTTGGTGGGATAGGGGAGTAGCAGCTTGTGGTACTTCTTCTTCATCGGCTGATGCAGCCGGAATGTCTTCAGCAGTTTTAGCTTCAGACGCAGAGACTTGAGGCCTTGGACCTTCGCGAAGCCTGCGCAACGCGGGCGACGCCTGTGGAGTTTGTGTTGGCTGGGCCTTAGAGTCTTCTTCCTCTTGTGGGCGATCAGCCCATGAAGCATCCTGCAATTGGCATCAGTGGAGACCAATGTTGATGAGTTCGTTGTGCGTGAGCACAGGCGATGATACCTGTTGGTGCTCTAGTTGAGGAAGGGCTGCATCATCTTCAACATGGTCATGGTGACCAATGTCTTCATCAACGATGGGATCAGCTGCTGGAAAGTCTTCAGCTTCATGATCCTCTGTGAAAGCAGGCTCGTGGACAGTCAGTTGACGTTCTTGTGGATCGGCGTCGGGGTGAACCATGGAAATGGGTTCAACAATCAAGGGCTCTGTGGGAGCAGCCCGTTCCTTCTTGGTCTTTCTTTTCTTCTTGGCGGGGGCAGTAGCAGAGGCTTCAGGATGTTTTCTCTTCCTTGCTTCAGCCTCAGCAGTCCTGGTCTTCTTTAGTTCTGAAGCGGTTGACCCAGCCTTTGGCTTCGGGCCAGTCATGCTAGTTGGGAAGAAAATGGGATCTGCTTCTTGCCTTGGTGCTTCGGGTTCAGCCATAGCGGGCTTCTTCGTCTTCTTGGCAGCCATCCCGGGGTCTATGCCAGGACGCCCAAGGGCCTTGCGCTTCTCAGCCTCATTGTAGGCTTGCACACATCTGTCAGCCAGAACCTTCATGCGCTCACGAGAACCCTGAGCTTCTGTACGTTTCTTGAGAAAGGCTTCCTTGAGCTCGTGCAGCATAACCTTGATGTTCTTCACGTCTTGCACGCTGAGCTCGGCCATATGCTTCTTGAACTGAGATTTCTCAAAGTCAATCTTCTGCTTCCGTTCAACAATGCGCTGGGCAATAGCTAACTCTGAAGCAATGGCACCATGGAACGCGACACTGAGGCCAATGGGTAGTTGTAGATCATCGAAGCTGATGTTTGGCGTGCCAAACCACTCATCAATGAAGTTGTGGATGATTGTTACATCAAAGAGAGGCAGATCATTGAAGATTTCTGCTTCTTCTTTGCTCTTGATGAGTTGCTCAAGAGCGTCATCTGCAAGATCTTCATCACTTGACAGATCAATGGCATCATTGCGCAGAATGGCAGCAGCTGTTAGCTCTTGGCCGGTGTGTGGCAGAGGCATCTTGACCTTTTGGGGCTTGGAGATGCGTGACAAATCTTCAGACTGCACACTGTCTTCAGGAGGTGCAGTTGCCAGTGGCTTCGCCCGTGAGATTTTTGGTGAAGAGGCAGGCTTTGAAGCTTTAGGCTGCTTCAACTTCTTTGGCTTCGGCGTTGCAGGCGCTTCATCTGATTCAGCGTCAGCTGCAGGCTCATTCACGGCTGTCCCTTGAACCAAGATATGGGTGATGAGACCTTCAAGGTTGTAGAAGGGACCGACGACATTGGGTTCTGCATCTCGTGTGCCATCAGCCCTTGGAGCCGAGGGACCAGGGTTGAAGTCTAATCCCAAAGACTTCTTGTTCTGCTTCGCTAAGTTCTTGGCAAACTGGAAGTTTCGCTTGAACAGATTGTTGTCACAACACCATAGTAGTGACGAGGGGTGTGCATCTGCAGGCTGTGGCCCACGGACCATGCAGGGATAGAAGCCTTGTTCAATGGCTTCTTCTCTGGACCTGGGTTGAAGATTCTTGTATAGGATGTCTCCCCACAGTCTCTTGATGGCATTTTTCTCATCATATTCCTGGGTCACAAACCAGTATTTGAACCATTGTTCTGCCCAATATCTTCGAATCCATTGGATTCGGGTCTTGCGCTGATTGTAATCCTCTTCAGGATCTGTCTTGTAAAGCTCTGAGAGGTCATCAGGCAAATCTCTTGATGTTCCCCCATGACGCTGTCTGCCACCCTTCCTTACTGATTTCTCTGCAGCCATGAACTTCAAACTGAATGGCTTCAACACGTTCAAAGGCTTCAAAGGTTTTCGCTTGCTGGACAAACAGGAACTGGCTTCGGGAGAATTTATATGATGCTGTAAAAATTCTGCAAATGAATGCAGACTATGAGAACCAAGGGATTCTCCCACGGACATGTACCTGTGACAACATTAAGGTGCGAGGGAAGGGGAAGAGGTCATATGCATTCTCAGACAATTTTGAAGATAAATCAGTTTAGAAGACATTGACCTCATCGTGCGAAGACATTCACTCATAGATAAGGAGTTGGTTCCAGATTTGTACGAATCCAGAGATCAGTACAAGTGAGGACTCTAACTACTTTGTGAAGCACAAGTGAATATACTAGGCATGTTATGAGATGTAGTATGAAAGAGATCCAACTTGTGTGAATAGAAACTGCTTGTGGTAAAAAGTGACAAAGCCATAGGATCAAAGGGGCCTTAAAAAAGAAGTTTTATTTACCACACTAAGAACTGCTAGACGGAGTGGGAGAGGAGGCCGAGCAGTTCGATCTTCCGTGCCCTAACTTGGCGACGGAGGACACCTACGGCGACGGCGGAGAGGACGATGTCCGCGGTCGGCGTGAATACGGTGTCGGAGAGGTTGCAGCAGCGAAGCGCTTCGTCGCCGGCGTCGTCGAGGGCTAGCGGTGGTGCTAGGGTTCATGCGAGAGTGGAAGAAGAGATAATGACTGTGGTGAGGCGTGTATTTATAGGTACAGGGGCGGCACTGCGTTATTACATAGGTGCCCCTATCGATTCGCATCTGAGGGGTACGTGGCCCTCATGCAGCATATCGGAGGTTGTTCCACGTCCCACGCACACCTGGATTGTCGGGTAGTCGTTCCCACTTCTCCGGGTTTCAGGTGAAGGAATGAGCATTGAAAACGGACTTAATGTTTGTCTTTGTATCTTCTGCTGACAAGGACGCAGAGAAGACATTCGACAGTTTCAATAGAATGCATATGATTTGGAGAGATAGAGTTTGAGATAGAAAGCACTGAGAGGTTAGGGTCCGATCACATTCACTTAGTTCAAAATATTCAATAAGAAGACATAGCTATAAGTGAATGCTGTAGAGGACAGAACACTAGTATATATGTATATAATCAACATAGTGAAGATAATCATGAAGACATGTTGAGATTGAAGCCAAACCAAATGTGAAGACATAGCAAATGTAACGCCATGAGTGAAACACTTCAAACAGAACATTTGGTGGTGGCGTTACCCACCGTATAGGAAGTATTAGACCCAGACACGGCGCACAATTATCGTGGCGCTCCGAAGTCAAATTCCACATTAATGTATTCACACTTGGAGTGTAAGTCTTCATTGATTGAAGATATACTTTACTTCGTGTGTTGCACATCTAAGTCATCAATATGCATAAGTGTTAGGATGTGTGCCTGATCACAGGACATTTGAGGATTCCAAAATATTTAGCTCACACCGTAACTTGCAAAATCTCTTCTCATCCAAGGGCTTGGTGAAGATATCTGCCAATTGCTCTTTAGTGTTGACGTGTATGATATCAATATCTTCCTTCACAACATGATCTCTGAGAAAGTGATGACGAATTTCAATGTGCTTTGTCTTCGAGTGCTGAACTGGGTTGTTGGCAATCTTGATGGCGCTTTCGTTGTCACAGTAGAGTGGCACTTGCTTCAGATGAATGCCATAGTCCTTGAGTGTTTGCTTCATCCACAGAAGCTGAGCGCAGCAAGATCCAGCAGCAATGTATTCAGATTCAGCAGTGGAGAGAGATACACAGTTCTGCTTCTTTGAATACCAACATACAAGTGATCGTCCCAGAAAATGACATGTGCCTGATGTAGACTTGCGATCAACTTTGTCACCAGCATAATCAGCATCTGAGAATCCAACCAGATCAAACTCTGAGCCCTTTGGATACCATAATCCTAGAGTTGGGGTGTGAGCCAAATATCGAAAAATTCGCTTCACAGCTAAGTGATGCGACTCCTTTGGTGCCGCTTGAAATCGAGCACACATGCAAACACTAAGCATAATATCTGGCCTAGATGCACATAGATAAAGCAAAGAACCAATCATGGAGCGGTATACCTTTTGATCGAACTCTTTACTATTGTCGTCAGGACCCAGATGATGCTTGGCTGGCATTGGTGTCGTGAAGCCTTTGCAGTCTTGCATACCGAACTTCTTCAGGCAATCTTTGAGATACTTCTCTTGAGATATGAATATGCCGTTGCGTTGCTGTCGTATTTGAAGACCGAGAAAGAACTTCAGCTCTCCCATCATAGAAATTTGATATTGCTCTTGCATCATATATCCAAACTCTTCACTGTACTTCTGATTGGTGCAGCCGAAGATAATGTCATCCACATATATTTGGCACACAAACAGTTCACCATCATATGTCTTCGTGAAGAGAGTGGGGTCGAGGGAACCAGGTATGAAGCCTTTGCTCTTCAAGAAGTATTTGAGTGTGTCATACCAGGCCCGAGGGGCTTGTTTGAGGCCATACAGTGCCTTGTTGAGCTTGTATACCATGTCAGGATGTTTTGGATCTTCAAAGCCAGGTGGTTGTGCAACATACATTTCTTCTTCAATCTTGCCATTGAGAAAGGCGCTCTTCACATCCATTTGATAAAGAAGTACATTGTGATGATTTGCATAGGCCAGCAGTATGCGTATGGCTTCAAGTCTAGCCACAGGAGCAAATGTTTCATCGAAGTCAATGCCTTCCACTTGAGTATATCCTTGAGCAACAAGACGAGCTTTGTTTCTGACAACTTGACCATGCTCATCTTGTTTGTTGCGGTATATCCATTTTGCGCCTATTATGTTGTGCTTCCGAGGATCGGGACGCTTAACCAGTTCCCATACATTATTCAGCTCAAACTGTTGAAGCTCTTTTTGCATAGCTTGAATCCATTCAGGTTCCATGAAGGCTTCTTCAACTTTCTTGGGTTCTGTTATTGAGATGAATGCGAAGTGCCCACAAAAATTCGCTAGCTGAGTTGCCCTTGAACGAGTGAGTGGACTGGGTGCATTGATGCTATCAATTATTCTTTCAATCTGCACTTCATTGGCAACACGAGGATGTACAGGGCGAAGATTTTGCTCTTGCTGATCATTGTCGTTGTTAGAGGGAATGTCTTCAGGCTAAGCATTGTCTTCAGGTTGATCAGGTGCTGAGATGATAAGTTCTTCTTCAGGATGAGCTTCAGAAGGTATAATTTCTCCAGTTCCCATTAGCTTGATTGATTCACTGGATGGAACTTCATCTAGCACATTTGGCAGGTGCTCTCTTTGTTAACCGTTGGTCTCATCGAACCGCACATCCACTGTTTCAACCACTTTATAATGAAAGAGATTGAAGACTCTGTAGGAGTGCGAATCCTTTCCATATCCAAGCATAAAACCCTCATGTGCTTTTGGTGCAAACTTTGAGGTGTGATGTGGGTCCTTGATCCAGCACCTGGCGCCAAATACTCTGAAGTAACTGACATTTGGCTTCTTGCCAGTAAGGAGCTCATAAGATGTCTTGTTCAGAAGCTTGTGAAGATAAACACGATTGATTGTATGGCATGCAGTATCAATGGCTTCAGGCCAGAATTTTCTTGGAGTCTTGTATTCATCTAGCATCGTTCTGGCCATCTCAATGAGTGTTCTGTTCTTGCATTCGACAACGCCATTCTGCTGTGGCGTGTACGGGGCTGAGAATTCATATGTGATGCCCAAGGTATCAAGATATGTATCAAGGCCAGTGTTCTTGAATTCAGTGCCATTGTCACTTCTGATGTGCTTTATCTTGGCGCCATAGTTGTTCATTGCTCGATTGGCGAAGCGTCTGAAGACATCCTGCACTTCAGTCTTGTAAAGGATTATGTGCACCCAAGTATATCTCGAATAATCATCAACAATGACAAAGCCATAGAGACAAGCAGTAGTAGTAAGAGTTGAGTAGTGAGTGGGACCGAACAGATCCATGTGGAGCAGTTCGAAGGGTCGAGTAGTAGTCATGATTGTCTTCGAGGGATGTTTGGCCCTCGTCATCTTTCCTGCTTCACAGGCACCGCATAAGTGATCTTTCTTGAACTTGACGCCCTCGATGCCTATGACATGCTTCTTCTTTGCAAGGGTGTGGAGGTTCCTCATGCCAGCATGCCCAAGCCTCCGATGCCAGAGCCAGCATTCTGAAGCTTTTGCTAGAAGACATACGGCAAGCTGTGGTCCTGCTGAGAAATCTTCCACATACAAATCATCTTTCCGATACCCTTCAAACACTAGAGACTTGTCAGATTCCATTAGAACAAGGCAGCGATATTTTCCAAATATTACGATCATGTTTAAATCGCAAAGCATTGAGACAGACATTAAGTTGAAGCCAAGGGATTCAACAAGCATGACTTTATCCATGTGTTGATCCTTTGAGATTGCAACTCTACCTAGACCCAATACCTTACTTTTACCAGTGTCAGCAAATGTGATGTGGCTCTTGTCGGATGGACGTAAGGTTGAGTCCATAAGAAGGCTTCTTTTGCCAGTCATGTGATTTGTACACCCACTATCAATAATCCATTCTGAAGACGCTTGTGTCGTACCATACAGTGCAGTTAGGGGGATAGGCTTCACGAAGAGAATTGTGAAGCAAAAACATTTGACGAACCAGTGGGTTATGAAAGCTTAGATCCAGATTAGGACTAATAGGGAGAGTAGCATGCGATTCAGGAACGAAGTACATAGTAATGCCATTCGGGCATTTGATCTTGCGCCCTACAAGATGTTTAAGGTCCCCAGCAATAGCGTCAGACGATTTTGGTTTTCTGCTGGAGACCTTTCCCTGCAAAAGAGAGTTAAGCTTTCTTAGCCACCCACATCTTCAAGGGTGGCTTAGAAGCAATAAGTCTAAGTGCAGCGTCTGAGAACTTTGGCTTTGGAGGCCTAGCAAAAAGTCTTGCAGGCGGACAATAGTACTCATAATAATAAGCAGATTAGTTCTTGGTCTTATGAACATGGCGGTTCGCTGAACATCACTCATATTCATAGGCCTGAGTATGGTTTCCCTGCAAAACATTTGCGTTAGTGTGACTCAGGTGAGTCCTCTGTCTGTATGAAGCCTTTGGGCCGTATGAAGCCTGTGGTATGGGGTTAGTCTTCTTCATCTGTGGTGTCATGACGACATTCACAGGAAGATTTTCCAAACACCTTTTGGGCACCCAGATCTTCTTCATAGGCGGTCCATTCCTGCAGTTAGTACCAATGTACCTGGCAAACACTTCACCATTCTGATTCTTAAACAGTTTATAGTTTGCATCAAAGGATTCATCAATGACAATGGGGTTAGCACAAGTGAAGCCAGATAGATTGGATGGATCTGCTGAAGGTTCCTTTGCAGCAACCCATGTGGTTTTGGGGTACTGCTCAGGTTTCCAGTAAGAGCCATCAGCATTCATTTCCTTACAAACCCAACACCCTCTTTCCTCAGGTTTCGGTTCAGAATCTGCTTTTTGAGGACATCACATAGTGTCTGATGCCCTTTAAGACTTTTGTACATCCCTGTTTCAAGCAATGTCTTCAACCTAGCATTCTCATCAGCAATAGCAGTGGTATCCTCGGCAGAGGGGTTAGTTACCACATCAACAGTTGAAGATATTGCAACAGTAGCAGCAGTAGAACATTCAGCAACAGAAGTAGCATTATCACGCTCAATGCATTTAAGACATGGTGGTTCAAATCCTTCCTGAGCAGAACTGATCTGTTCGGCGTGAAGTGACTTGTTTTCCTTTTGAAGATCTTCATGAGCCGCTCTCAATTTCTCAAGATCTTGCTTCCTTTGAAGATAATCATAGGAAAGCTTTTCATGAGTTGTTGAGAGCGTTTCATGACGACTTTCAAGTTCCTCATACTTAACGTGAAGATTTTTTATGTCTTCAATTAAGGACTCAGATCGAGTCATTTCAGCGCCCAACAGATCATCGCTTTTGTCTAACAGTTTTTGAATATGTTCCATGGCTTTCTGTTGTTCAGTTGCAATTTTAGCAAGTGTTTTGTAGCTGGGTCTTGAACCACAATCAGAGTCATCGTCACTAGATGTTTGATAGTGAGTAGTGCGTGTGTTTACCTTGGCACCGCGTGCCATGAAGCAGTAGGTAGGAGCAAAGTAGTCCTTCTCATTTGCATCGGTGTTGGTGGTGAAGTCATTGTCTTCAGTGTTGAAGATGGACTTGGCAATGTATGCTGTAGCCAGACTTGCAACGCCAGAATCGGACTCCTCGTCGGACTCCACCTCCGCCTCCTCAGAAGCGGACTCCTCCTCTGAATCCATTTCCTTACCAACAAACGCACGTGCCTTGCCAGTTGAGCTCTTCTTGTGTGATGAATACTTTGAGGAAGACTTGGAAGAAGACTTTGAGTATTTCTTCTTCTTCTTGTCGTCAGAGTCATATTCCTTGCTCTTCTTCTTCTTTTTGTTCTCATTGTCCCACTGCGGACACTCAGAGATGAAGTGGCCAGTTTTCCTGCACTTGTGACATGTTTACTTCTTGTAGTCATGAGCAGAACCTTCATCATTCCTTGAGCTTGATCGTGAAGACTTTCTGAAGCCTTTCTTCTTGGTGAATTTTTGGAACTTCTTCACAAGCATAGCAAGTTCCTTTCCAATGTCTTCAGGATCATCAGAACTGCTGTCAGATTCTTCTTCAGATGAGGAGACAGCTTTTGCCTTCAAGGCACGAGTTCGCCCATAGTTTGGACCGTAGATATCTCTTTTCTCAGAAAGCTGAAACTCATGTGTGTTGAGCCTCTCAAGTATGTCGGACGGATCGAGTGTCTTGAAATCAGGTCGTTCTTGAATCATCAGGGCTAGGGTGTCAAGCGAACTATCAAGTGATCTCAGTAGTGTCTTGACGACTTCATGCTTGGTGATCTCAGTAGCGCCGAGGGCTTGAAGCTCATTCGTGATGTCAGTGAGTCGGTCAAATGTGAGCTGGACATTCTCATTGTCATTTCGCTTGAAGCGGTTGAAGAGGTTGAGAAGGACACTGATTCTCTTATCTCTCTGGGTTGAGACGCCTTCATTGACCTTGGAGAGCCAGTCCCAGACCAGCTTAGATGTTTCCAAAGCACTCACACGGCCATATTGTCCTTTGGTCAGATGACCACAGATGATATTCTTAGCAGTAGAGTCCAGTTGAACGAACTTCTTGACATCAGCAGCAGTGACACCTTCTCCATCCTTGGGAACGCCGTTCTTGACGACATACCATAGGTCGACGTCAATGGCTTCAAGATGCATGCACATCTTATTCTTCCAGTAGGGATATTCAGTTCCATCGAAGACGGGGCACGCAGCGGAGACTTTAATTATCCCTGTAGTCGACATAGCTAAAACTCTAGGTGGTTAAACCGAATCACACAAAACAAGGGAGCACCTTGCTCTGATACCAATTGAAAGTGCGTTATATCGACTAAAGGGGGGTGAATAGGCGATTTTTATGAAAGTCTTCAAAACATGGAAGTTATGAAGACAAATAGTAGAAATAAACCTATTACCCTGCAGCGGAAGGTAGACTACACTAGGCAAGCCATAGTCAAGTATTCAATAGAGTGAAAGCACAATGACAAATAGCTGCAATGTAGTAAGGATCAGATAGGAAGATTTTATGAAGCCAAACAGAACAAGCAGTCACTCAGTGAAGATAAAAGATAGTGCAATCATACAATGACTTCACAAAGAGTAACAATATGTAAAGATAAGGGAAGGATGAAACCAGTGACTCATTGAAGACAATGATGTGTTGGACCAGTTCCAGTTGCTGTGACAACTATACATCTGGTTAGGGCAGCTAGGTATTTAAACCTGAGGACACACAGTCCCGGACACCAAGTCCTGAACACGCAGCTCAGGACACCCAGTCCTCACCATATTCTCCTTGAGCTAAGGTCACACAGACCTCACCCAATCACTCTGGTAAGTCTTCAAGGTAGACTCCCAAACCTTCACAGACTTCGTTCACCGGCAATCCACAATGTCTCTTGGATGCTCAGAACGCGACGCCTAACCGGCTGGAGGATGCACAGTCCTCAAGTGTAATAAGTCTTCAGATCACACAGACAAGAAGACTTAAGTGATGCCTAATTCTCTTTGGCTGTGGGTGGTTAGGGCTTTGTCCTCGCAAGGAATTCTCTCTCAAAGGCTTCGAGGTGGGTTGCTCTCAAACGACAAAAGCCGTACTCTGAATCTGAGCAGCCAACCGTTTATGGTTGGAGGGGGTGGGCTATTTATAGCCACTAGGAAACCCGACCTGATTTGTCCGAAATGACCCTGGGTCACTAAGGAACTGACACGTGTTCCAACGGTCAGATTTCAAACTCACACGGCAACTTTACTTGGACTACAAGCAAAGCTGACTTGTCCGACTCTGGACAAGATTCGCTCTCAAAGTCTTCACTCGAAGACATAGGTTTTGTTTAAGCATCACTTCAGTCATTCTGACTGGTTCTCTTGGACCCCACTTAACAGTACGGTGGTTCCTATGACTCAACACAGAAGAAAAAGAACTACGAAAGATCTAAGTCTTCGAGCTCCATAGGCTTCATGCGGTGTCTTCTCTTGTCATAGTCTTCAATGTGAATATCTTCATATACCACCTTTGACTTCAATGTCTTCATACATTTTTAGGGGTCATCTCTGGTAGGAAAACCGAATCAATGAGGGACTTCTATCTGTGTTATCCTGCAATTCTCACAAACACATTAGTCCCTCAACTAGGTTTGTCGTCAATACTCCAAAACCAACTAGGGGTGGCACTAGATGCACTTACAGAAACAAGAAGTTCAAAAATGAAAAACAAGAAGTTCAACTTTTAAAAATATAACACTTCAAAATTTCATAAAAAAGGATTAAGAAATAAACCAGGAAGGCCATATTAAAAAGGTGGAGAAGTTCGATGATTATAGAAAACTCAGATTTTCCTTGTTATTAAAGAATGGAAACAAGAAGTTCAAAAATAAAATAACAAGAAGCTCAACTATTAAAAATAGAGCGCTTCAAAATTCATAAAAAATGATTAAGAAAAAATCAGATAAAAAATTCATAAAAAACTCAAATATTTTCACGTAACCGAGATAGGTTCAGGTTGATAACTGCGACAAGTTCATGTACTACATGGTGTGCATTTTGTGTTCAACAAAGCAAATACTAAAAGTTTTATTGTTACAAGTTCAAGTCGTTCATTGGAGAAAGTTAAAAAAATTATTGTGAGAGAGATTTGTACAAAAGGAGTATCATTTGTGTAACACGGACGATGGATGAGAAAATTACAAACGAAAATACGTCATAGAAGTTCAACTAAAAACAGCAGGAAGTTCAACTACTATTGTGAATGAATTTCAGATGATTTTTTTTAAAATCGTCGCGAGTATGAAAAAACGATCAACACGGGAAAGTTGCGTGTTTATATCAGCTTTCCACCGGTATATTACTTCCTCAATTCTGGTGAGTGGATGGAGAGCTAGGATAAAAAAAACACGTGGAAAAACAGAGTGAAGTTCAAGTAGACATACCGAGAAGTTCAAGTCTTCACGCGGTGCATTTTTGAAGAATCTATTTCGTGATAAAGGTAGGACGCATGATCTCGCCATTTTTGAAATTACTTGGAAACGACTAGGAATTAGAGAAAACCATCAACATGAAAAAGTTTCGCATTTTTCGTAGCTTTTCAGCGGTATATAATTTGCCCTATTCTGATACATTTTTTGAAATTATGGCGAAAATACGTTTTTAGCCATTTTCAAAATTGACTTAAAAAATAAGGAATTGGTAGAAACAATATATAGCAACAAGTTTCGCATTTCCTCAAGATTTCCAATGCCATATCATTTGCTCCATTCGGACTTATGGTTAAAAAATTAGCTCGAAAATACGAACTCGATGAAACTTGTACCCTTTTCTAAATTAATTTTAAACTGTTCAAAATTAGAAAAAACTTTTAACATGAAAAATTAGCGCATTTTCATAAGCTTTCCAATGCCATATCATTTGCCTCGATTGGATTAGCCGTTTAGAAATGACATCGAAAGTACTAACTCGGCTATTCGGTTTGCGAAATTTTACGATTTTCCAAATTACTCTTTAA